>NC_141878.1:605364964-605680525 GCF_056163025.1 Triticum urartu
TAGCCTAGCCACTCAGTTCTGCCTCGAGCCAAGTCTATTTAGTGTCAGCGAACACATACCACTATCTATATATAGGTTTTTCTTTTTCGTAGAGGTGGTCGCTTAGGTCCTTGGACCCTTCCTTCATGAAGCTTGAGGAAGCACTCACTTTTCTATCCACGGTATTCTTGGTTCTGCACTTAGTCTTGAACCTGTGTTGGTTTGGGACGTCAATCTCATTCGTCAGCGGTGTGTGCTGCGTACTATGATTGCTTTCTTCTTGCTGTCAAATCCCAGTCTATCTTTCACTAAGCTTCCTTCGCTTGGAATTCAAAGTCCAAAAAAAAGAAAGAAAGCGTACTGTGAGGTATGAATGATCAAATGTATACGGGTGTCATTGAATATCATGGGGTACGAACTTCTAAGGTCATGGCGTAGGGTATTGGATAGGCTGGTCCGCTGGTCGAAGTCATTGCAGGGTGTGCTACGGACAGCTATTGTTCCTGGGCATTTCCTTTCTCTCGTCATCACGCCAACATACACAAGGCTTGCCTTCACAGGGCCCCACCTTGACTTGCCATCATGGCTACACTCTTTTCATCAAAGCAACTCTTCTTAAGAAGACCCCTTGGTCCCCACAACGAAGTTCCTCCATAGAGAACCCAACTGCACAGCACCATCGCAAAGGTTTCTTCGTAACTCGATTAGTCTCACTCAAGAGAACTCACCTACACGGAAGGTCTTTTAAGTGCCAGTTGTACCCGCACAGAAGTTCTGCGCCCTCAACTACACCAGGATGCCCCCTGCAGTAGCATCACAACTTTTCTCACCATGGACAGCTCGCCAGTCTTCTTGCATCAGCCACACCTAATTACAAATGACCTTGGCCTCTCCATGCTCGTCATTTACATTTAAACTGCACACCCCCTTGTTGAGGTCTTACTCCAAAGGTACGGCCTCTAGCACATGACCATTCCTCACTCAAGTCATCGACACCCTCGTCGATGTACGTGTTGAAAGAAGAAATTCCACTATCTCTCAAACGAAATGAGGTTTTTGAACTCCTATATAACAGAGTTTCATTGATGCCAAAGGGGGTTTTCCTCAAACGATTGGAACCAGAATAAAAAAAAGAATGAAAGAGTCAATCTATCTTAGTCAAGGCGCTCGCTCTGCCACAAAGGGAGGCACTGGCAAAATATAAATAGAAAAGAGATGTTTCCAATTAAACCATAGATGTCCACTTCATACTTATAGTATTCTATTTCGGCTTGCTTGGGTTCATTCAAGGCATCTTCATATCTATTAAAGAAATCAATCAGCTCCTAATTAGGTCCCCCAAGGCGAGCGAAGTGACGTTTTTATTTCTCTTCCTCCGGTCAGAAAAAAAAAGATTTATAGGACCGGATGCATAACAAGAAAAGACAGAATAGTAGTGGTGCCTGCGCGCAAACAATCTTAGAACTGAACTCTTGTAAAGGTGGGCGTTCCTACGCTCAAAGCCCATATCTCAGATGCATGCCCATTGGAATAGCCCATCACCAGGATGAAATTATCCATTTAGCGCAGTTCCCCTTTCCTCTCTTCTTATATCAACTTCACATCCTAAACACCAAAAGGAAGGGCGAAGCGAACTCGACCTGGTGGTTTTTTATCATTTCATTGACCTTCGAACCGCTCTTGCCCTCCCCTTTCACTTTCTTTCTTAAATGTGTGACTGATACCAATCCCTATGTTGTACACTCTTCCACTAACTAGAGAGAACCATGCCTGAAGTAGAAAGAACCAATTACAAGTGTTCATAGTGGTCTAATAAAATCAACCCTGACCGTGAAGGTTCCTAGTGTTGATACCAGTTGTTGGAGATAATGGAAGGAAGCAACAAAACAGAGAGAGGATCAAGTGTAATCTTAACTACATCTCAGCTCTTATACAAAAGCTTATGTTACAATACATGGTACCAGTCCAATTTATAGAAAATAGCAAACCGACACAAAGTCATTATCGACTCAAGTAACAACTATTTCGATTTTGTTCACAGCTCATTCCTAGCTAAGACATAACGGCGGGTAGGCAAACAACTTGATTCAGGTCAATACAATACTCTTCTTCGAACTTGCAAGCTTGGGACACAAGCGTAAACTGAAAAAGAAGTAAGACCAGGTACACTGCTAAACATAAGTATAAAGAGGTGGAAGGCTGGCTGTGCTTGTGCTCACCTACAGGTCTGTCCCAGCATACAGTATCGAAAAAGACTGTCTCTTATTTTTGATTTGTCTGAATCAGCGTATATTAACTAATACTACTTTATCCAGTCAATAATGAATTGAAAGGTCGTCTTTAATTCAAAAGTGCATAAGCAAGCAAGGAACGGAAGGCATGCTAACTACACTACTAGAGTCAAGAAAAAAAACTACACTACAAACCAAACTACTTGAGTAAGAATCAAAGCTTATTGAAGATGCTAGAAAATCTATGAACAAGTACCAGGTTAGTAATTCAATTGTGATATCTTCTGCAGCGTTTTCTCTCTGTTGCTATTCTCAGCACTTTTGAAAGTATCTATGCAAAGGAATTAGTATTAAGAATAGCTTGGTTTGGTGCAAATGTAATATAAAAAAGGCATTCCCCTATATGCTGTTAGATGTACTGCAAAAAGGTCAAGTTAAAGAAATATTAGGAAAATTGTTTCGGCTGTCTGTGCTATCATTTTTCTGGAAGCTTTTAAGCCTGTTGTCCAGATGCTGCTGCCTAAAAGTCGTTCTTGTAAATTGTTTTCTTGTGGTCTTGTTCTCTGTATTGTTTTTGGAAACAAAGTACTCTGTATTGTTCATGTGCTGAACTTCATAGTTGGAGGTAGCACAGCAGCAGCAGCTACTCTCACCAGGTGCCTTTCGCCAAGGATACCATCAACCGATTAAACCTTTGCTAATGGTGGAATTTCCAAACCTTTGCCCATGCGGAAAAAGAAGCCAAGTCCGATTCAATAATTACCTTTCTTTTGTCTCTATCTTTGGACTGAATCAGAATCAGAAGAAAAGCAAGGCTATCCTTCGTTGCACACCTAATGGAAAGCACTGGCTAGATTTCCGATGAAGGAAGCCGTCTACTAACCGGAATACTACAGCAGAGGACAAAACTAGGGACTTCGAAAACGAGGATAGTTTGCCAGGTAGGGATACCGTTGTTTGAATTGAAAAAAGATACCTTTCCCCAGAGAGATAGGATTCGAAAACAAACCATTCATGAAACTCATGCAGGAGCATGCGGTGGTCACATTAATGGACATGCGCTAGCTAAGAGAACTTCTTAAGTTAGGGTACTATTGGCTGGCTTACTATGGGGAAGGGGAGAAGGCAAGCCGCGTATGGATTGATCCCTAATTCAGTTCTTTTTTCGTGGTTTTCTTTCCATCTCACAACTTCCATTTCTTGAGCCGACCTTGCCCGCTGGAGGTATGATTCCGATCTTTGAATCGAATTGGATTTTTTGTCTTAAAGTGAGGGCGATGAGTGGGGAAGGAAGCTGACGATTTTATTACTGTGTAAGGTGGCCCTGAGAGCTGAACCAAAGCCGGCCGTTTCGAGACCAGGGAGCTTTAACAGTTTCTACTTAAACTATGTGTTCAGCTATGTGTTCAGATTATGCTATTTTATTAGTAGCTTTCGGTCTCGATTCGCCCTTACCTCGGAGGGATCAACTACTTCGCTTAGGCAAAAGATTGAAAAAGTCTGTATCTGTCTACATGTGCCTCCGTCTATGTTACCCCTTCCCCGGAAAGGAGATTATACGTTTAGTAAAAAAATGAGAATAAAAAATCAAAAAGAAAGAAGAGAAAGAACTGGGAGTTGGCGCCTACATAACAGGTAGCTTGCTTACCAAGCCGTCCTGGCAAGCTCCTACAGTTCTCTTATTACTCTTGACTTGACTTATTAATAAGAAAACTACTCACTAACAAAATGAAAGACGATCTAGAATCTACCCAAGAAGATAGAGAGTCCCACATACGAGAAAAGGTCACAAATGGAGTTGAACCAAGTAACATTGCAAAGGCATAATGATAGTAGGGTCGGGATATCCCCGCCCTCCGAACCGGACGTGAGGGTCTCCCCTCATCCGGCTCTCTGCAGGGGAATCTCCACTCACTGCTTCCCCTAATATCCTCCCTTTACCACATCATGGGGGTTTACAGGAGATCCCAGAGACTCGCTCGGAAAGGCTGCTATACCAAACATTATTACTTAACTACAAAGAAAGAAAAGACTATAGTAGTCACTAGACTGACTATAGTAGTCCGTCCGGCTGCTCTTGCTTAAATCATTACTCTTCATTCTCCCGTGCTCTAGCAATTGCGCTCCCTAGACCACTACCATTTAGTTAGGTAGGGACAATCAATCCATAGTTACGGGAATAACAGAATGCATGGGGATAAAAAAAATAGAAAAATGAAGATTTTCTATGAAATCCTTTCTTTCCATAGATGTATCTGGTCTGAGACGGTACAGTACTCTACAAGAGGAATGCAATGGGATGGATGGTAGAGGGCTGCCTACGCCCAAAAGCGATGATTCACTTGTCCCCTTGTCTATAGGGACCTTGTGGCATACAACCGCCACGACTCTTGCGTTATAGCCGCCCCTTTCTCTCTTTCTTTTGACTGCCTCGTGGACGGACGAAAGAAGGGAAGTTACAGAAGGGGGCAGTGAAGGCTCGCCAAGTAGACAGCAAGCCCCCACCCCGTCAGTCCTGTGTTGCCGTAGCGTGCCCTACTTCAATAAGGTATTACCTCGCCGATTTTAAAGGGGATGGGATTGGATTCATTCACTTGCATTCCTGCTAGCACTACAAAAAGCTCCGGTCTTAACGCCCCTACGGAAGCTGTGCAGCCTTTCCTCGGGTTCGTAGAGTCGGGTTTCCCGTTTACCCACAACGGAGGAGCCGCCCCCACCAACCAAAGCAGGTAGGTGGCCACGGTTCATAACGCACTCTTCGCACAATAGATCCACTTTGAAGTTGACTTATTCGCTCGGCCAATCGTCGGAATGTGTACGAGATACCATAAGGGCCCAATATCTCAATAGCACCCTTGTCTAAAGCTTCGAATGAGACTGAATATCCGAAACGCAGGAACGATCTGACTAGAAAGTCATTCAAAACTTGATCGAAGAACCAGCGTTTATTGAAGAAGCTATAGAGTCGATTACAAAAAGTACTAGTTTGAAAGGCTCGTTGGAATTGATCCGCTACGAGATTTACATTATACGCTAGAGAAGCACCTGAAGTATTACACAGAATAGGTATTAGTTTTGTAATGGTTGGGGCAGCAAACTCGGATTCGGCAAGAATCTCATTTTTTGGTAGTACGAAGGGGGAATTGGCCCAAAAATTGGATAGGGGTAAAGACGCAGCCGGGTGCCGGCGGCTTATTCAAGTGCCCCCCGAACTGCGCGAAATGGTCGCCTATTACACGGCTCACAAACTCTGCCTGGGGTGGGGCTACCTATTATTCGTAGGCGGTACGTACGGCGCACGCAGGGCCTCGGTTTGCTGCGTGGACTGTCTATGCATTTCCTAC
Source organism: Triticum urartu (assembly GCF_056163025.1). NCBI lineage: Eukaryota > Viridiplantae > Streptophyta > Magnoliopsida > Poales > Poaceae > Triticum > Triticum urartu. Next base: position 605,370,519 of record NC_141878.1, read on the forward strand.
AGAGTGTAATGGAACCCAGCTCAGCTCCGCCGAGCCAAAAGAAAAGAATAGAACAGCCAGAGGCGAAGAGTAGAGTATAGCCAAGGGGCTTTCGTCGTCCGTAAAGGACCTAACGGAAGACCGTGCTCCGAAGTGTGCACTTCGAGTTTTGTTTTAAGAACACTTGGCCTTACCCCTTCATTTTGAGCCATGTCTAGGTAGAATCGGCAAGATTGAACCGAGGCCCGCCCGGGCACCGCCGGGGGACAACCAGACCAACCAGTAGGCTTTCTTTTCGAAGTTTCCCCCCGGGGCCCTTAAATCATTGAATTCATAGGCATAGGGGCATCCTAGGCAGTGGTTCATTCAATGAGAAAGAAAGACAGGAGGGCAGGATTTGTCGTGTCGGGCTAATTCATTCTGGGAAAAAAGGGGGAAGGGAGTCACCTGAGCTATGCGAAGGGAAGGAAGTCGTGGGCTGAGCCGGAGGTCACTTTTCCCGATCCATCCCGAAGGGTTTTTTCCCTCTCTCGCCCCATCATCGTACCCAGTCCTGCTATCGGCTCAGCCCTATCTATTCATCTCTTTTTTTTACATGGAGATTTTTTGGATCTCTCTTGTTCATAGATCTTGAAAGCGGATCAATAGAAATTTCTCAAAGGATCTATCTATAGAAAGATCTAGATCTCTATCATCATCTATCTCTATATCTAGATATGGAAGAACCCTCAAAGCCTGTCCCCGACGACGATGCCCCCTGGGCGAAAGGAAAGGGGCCGCCATTATCTTTCTTTCTTCAATCGTTCCGATCATTTCTCTCATTCCCTTTTGTTTGTTTTTTCGGGTTGGTTCGTTTCCTCCTCCTATCTACGCAATTCTCTGTCTTCGTTCGTGATCATCTTAGGCAAAAGGATAGGTATAAATTTTGTGGAGGGGCAGCTGTGAAAGGGCGATTCCCCCTTTTCCATTGAAGTAGGGAAGGGGGTGATTGATCTTTTTTTGAATCAGGCCTTACTGACCAAGTGGTGGTATAAGCTTCATTGCGGATGAAAAGAAGTCCTTGTGAGCGGAGCTACAAAAGGAAGTTCAAGCTCAAGAAATCCTCTCAATAGGGATTGGGCAAGCAAGCTGTTTGTTTATTTGATCTTACCCGGTTGTGAGACGGGACGTGAAGTCAACCAAGTACATGTGTGTTCATAGTGTCCCCGGCACCTTCCTCCTAGCTGAGTATGGATGCTGAAGTTAGCTGGAGTGTGGGGCGAGTGCGTGGTAGATGGAACTCCTATTTACCGCATTTCTTCTTGCACTTCCAACTTGAAGAGGAAGAAGCATCTCTCTTTGCATCTTCAATAGATAGGAAAAAGGATCTTGACCTGAAGCCTTCGACCAAAGAAAGGGAGACTTGGTGAAGTCAGAGGTGGTTTTCCTTCCCTAGATTCATGGAAGGACTTTTTGAAGTTTGAGTGAGGAAGGAAAGTAAGGAAAGCGGGAAAGGTCCGATACAAAGGAAAGGGTTGCGAGGCTTAACGATTTAGAATATAGCTGTTGAGGTGGCACCTGTTCCCCCGGGGCAGGGGTATATGCCCGTAGCTTTCTTCTGTCACTTCTTTCAGATCAATGAAGTGGAAAAGTAATAGAGTAAGGGACCCTTGTTTACAAAGAAAGCTGTCACTCCAAGAACTCGAAGTCAAGCATCTTCGGGAATATCCAGATTAGTCTTCAACTAGAGAAAGGATAGGAATCTCCTTTGCTGAGTTTTCTTCTCCAGCGGATGTAGCGGTAAAAGATTCTATTCTTTCCGCGGTCTAGTTACGTCTTTCCTCTCCCTATCTAAAGAGCTCTATTAACATAGACCCTCTCCTGACTCTCTATCATTTTAAGAAAGCAGCAAATCCTTCTCTCTATTCTACTATCCGATCTCGTCTGTTGAAAATCGATCTGAAATATGGTCATATCTTCGTTATCCCAATAGTAAACCTTCTTACTTCTCTTCGCATCTCGAAAGACGCAAAAGATCTGTTATTAGCTTATTTATAAGCTGTCGAAGGTCCTTAAAAGCCTTGATTTTTGGCTTACGGTTTACTTGCCTTTTTCCTTAAAGACTATATAGACAGACATAGACTGAGGGCCATCTGGGCATCCATGCTCCTGGCAATGGCAAGATCCGAGATGTCAGTTGCTTGTCTTCAAGCCTCAACCTTATTCTGACTCCTACTAGGGCAATCAGGTTTAAGTTAAGCCCGAACAGCTTAGTTTTCCACTTCTCTTCCGACACAAGCTTCTTTGCCAAGCCTTCCCCATCAACTGGAAATCCAGTAAGAAAGGCAAGGGGCGCAACGGCAAGGCAATCTCAAATCATAATGGGAGTTTTAGGTTTATTTAGATAGATTCGCCTTTGGGGTTGTTACAGAATCGGTTCTTCAAGAAGGAGCTCTTAGTACGGTGGATGCATCGAATGCAAGCTGTAAGGAAGAATAATTCTCTTAGCAGACAAGAATGAAATTCAATTAGTCCCACACTTCCCGCAGGAATCGAAGAGTACGCAAGCACATTCATTTAATGGGAAAGCTTTCCTTGGCTAGGCCCCTATGAAGAAAGATGCCAATTCCCAAAAGCAGTAACAATAGCAATAGCAGTAGGAGTAGCATTAGGAATTAAGACCGTCAGGCCTCATTCATCAAAGTAGCAGTCCTTAGGGGCTGAAAAAGAGCCCAGATTCCCCGCAACAAGCTTGGAAAGGAAGAAGACACGAAGGGAGGAGTTCCGCTTAGCCTTTGCTCCTCTTTGATAGAAGTAGCTCTTTTGTTTGCCAGAATGGCTTGTTAGCAAGAAAATGCCTTCTTAGGAAGTGAAGAAGAATACGCCTGCTTGAGAATGCCCTCTTGTTGTTCTCGAAAGATGGAGGGGGGCAGATTTCACTAAGGAAAGGAACTGAACTAATGGACGAGGAGGAAGAGAATATAGAAAAATTGCCGACATTCAAGCATACTATAGATGTTCCAGAACTGCTAAAGGGAAGTTCTAGTAGAAAGGACAACTAAGCGAAAGGCCTTCTTAGAAAGGCGGAGTGACAGGTAATGCCCTATTTCCTAACAGTGAAATCTAAGATCAGACAAGAAAGAAGCTAAAGGCTAGGCAAAGAAGACGAGGGAGAAATCGTAGGTGAAAACGTTGGGTTACCAACTCGGGTGGGTTCTCACACCAAAGTTCCTTTGTTTCGGGCAAGCCCAATTACAAACAAAAGAGAAGGTCGGTCCCGTACTCAAACCAAATCAGAAGGGCAGTACTCACTCGGATGGAAGAATCCCAGGTCGGTCCCATACCCGAACAAAGGCTAGACCGAAGATCCCATCCCACGGGTTAGGTGCTTAGCTGAAGGTGGAAGGCGAAGCCAAGGCAAGAGCAAGGGTTGAAAGACAATATAGAAGAATTCCATCTCCCCTATTTTTTCCATTCTCAATGGTTGGTCAAGTTGAGATGAACTACGGGAATCTATATATGGACTTCAAGGTCAATCAACCCATGCAAGGAAACTCGACGGAATTTGTTTTTTATGGATTCAAGCAAAGAATGAGAAGTATGGCTTGGCTAGGGAAGCAGTAGTAGTGGCAGAGGTCGAGCTTTGAGATGAGAAGAGGGCTGAGTCGTCTAGCTTTTATTCCAAAATCACGTATCACCGATCAGCCTATTCGAGAGGAGCTGCTTGCCTTGCCCACTTCAATAAGGAAGACTCCATCCATCTAACCCATATCCATTGGAACCATAAGCGAGTGGTAAAGTCACCCTTTGGCTAAAAAAATGATTTGTATGCGTGGCGCAACACACACCTCTGCAAAAGAAGAGAAAGAACGGAAAGAAGCAGGCCCACAAGATGACAAGTGGATTGAATATCCTTTGCTTTCGTCACCGGTGCTATTGAATCCGCATTTAGAAGAAAGACCTCCGGGACTGAATTGCTTTGAGTGGGGCTTGCCCATTAATTAGATCACCTGAAAGTTTTACCGCAGACAGAGAAGTGAGAAACCGCGGATGAAAAGAATACCGAGGTCTTTGATAGCAAACTTCTACGCGAGCTTTCTAACTAAAAGGAATCTCTTATTCATATGGCATAAAATGGAAAAACTTGATGGAGATTTCTTCTCCATTTCCATGGTACAGTCCCTTTGCATGCTACAGTTCCATTACTTACTACCTGAATTTGCTATATACGAAATTCTGACATCTACGGTACTTGTCATCTACTTCTGGTGGAAGCAATTCCAAAGGTGAAGATAATACTGAGCCGAATAGTAATGAGGGGAATGAAAAATCTAGCGAAGGTAAGAAGGGTCAAGGAAGAATAGCAGTGACTTATAAAAGGAAAGCACCGAATAAAAGGAAGGAGATCCGTCTTTATTTTTTGCATGTGGTCAATGCGTTTGCTGATTGATAACTGTCTAATCTTAAGATGGTTTTGTGGCACGTTACAAACATACATATACAGTAGAAATATAGTTGTGTTGAGTTAGGTTGAAGAATTTTTACCTTCTTTTTGAAATGAGATATAGTGCTTTCTTTGTTCGGTAGGAGATTTTGCACTTTCATATTCTAGTTCCTCATTTGAGCGTTCTTTTGCTCTGTTGGTGGGGCATAAACTCATAAATAGTGTGTGTTTTTTCTTTAAAGAATAGTAAAAGTATGCATTCAAGTAGTAGCTTTTTCTAAATAGTCGAGTAGGGCTGGCAACAAGGACTAGGAAGATACGGGCTAGTTTGTTTTTTTAGGGGATTTATTTATGCAAGATATGCACGTGAGTAGGTCAGTATATGCGTATTTGCCAATAGAGGAAAACACGTAGTAAGTAGGCTTGCTTTTTCGTAGGGATAGGTAGCTTGACAAGGGATGCCTGGGATAGCACATAGGAAAAGTATAGAAGGAAAGGCGGCGGGAAAGTAGCCATGGTCAAGGTAAACAAGTACTAGGTCTTTTCTTTCCGAAGCAAGTCAAGGACAACTAGGTCAGTCTGGGGGGGCAATCCTCTAGATCGATACTTCTCTTCCACAGACTAAACCAATTAATAAACAATTTACAGAGTATTCTTGCATTCCTATCTGGTCTGCATCTCTCCTATCGAAACTATAATATAACCTTAATGGAAGGGCCCTGGTTCTGCCTTGCCAAACCGACAAATCCAGAAATTGTAGATGAATTCATCGGGCTTAACGTGTGATTTCGTTATAAGTGAACAGGCGTCGTCGTCCAGCCGTGTCGAGTTGGGATTAGAGGAGAGAGCTCGAATGGATAGGTCCAGTGAGGCGGGTGTGGAGCACGAAGGATTAAGAAGGTCCTCTTTATTTCCGGAATCAACAAGAAAGACTTAGCAGCCCAAATAAAGTAACCCTTTCCCCCTCCCGAGTCTATCGTATCCATAGTTTCAGTGGGTATCGAACTGCGAAGCGAGGAAGCTATTTCAATTGAACGGGCTTACTTTCTTACTTGGTTCTTTTGTAGAACAACCTTGGTATGAAGCTAGACGATTCAAACTATATAAGCATAAGCTATTCAAACTAGACATTTCGACCTTCATCCCACCCGAGAAATAATAAGCAAAGAGCTCGTAAGTCGGGCATAGAGAAAGCGACTCCTTGTTGGTGTAAGATAGGTGTTGGTCCGATTCACCTATGTCAGTTCGAACCTGACGAGTCGTTCGTTCGTGTGGAGAATCTCTCTCCTTTTCTTCTAAGTCTTGCTTCATTAAGTTACTTGCTCTCTCAGCCTCATAATAATAATCAATATTCAAATACTTTATGCTAAATTCTGTATAGCAATCAATGTCTGAGGGCATAGAGAACCTTAAGAGGATAGGAAAGTCTATTTATTTGAGACCAGTGAGGTCAGAAATTCAAGCATTCGGGTCAAGACTATAAGGCGCTATCAGGCCATACCTCAAAAGGCTCGCTACCTTCTCTAGATACTTGATTGGAAGAGAGGGTAGATGTAAGAGAGTTAAAGCACTTCGCTGGAAGAAGGGTATAATGGAAAGTCAATCAATATTTCATCCGGAACTAAATAGGTCATTTACGACTCAATGGTTTATCAATCAAATACATCAGCATTCCAAAATACTACCCGCTAACGCCCTCACTCTTTGACTTAGAGGTCTTAGCCCCACCTTTACTTATATCTTAGACTTATACTCTTCCTTACTTCCCTTCTCTGGCCATGTGGTTGAGGATATTTGAAAAAAAGAAGAAATTGACAATACCTACTATCGATGCCTAAGAGTAGGTCTTTACCAGCTTGCCTAATAAGAGTAGTTTAATACCGGCTTACTTGTACAAGCTTATACTATAAGAGTGAGTATGCTACCTTCTTGATTATTATCATCAGAAAGATATTTTGAAACCATCCTGGTGTCATTTACTTTCATAAAGCAAATCTTAGTAAATAAATGTGGGTGATCCTACTTAGAATAAGACTTATATTGTGGTGTTAGGTACTAATATAACTCCACTTTATGCGTATAGGAAGGCGGCTGCTTAGAATGCTAAACAGGCCTGGACAGAAGAAGTAGACGAAAGACCTCCAGGCTGTGTCGTCATTCTCAATCCTGAAAAGAGAGCGCACATCCTGAGGAAGGCGCGTCATGCAAAGGTTCCCATTTTTTTTCCTTAGTTGACCCCGTGTTTCTATCGGATCCTAAGCTTCATCGGGACAAGCGCATAAACCATCCCATCCCGGTAGAGGGGACAGAGCAGCTCAGCGGGCTAATCAGTGACCTCATCTACCCAAAGACTTTATTTCTGCTGTACTTTCTTAAGCAATAGGAATCAGAATTTCTTAGGTAGAGGGGGCCAAGGTGCCAGAAACATGGATTTCATGGAAACAAGGTAATCCGTAGTTGGTAGCAGATGTTCCGCGGGATCAGATATCCTCCATCTTGTCTCTGCATTCGAGGAATGCTTGTAGCTGTGCTAGGCGTGAGAAGAACTCTACAATACGATTTCTACGATTGGTACCAGATTGGAATTCATTCTCGGAACTCTCCTCTAGAGAATGGCCTGGCTAAAGAGAGTGATAGATCCATCGTGTCGTGTGGAAACTAAAGCTAGGCACCGCTATTCGTCCTCAGCCGTATTCTCATTCTGGGAAAAGGTATGGCTCGTTCTGGGAAACGATCAGTAGTAGTGGTGGATGGCAGGTATGGAAGGATCCCGGCAAGTTCCTATCTGAGATTACCACCGGCCCTGCCCTGAGCTGACTTCTTTGCTAGTAGTGAAGTGCGTTTTCACTTAGCTGGAAAAGTCCATAATCCGATTTGACCTCGGGAGCCTGTCCACGGATCTGATCAAAGTATGATTCCCTAGTGCCAAAAGTCCTAAAGCCTATGGCGCCAAGCATGGGGAGTCCGCGGAGAAGAAAAACTCTATTTCGCTATGGGCCAAAACTAGTGTTTTTTCGGATTTCTAGTCTAGTTTAAGTGCAGGGCTAGAGAGTTCTCTTCCAGTATTCTTAGCTGACTGTCCGCTTGCTTGACTCGAACAAATAGCTTTTGTTTCCACAAGGCAGATCCCATTCCTCGAATGCAAAGGACAAGAAAGACGGATTCTGGCTGGAAGGAAGGGTTCTCGTATTGGTTCTTCTGGTGCGCTACTTCCTTGTGCTGTGCCAGATTGGAATTGGTATCGGAATCCTGGTTGGTAGAAGGAAGCTCGGGTATTGCTTATTGTTGAAAGCACTCGTTTGTTCCGGCTCGTGAGTTGAAAGCACTCGTTTGTTCCGGCTCGTGATGTGTCTGACGCATGCATAGAATCAAGATCTATTGAGACCAGGATGTTTGTTTCTTCCTCGAAACAAGAGATACGCTCTGGCTTATTTGCATTCGACCGGAGAACCTCACTTATCAACTGCCCTGGATTGGATCTACTTACGATTTGAGAAACTGGCTCCAGAACCCCTATTTTTGATGCAGAATCAGTGGTTCCTTCTCTTTTTCGTGATTTCATCCATAAATCAATGGAAAGAGCACTTTATTCAGTGAATTGACACGTTCCTGATGCTTTTACAGTAGCAGCAGTCTCGGTAGCAGAAGTAGATCCGAGTGTAGATACCGGGATCATATCACCACTATTGACTATTTCAATTCATTCACATCTGCTCGTATCAATCAAAGTTTCCTATCAAGCAATCCCAGCAGCAATCAAGTTGGCACCCACTATATAAGATGCACTATTTCCTGATCTTGTCCCAAACCCAACTCGGCACTTTTAGACCTGGCCTGGATCCCTCCCTTCTCCGACAATATATGCAACCTTAAAGAAAAGAGACCACTCTCAGAACGACCCTTCGGAAAGCCCCACAACAAGCTATCCCAGAAGAAATTGTATAACTTGGCCAAAGTATTCACTTCCAGTTCCCTTTGCAATAAGATCACAGTAGATACTGTTTAGAAGGCTCACTCTCTCGTCTACAAAAAGTAGATGTGTGCTTACTTCTTGGAGATTGACTCCTGCCGGTAAGTGCACACCCTCAGTAGTATCTCTATAGACTTTATAGAGTATTTCCAATTGATAAATGATTTGTTCTTTAAGAACATCTTTGGATATATCAGTTACTTGTGTTTCAACATTAATAGCATTTATGTGATGGATCATCCGGCCAGCCCTAATGGCGACAAGAATAGCTATCGACAATGACAAACCCAATGATACAATATACTAAAATATAATCGTTTCCATAAAAATCTGCCATCATTTTTTGAGTCATACTTGTCCCTTAGCGGACTCACTCTTGTCTTGCTTCATCTAAGGAGTGATAAGTGCCAGGAGTCTGCCTCTAGCATCAATACATGTCCTAGTTACGAACAAAGAAGCGGTGCTGTCTCCTTAGCGTTAGCGGCCTTATGCCTATTTCAGTATACGCCCGTGTCAATATGTCTAGACTTACCTATACCCATGCTTCCTTCTTCTTTGACTAGCTTGCTTCCCCTATCAAATAGAACGGGAATGACTGCGTGCTTGGCCATCGTTAGTAAGCCCGCGTAGGGTAGGACCATCATCGAGCAAATGTTCCTTCAAAGGCGCGGAGCGTGCTATGGCAGATTTTCATCCCGCAAGAGGATGCGCCTAACTAAAACGCCGAAAGGCAGTGCAGCCCAATCCGTTGCTTTGCTTGTTGGGTCCACTTTTTGAAAGTTTCTTTGTTCGTAACATTAGTAGTTACTCACTGCATTAGTAGTTACTCACTGGGTGGGTGCACCAACGGCTTTCTAGGAATTTGAGTTGCTCAATACGGACGGAAAGATTCTTTCGTGAAATAAAAGAACGGCAGCGGTAGGTTGATGAGGGAAAGGAAACCAGATCTTTTTTCTATGGTATGGCCTGGGTGGCCTAAGCGAAATCCCGAGATATGAAGGAGCCGATCAATCTACCCGCCCGAGGTAAGCTTGCTCCTCACTTGAGTTGAAGCTGCCTCCGCTCCCTGCCGTCATACGGATTGATTCACTTTATCTTGACATACGCTACGCATATATTTGCTAGAGATATCAATCGAAATAGGAGCTTTCTAAAAATAGAAATCGATATATCCATGGTATTGAATGGACATGAATTGAATGGGATTGTGGCACTCAGTGATACACTACGCCATGTTACGAACAAAGAAATGATCAAGAATTTCATTATGGCATGGCGCTATAGGCCATCGATTCGGTTATAGGAGTAGACGCGGGCAATGGCAAAGAGGAACATTTGGATGGACGACCTCCAAGACACGAGTCACTACTTTAGAACTACGTTATTCCCTGGCGTCAGGTACACATCCGGGGTTGAAGAAGGGACGCATATCAAATAAATGCGATCTAGATCCCTTTAATAGATTAGCAGCATCTTCGCATTCCGAGCCGAGACTATTATGATTACCTACCGAATTGGAGGAATCAAAGATCCTTACTTGAGGAACTTAACTGGCACTCTACTGATTGGACTTTACCGACTTCAGAAACCAGACAAGATTCTATACCGAGCTGACCTATCAACCAGACGGACTTGAACAACTGACCTGTCTGCTATTGTTATTGCCGGGCCTCCAGACCATACCAATTCACCGAGTTAGAAACCGGACCAGAGCTATTAACCGACTTGAAGTGCTTTCCTGACTGACAGACCGGACAGACCAATCCAACGAACTGACTTTGCTAGCTTATCGAGCCGAGGAGACAAGACGGATCCATATAAGGATACTAGCAACCCGAAGAGAAGAACCCCAGTTTATTAGAGAGATCCGTTCTATTTCACTAGTTGGGTTTCTGTCTCGGCCTGGCATCTTTGGACAAGAATAATAAGTATAAGTAGCAGCTTCCTATTCCTTAGTACTTTCCTGTAGTGTAGTTTCTCAAACCAGTGCTTTTCCTGGAATGGATAGAATTCCTCAACTCTAGGAAAACCTGGTATGACAAATTCCGTATAATATGCAAAATTACGTTTCTGTATAATATAAATAAGTAGACTAGCTCTGGACCGGAAATCGAAACCCTGGAAACAAAAGACAGGACAGGTATGAATCACTAAACCTGAGAGCTTCCTTCTCTTCTCCGCTTTGCTCTGTTACTCCTTTTGCAGATGGTTGGTCACCACTCTTAGGCTTTTTGTTCTCTGCTTGTGGTGGGTCTCCAATCTTGATCCGGTGCTGACTTAATAGGGAAACCTACCCAGAAAATGCCCCCTTTTCCGGTCCGGTTAACAAAGCCTGTAAACCAAGAGTGGAACGAAGAGCTAAAACGTCACCTTTACCCTTATCCTATTTCTTTCTTACTTGTAAACCAGACCGCTTCATTCCTTTTTTCTTTCTTTGGTAAGGAAGGGACGGCTATTCCCACAGGTTGATCTTGATAAAATGTGCAGCGGTAAGCAACTAATAATCTCGATGCAGGACTGCCGTTCCCATAGGTTCCTCCTCCAAAACCTTCTTAGGCGAAAAAGACTGGAAGGGCTTATTCCCACTGCTGATTACTGAGAACCTTCTACCGGGAAAGATTTCCTTCTATGCCTAGTGGTTTTTGAATTGGAAATGGGAAAGGCAGAGAGAATTTACTCAAATTCCACTATGTTATGTATACAATGATCGGGTTGCGTCTGGTATGATCGGGGTGCTTTATCTAAACTAGGTAGGATAACTTGGCTAACTTTCTGACTCTGATAGCATCTCTGAATGGCAGGTACCCTCAACCGCCGTAACGAAGGAATGAATCTATTAAGTGGGAAAGAGCCCTCGTGGCAGCTATATCCGCGAGGATTCCAAGTGTTCTAATTCATCTCGTTACAGACCCACATCAAACATGCAACTGCTTGTCGCATACTCCTGCTACTCCGACCTACGCTTCTCACATCGCATCCTTGGTCCTTAAACGACGGTATATTCTTTTTTCTGGGTTCTATGAGCGTAAATGGAGACACTTCCCCCTTCTTCGACATATGAATATGCCTCGCCTCGAAGATAAAGAAATCCTGAGTAAGGAGAGAGATTCTCCACACGAACGAACGACCCGTCAGGTTCGAACTGACTTAGGTTGGACCAAGACCCACCTATCTCCACCAAGAAGGAATCGCTTTGGTTACACAGTTCAGTTGGCGATAAAAGCCAACCTAATCTCAAAGCAACTAGGTCAAAAACTCATCCCTGCGGTCAAAGTATCAGGGTTTCGGACGAAAACTCATCTGTTACAAAGGGAATTCAATTTTTAATAACTCATTTTAACTCTAGGCTTTTTGCGAGTTCAATACGCACCATTCAAAGGCACATCATGAACTTTCAACCCTCTCCTGACATCATTTGATATTTTTCATGCATTTAATGATTTATTTTGAGCTAAATGACCCTGAAATTGAAAAGCACTAAAAATGAACTCTGAAAAGGTTGAAACTTGGCATGGTATCATAATTTCACCCACATAGCATGTGCTCAAAAGTTGAGAGGGTTGCGGCAAAAACTGGATGCACTTCGTGTACAAACTGGACAATCCCTTTCAAAGTATCAGGGTTTCAGATGAAAACTCATCTATTACAAAAGGGATTTCAATTTTTAATAACTCATTTTGACTCCAGCCTTTTTGTGAGTTCAATATGCACCATTCAAAGGCACATCATGAATTTTCAACCTCTCCTGACTTCAGTTGATATTTTTCATGCATTTAATGATTTATTTTGAGCTAAATGACCCTAAAATTGAAAAGCACTACAAATGAACTCTGAGAAGCTTGAAACTTGGCATGCTATCATAATTTCACCCACATAGCATGTGCTAAAAAGTTGAGAGGGTTGCGGCAAAAACTGGATGCACTTCGTGTACAAACTGGACAATCCCTTTTGAAGTAACAGGGTTTCACACGAAAACTCATCTTTTACAAAGGGATTTCAATTTTTAATACATTTTAACTCCAGGCTTTTTGTGAGTTCAATATGCACCATTCAAAGGCACATCATGGTTTTCACCCCTTTCCAGACTTCATTTGATATTTTTCATGCATTTAATGATTTATTTTGAGCTAAATGACCCTGAAATTGAAAAGCACTACAAATGAACTCTGAAAAGCTTGAAACTTGGCATGCTATCATAATTTCACCCACATAGCATGTGCTAAAAAGTTGAGAGGGTTGCGGCAAAAACTGGATGCACTTCGTGTACAAACTGGACAATCCCTTTTGAAGTAACAGGGTTTCACACGAAAACTCATCTTTTACAAAGGGATTTCAATTTTTAATACATTTTAACTCCAGGCTTTTTGTGAGTTCAATATGCACCATTCAAAGGCACATCATGGTTTTCACCCCTTTCCCGACTTCATTTGATATTTTTCATGCATTTAATGATTTATTTTGAGCTAAATGACCCAGAAATTGAAAAGCACTACAAGTGAACTCTGAAAAGGTTGAAACTTGGCATGGTATCATAATTTCACCCACATAGCATGTGCTAAAAAGTTGAGAGGGTTGCGGCAAAACTGGATGCACTTCGTGTACAAACTGGACAATCCCTTTTGAAGTATCAGGGTTTCAGACGAAAACTCATCTTTTACAAAGGGATTTCAATTTTTAATACATTTTAACACCAGGCTTTTTGTGAGTTCAATATGCACCATTCAAAGGCACATCATGGTTTTCACCCCTTTCCTGACTTCATTTGATATTTTTCATGCATTTAATGATTTATTTTGAGCTAAATGACCCTAAAATTGAAAAGCACTACAAATGAACTCTGAAAAGGTTGAAACTTAACATGGTATCATAATTTCACCCACATAGCATGTGCTAAAAAGTTGAGAGGGTTACGGCAAAAATTGGATGCAGTTCGTGTACAAACTAGACAATCCCTTTCGAAGTATGAGGGTTTCGGACGAAAACTCATCTGTTACAAAGGGATTTCAATTTTTAATAACTCATTTTAACTCCAGGCTTTTTGTGAGTTCAATATGCACCATTCAAAGGCACATCATGAATTTTCAACCCTCTCCTGACTTCATTTGATATTTTTCATGCATTTAATGATTTATTTTGAGTTAAATGACCCTGAAATTGGAAAGCTCTACAAATGAACTCTGAAAAGGTTGAAACTTGGCATGGTATCAAAATTTCACCCACATAGCATGTGCTAAAAAGTTGAGAGGGTTGCGGCAAAAACTGGATGCACTTCGTGTACAAACTGGACAATCCCTTTCGAAGTATCAGGGTTTCGGACGAAAACTTATCGGTTACAAAGGGATTTCAATTTTTAATAACTCATTTTAACTCTAGGCTTTTTGCGAGTTCAATATGAACCATTCAAAGGCACATCATGAATTTTCGACCCTCTCCTGACTTCATTTGATATTTTTGATGCATTTAATGATTTATTTTGAGGTAAATGACCCTGAAATTGAAAAGCACTACAAATGAACTCTGAAAAGGTTGAAACTTGGCATGGTATCATAATTTCACCCACATAGAATGTGCTAAAAACTTGAGAGGGTTGCGGCAAACACTGGATGCAATTCGTGTACAAACTGGACAATCCCTTTCGAAGTATCAGGGTTTCGGACGAAAACTCATCTGTTACAAAGGGATTTCAATTTTTAATACATTTTCACTCCAGGCTTTTTGTGAGTTCAATATGCACCATTCAAAGGCACATCATGAATTTTCAACCCTCTCCTGACATCATTTGATATTTTTCATGCATTTAATGATTTATTTTGAGCTAAATGACCCTGAATTGAAAAGCACTACAAATGAACTCTGAAAAGCTTGAACCTTGGCATGGTATCATAATTTCACCCACATAGCATGTGCTAAAAACTTGAGAGGGTTGCGGCAAACACTGGATGCACTTCGTATACAAACTGGACAATTCCTTTTGAAGTATCAGGGTTTCGGACGAAAACTCATCCTTCACAAAGGGATTTCAATTTTTAATACATTTTCACTCCTGGCTTTTTGTGACTTCAATATGCTCCATTCAAAGGCACATCATGAATTTTCAACCCTCTCCTGACATCATTTGATATTTTTCATGCATTTAATGATTTATTTTGAGCTAAATGACCCTGAATTGAAAAGCACTACAAATGAACTCCGAAAAGGTTGAACCTTGGCATGGTATCATAATTTCACCCACATAGCATGTGCTAAAAACTTGAGAGGATTGCGGCCAACACTGGATGCACTTCGTATACAAACTGGACAATTCCTTTTGAAGTATCAGGGTTTCGGACGAAAACTCATCCTTCACAAAGGGATTTCAATTTTTAATACATTTTCACTCCTGGATTTTTGTGAGTTCAATATGCACCATTCAAAGGAACATCATGATATTTCACCCCTTTCCTGACTTCATTTGATATTTTTCATGCAGATAATGATTTATTTTGAGCTAAATGACCCTGAAAATGAAAAGCAATACAAATGAACTCCGAAAAGGTTGAAACTTGGCATGGTATCATAATTTCACCCACATAGCATGTGCTAAAAAGTTGAGAGGGTTGCGGCAAAAACTGGATGCACTTCGTGTACAAACTGGACAACCCCTTTCGAAGTATCAGGGTTTCGGACGAAAACTCATCTGTTACAAAGGGATTTCAATTATTAATAACTCATTTTAACTCCAGGGTTTTTGTGAGTTCAATATGCACCATTCAAAGGCACATCATGAATTTTCAACCCTCTCCTGACTTCATTTGCTATTTTTCATGCAGTTAATGATTTATTTTGAGCTTAATGACCCAGAAATTGAAAAGCAGTACAAATGAACTCTGAAAAGGTTGAAACTTGGCATGGTATCATAATTTCACCCACATAGCATGTGCTAAAAAGTTGAGAGGGTTGCGGCAAAAACGGGATGCACTTCGTGTACAAACTGGACAATCCCTTTCAAAGTATCAGGGTTTCGGACGAAAACTCATCTGTTACAAAGGGATTTCAATTTTTAATAACTCATTTTAACTCCAGGCTTTTTGCGAGTTCAATGTGCACCATTCGAAGTCACATCATGAATTTTCAACCTCTCCCGACTTCAATTGATATTTTTCATGCATTTAATGATTTATTTTGAGCTAAATGACCCAGAAATTGAAAAGCACTACAAATGAACTCTGAAAAGGTTGAAACTTGGCATGGTATCATAATTTCACCCACATAGCATGTGCTAAAAAGTTGAGAGGGTTGCGGGAAAAAATGGATGCACTTCGTGTACAAACTGGACAATCCCTTTCAAAGTATCAGGGTTTCGGACGAAAACTCATCTGTTACAAAAGGGATTTCAATTTTTAATAACTCATTTTGACTCCAGCATTTTTGTGAGTTCAATATGCACCATTCAATGGCACATCATGAATTTTCAACCCTCTCCTGACTTCATTTGATATTTTTCATGCATTTAATGATTTATTTTGAGCTAAATGACCCTGAAATTGAAAAGCACTACAAATGAACTCTGAAAAGCTTGAAACTTGGCATGCTATCATAATTTCACCCACATAGCATGTGCTAAAAAGTTGAGAGGCTTACGACAAAAACTGGATGGACTTCGTGTACAAACTGGACAATCCCTTTCAAAGTATCAGGGTTTCGAACGAAAACTCATCTGTTACAAAGGGATTTCAATTTTTAATAACTCATTTTAACTCTAGGCTTTTGGCGAGTTCAATATGCACCATTCAAAGCCACATCATGAATTTTCAACCCTCTCCTGACTTCATTTCAATATTTTTCATGCATTTAATGATTTATTTTGAGCTAAATGACCCTGAAATTGAAAAGCACTAAAAATGAACTCTGAAAATGTTGAAACTTGGCATGGTATCATAATTTCACCCACATAGCATGTGCTAAAAATTTGAGAGGGTTGCGGCAAAAACTGGATGCACTTCGTGTACAAACTGGACAATCCCTTTCAAAGTATCAGGTTTCGGATGAAAACTCATCTGTTACAAAAGGGATTTCAATTTTTAATAACTCATTTTGACCCCAGCCTTTTTGTGAGTTCAATATGCACCATTCAATGGCACATCATGAATTTTCAACCCTCTCCTGACTTCATTTGATATTTTTCATGCATTTAATGATTTATTTTGAGCTAAATGACCCTGAAATTGAAAAGCACTACAAATGAACTCTGAAAAGGTTGAAACTTGGCATGGTATCATAATTTCACACACATAGCATGTGCTAAAATGTTGAGGAGGTTGCTGCAAAAACTAGAGGCACTTCGTGTACAAACTGGACAATCCCTTTCAAAGTATCAGGGTTTCGGACGAAAACTCATCTGTTACAAAAGGGATTTCAATTTTTAATTACTCATTTTAACTCTAGCCTTTTTGTGAGTTCAATATGCACCATTCAAAGGCACATCATGAATTTTCAACCCTCTCCTGACCTCATTTGATATTTTTCATGCATTTAATGATTTATTTTGAGCTAAATGACCCTGAAATTGAAAAGCACTACAAATGAACTCTGAAAAGTTTGAAACTTGGCATGGTATCATAATTTCACCCACATAGCATGTGCTAAAAAGTTGAGAGGGTTGCGGCAAAAACTGGATGCACTTCGTGTACAAACTGGACAATCCCTTTCAAAGTATCAGGTTTCGGATGAAAACTCATCTGTTACAAAAGGGATTTCAATTTTTAATAACTCATTTTGACTCCAGCCTTTTTGTGAGTTCAATATGCACCATTCAAAGGCACATCATGAATTTTCAACCCTCTCCTGACTTCATTTGATATTTTTCATGCATTTAATGATTTATTTTGAGCTAAATGACCCTGAAATTGAAAAGCACTACGAATGAACTCTGAAAAGCTTGAAACTTGGCATGCTATCATAATTTCACCCACATAGCATGTGCTAAAAAGTTGAGAGGGTTGCGGCAAAAACTGGATGCACTTCGTGTACAAACTGGACAATCCCTTTTGATGTATCAGGGTTTCGGACGAAAACTCATCTCTTACAAAGGGATTTTAATTTTTAATAACTTATTTTAACTCTAGGCTTTTTGTGAGTTCAATATGCACCATTCAAAGGCACATCATGAATTTTCAACCCTCTCCTGACTTCATTTGATATTTTTCATCCATTTAATGATTTATTTTCAATTAAATGACCTTGAAATTGAAAAGCACTACAAATGAACTCTGAAAAAGTTGAAACTTGGCATGGTATCATAATTTCACCCACATAGCATGTGCTAAAAAGTTGAGAGGCTTACGGCAAAAACTGGATGTACTTCGTGTACAAACTGGACAATCCCTTTCAAAGTATCAGGGTTTCGAACGAATACTCATCTGTTACAAAGGGATTTCAATTTTTAATAACTCATTTTAACTCTAGGCTTTTTGCGAGTTCAATATGCACCATTCAAAGGCACATCAGGAAGTTTCAACCCTCTCCTGACTTCAGTTGATATTTTTCATGCATTTAATGATTTATTTTGAGCTAAATGACCCAGAAATTGAAAAGCACTACAAATGAACTCTGAAAAGGTTGAAACTTGGCATGGTATCATAATTTCACCCACATAGCATGTGCTGAAAAGTTGAGAGGGTTGCGGGAAAAACTGGATGCACTTCGTGTACAAACTGGACAATCCCTTTCAAAGTATCAGGGTTTCGGATGAAAACTCATCTGTTACAAAAGGGATTTCAATTTTTAATAACTCATTTTGACTCCAGCATTTTTGTGAGTTCAATATGCACCATTCAATGGCACATCATGAATTTTCAACCCTCTCCTGACTTCATTTGATATTTTTCATGCATTTAATGATTTATTTTGAGCTAAATGACCCTGAAATTGAAAAGCACTACAAATGAACTCTGAAAAGCTTGAAACTTGGCATGCTATCATAATTTCACCCACATAGCATGTGCTAAAAAGTTGAGAGGCTTACGAAAAAAACTGGATGGACTTCGTGTACAAACTGGACAATCCCTTTCAAAGTATCAGGGTTTCGAACGAAAACTCATCTGTTACAAAGGGATTTCAATTTTTAATAACTCATTTTAACTCTAGGCTTTTGGCGAGTTCAATATGCACCATTCAAAGCCACATCATGAATTTTCAACCCTCTCCTGACTTCATTTCATATTTTTCATGCATTTAATGATTTATTTTGAGCTAAATGACCCTGAAATTGAAAAGCACTAAAAATGAACTCTGAAAATGTTGAAACTTGGCATGGTATCATAATTTCACCCACATAGCATGTGCTAAAAATTTGAGAGGGTTGCGGCAAAAACTGGATGCACTTCGTGTACAAACTGGACAATCCCTTTCAAAGTATCAGGTTTCGGATGAAAACTCATCTGTTACAAAAGGGATTTCAATTTTTAATAACTCATTTTGACTCCAGCCTTTTTGTGAGTTCAATATGCACCATTCAAAGGCACATCATGAATTTTCAACCCTCTCCTGACTTCATTTGATATTTTTCATGCATTTAATGATTTATTTTGAGCTAAATGACCCTGAAATTGAAAAGCACTACAAATGAACTCTGAAAAGGTTGAAACTTGGCATGGTATCATAATTTCACACACATAGCATGTGCTAAAAAGTTGAGGAGGTTGCTGCAAAAACTAGAGGCACTTCGTGTACAAACTGGACAATCCCTTTCAAAGTATCAGGGTTTCGGACGAAAACTCATCTGTTACAAAAGGGATTTCAATTTTTAATTACTCATTTTAACTCTAGCCTTTTTGTGAGTTCAATATGCACCATTCAAAGGCACATCATGAATTTTCAACCCTCTCCTGACCTCATTTGATATTTTTCATGCATTTAATGATTTATTTTGAGCTAAATGACCCTGAAATTGAAAAGCACTACAAATGAACTCTGAAAAGTTTGAAACTTGGCATGGTATCATAATTTCACCCACATAGCATGTGCTAAAAAGTTGAGAGGGTTGCGGCAAAAACTGGATGCACTTCGTGTACAAACTGGACAATCCCTTTCAAAGTATCAGGTTTCGGATGAAAACTCATCTGTTACAAAAGGGATTTCAATTTTTAATAACTCATTTTGACTCCAGCCTTTTTATGAGTTCAATATGCACCATTCAAAGGCACATCATGAATTTTCAACCCTCTCCTGACTTCATTTGATATTTTTCATGCATTTAATGATTTATTTTGAGCTAAATGACCCTGAAATTGAAAAGCACTATGAATGAACTCTGAAAAGCTTGAAACTTGGCATGCTATCATAATTTCACCCACATAGCATGTGCTAAAAAGTTGAGAGGGTTGCGGCAAAAACTGGATGCACTTCGTGTACAAACTGGACAATCCCTTTTGATGTATCAGGGTTTCGGACGAAAACTCATCTCTTACAAAGGGATTTTAATTTTTAATAACTTATTTTAACTCTAGGCTTTCTGTGAGTTCAATATGCACCATTCAAAGGCACATCATGAATTTTCAACCCTTTTTTCATCCATTTAATGATTTATTTTCAATTAAATGACCTTGAAATTGAAAAGCACTACAAATGAACTCTGAAAAAGTTGAAACTTGGCATGGTATCATAATTTCACCCATATAGCATGTGCTAAAAAGTTGAGAGGCTTACGGCAAAAACTGGATGGACTTCGTGTACAAACTGGACAATCCCTTTCAAAGTATCAGGGTTTCGAACGAATACTCATCTGTTACAAAGGGATTTCAATTTTTAATAACTCATTTTAACTCTAGGCTTTTTGCGAGTTCAATATGCACCATTCAAAGGCACATCAGGAATTTTCAACCCTCTCCTGACTTCAGTTGATATTTTTCATGCATTTATTGATTTATTTTGAGCTAAATGACCCAGAAATTGAAAAGCACTACAAATGAACTCTGAAAAGGTTGAAACTTGGCATGGTATCATAATTTCACCCACATAGCATGTGCTGAAAAGTTGAGAGGGTTGCGGCAAAAACTGGATGCACTTCGTGTACAAACTGGACAATCCCTTTCAAAGTATCCGGGTTTCGGATGAAAACTCATCTGTTACAAAAGGGATTTCAATTTTTAATAACTCATTTTGACTCCAGCCTTTTTGTGAGTTCAATATGCACCATTCAAAGGCACATCAGGAATTTTCAACCCTCTCCTGACTTCAGTTGATATTTTTCATGCATTTAATGATTTATTTTGAGCTAAATGACCCAGAAATTGAAAAGCACTACAAATGAACTCTGAAAAGGTTGAAACTTGGCATGGTATCATAATTTCACCCACATAGCATGTGCTAAAAAGTTGAGAGGGTTGCGGCAAAACTGGATGCACTTCGTGTACAAACTGGACAATCCCTTTCAAAGTATCAGGGTTTCGAACGAATACTCATCTGTTACAAAGGGATTTCAATTTTTAATAACTCATTTTAACTCTAGGCTTTTTGCGAGTTCAATATGCACCATTCAAAGGCACATCAGGAATTTTCAACCCTCTCCTGACTTCAGTTGATATTTTTCAAGCATTTAATGATTTATTTTGAGCTAAATGACCCAGAAATTGAAAAGCACTACAAATGAACTCTGAAAAGGTTGAAACTTGGCATGGTATCATAATTTCACCCACATAGCATGTGCTGAAAAGTTGAGAGGGTTGCGGCAAAAACTGGATGCACTTCGTGTACAAACTGGACAATCCCTTTCAAAGTATCAGGGTTTCGGATGAAAACTCATCTGTTACAAAAGGGATTTCAATTTTTAATAACTCATTTTGACTCCAGCCTTTTTGTGAGTTCAATATGCACCATTCAATGGCACATCATGAATTTTCAACCCTCTCCTGACTTCATTTGATATTTTTCATGCATTTAATGATTTATTTTGAGCTAAATGACCCAGAAATTGAAAAGCACTACAAGTTAACTCTAAAAAGGTTGAAACTTGGCATGGTATCATAATTTCACCCACATAGCATGTGCTAAAAAGTTGAGAGGCGTACGGCAAAAACTAGATGAACTTCGTGTACAAACTGGACAATCCCTTTCGATGTATCAGGGTTTCGGACGAAAACTCATCTGTTACAAAGGGATTTCAATTTTTAATAACTCATTTTTACTCCAGGCTTTTTGCGAGTTCAATATGCACCATTCAAAGGCACATCATGAATTTCCAACCCTCTCCTGACTTCATTTGATGTTTTTCATGCATTTAATGATTTATTTTGAGCTAAATGACCCTGAAATTGAAAAGCACTACAAATGAACTCTGAAAAGCTTGCAATTTGGCATGCTATCGTAATTTCACCCACATAGCATGTGCTAAAAAGTTGAGAGGGTTGCGGCAAAAACTGGATGCACTTCGTGTACAAACTGGACAATCCCTTTTGATGTATCAGGATTTCGGACGAAAACTCATCTCTTACAAAGGGATTTCAATTTTTAATAACGTATTTTAACTCTAGGCTTTTTGTGAGTTCAATATGCACCATTCAAAGGCACATCATGAATTTTCAACCCTCTCCTGACTTCATTTGATATTTTTCATCCATTTAATGATTTATTTTGAATTAAATGACCTTGAAATTGAAAAGCACTACAAATTAACTCTGAAAAAGTTGAAACTTGGCATGGTATCATAATTTCACCCACATAGCATGTGCTAAAAAGTTGAGAGGCTTACGGCAAAAACTGGATGGACTTCGTGTACAAACTGGACAATCCCTTTCAAAGTATCCGAGTTTCGGACGAAAACTCATCTGTTACAAAGGGATTTCAATTTTTACTAACTCATTTTAACTCTAGGCTTTTTGCGAGTTCAATATCCACCATTCAAAGGCACATCATGAATTTTCAACCCTCTCCTGACTTCATTTGATATTTTTCATGCATTTAATGATTTATTTTGAGCTAAATGACCCTGAAATTGAAAAGCACTAAAAATGAACTCTGAAAAGGTTGAAACTTGGCATGGTATCATAATTTCACCCACATAGCATGTGCTAAAAAGTTCAGAGGGTTGCGGCAAAACTGGACGCACTTCGTGTACAAACTGGACAATCCCTTTCAAAGTATCAGGGTTTCGGACGAAAACTCATCTGTTACAAAAGGGATTTCAATTTTTAATAACTCATTTTGACTCCAGCCTTTTTGTGAGTTCAATATGCACCATTCAATGGCACATCATGAATTTTCAACCCTCTCCTGACTTCATTTGATATTTTTCATGCATTTAATGATTTATTTTGAGCTAAATGACCCAGAAATTGAAAAGCACTACAAGTGAACTCTAAAAAGGTTGAAACTTGGCATGGTATCATAATTTCACCCACATAGCATGTGCTAAAAAGTTGAGAGGCTTACGGCAAAAACTGGATGAACTTCGTGTACAAACTGGACAATCCCTTTCGATGTATCAGGGTTTCGGACGAAAACTCATCTGTTACAAAGGGATTTCAATTTTTAATAACTCATTTTTACTCCAGGATTTTTGCGAGTTCCATATGCACCATTCAAAGGCACATCATGAATTTTCAACCCTCTCCTGACTTCATTTGATATTTTTCATGCATTTAATGATTTATTTTGAGCTAAATGACCCTGAAATTGAAAAGCACTACAAATGAACTCTGAAAAGGTTGAATCTTGGCATGGTATCATAATTTCACCCACATAGCATGTGCTAAGAAGTTGAGAGGGTTGCGGCAGAAACTGGATGCACTTCGTGTACAAACTGGACAATCCCTTTCAAAGTATCAGGGTTTCGGACGAAAACTCATCTGTTACAAAGGGATTTCAATTTTTAATAACTCATTTTAACTCCAGGCTTTTTGCGAGTTCAATATGCACCATTCAAAGGCACATCATGAATTTTCAACCTCTCCTGACTTCAGTTGATATTTTTCATGCATTTAATGATTTATTCTGAGCTAAATGACCCAGAAATTGAAAAGCACTACAAATGAACTCTGAAAAGGTTGAAACTTGGCATGGTATCATAATTTCACCCACATAGCATGTGCTAAAAAGTTGAGAGGGTTGCGGCAAAAACTGGATGCACTTCATGTACAAACTGGACAATCCCTTTTGATGTATCAGGGTTTCGGACGAAAACTCATCTCTTACAAAGGGATTTTAATTTTTAATAACTTATTTTAACTCTAGGCTTTTTGTGAGTTCAATATGCACCATTCAAAGGCACATCCTGAATTTTCAACCCTCTCCTAACTTCATTTGATATTTTTCATTCATTTAATGATTTATTTTGAATTAAATGACCTTGAAATTGAAAAGCACTACAAATGAACTCTGAAAAAGTTGAAACTTGGCATGGTATCACAATTTCACCCACATAGCATGTGCTAAAAAGTTGAGAGGCTTACGGCAAAAACTGGATGGACTTCGTGTACAAACTGGACAATCCCTTTCAAAGTATCAGGGTTTCGGACGAAAAACTCATCTGTTACAAAGGGATTTCAATTTTTAATAACTCATTTTAACTCTAGGCTTTTTGCGAGTTCAATATGCACCATTCAAAGGCACATCATGAATTTTCAACCCTCTCCTGACTTCATTTGATATTTTTCATGCATTTAATGATTTATTTTGAGCTAAATGACCCTGAAATTGAAAAGCACTAAAAATGAACTCTGAAAAGGTTGAAACTTGGCATGGTATCATAATTTCACCCACATAGTATGTGCTAAAAAGTTGAGAGGGTTGCTGCAAAACTGGATGCACTTCGTGTACAAACCGGACAATCCCTTTCAAAGTATCAGGGTTTCGGATGAAAACTCATCTGTTACAAAAGGGATTTCAATTTTTAATAACTCATTTTGACTCCAGCCTTTTTCGAGTTCAATATGCACCATTCAATGGCACATCATGAATTTTCAACCCTCTCCTGACTTCATTTGATATTTTTCATGCATTTAATGATTTATTTTGAGCTAAATGACCAAGAAATTGAAAAGCACTACAAGTGAACTCTAAAAAGGTTGAAACTTGGCATGGTATCATAATTTCACCCACGTAGCATGTGCTAAAAAGTTGAGAGGCTTACGGCAAAAACTGGATGAACTTCGTGTACAAACTAGACAATCCCTTTCGATGTATCAGGGTTTCGGACGAAAACTCATCTGTTACAAAGGGATTTCAATATTTAATAACTCATTTTTACTCCAGGCTTTTTGCAAGTTCCATATGCACCATTCAAAGGCACATCATGAATTTTCAACCCTCTCCTGACTTCATTTGATATTTTTCATGCATTTAATGATTTATTTTGAGCTAAATGACCCTGAAATTGAAAAGCACTATAAATGAACTCTGAAAAGGTTGAATCTTGGCATGGTATCATAATTTCACCCACATAGCATGTGCTAAGAAGTTGAGAGGGTTGCGGCAGAAACTGGATGCACTTCGTGTACAAACTGGACAATCCCTTTCAAAGTATCAGGGTTTCGGACGAAAACTCATCTGTTACAAAGGGATTTCAATTTTTAATAACTCATTTTGACTCCAGGCTTTTTGCGAGTTCAATATGCACCATTCAAAGGCACATCATGAATTTTCAACCTCTCCTGACTTCAGTTGATATTTTTCATGCATTTAATGATTTATTTTGAGCTAAATGACCCAGAAATTGAAAAGCACTACAAATGAACTCTGAAAAGGTTGAAACTTGGCATGGTATCATAATTTCACCCACATAGCATGTGCTGAAAAGTTGAGAGGGTTGCGGCAGAAACTGGATGCACTTCGTGTACAAACTGGACAAGCCCTTTTGATGTATCAGGGTTTCGGATGAAAACTCATCTCTTACAAAGGGATTTTAATTTTTAATAACTTATTTTAACTCCAGGCTTTTTGCGAGTTCAATATGCACCATTCAAAGGCACATCCTGAATTTTCAACCCTCTCCTAACTTCATTTGATATTTTTCATTCATTTAATGATTTATTTTGAATTAAATGACCTTGAAATTGAAAAGCACTACAAATGAACTCTAAAAAGGTTGAAACTTCGCATGGTATCATAATGTCACCCACATAGCATGTGCTAAAAGGTTGAGAGGCTTACGGCAAAAACTGGATGGACTTCGTGTAGAAACTGGACAATCCCTTTCAAAGTATCAGGGTTTCGGACGAAAACTCATCTGTTACAAAGGGATTTCAATTTTTAATAACTCATTTTTACTCCAGGCTTTTTGCGAGTTCCATATGCACCATTCAAAGGCACATCATGAATTTTCAACCCTCTCCTGACTTCATTTGATATTTTTCATGCATTTAATGATTTATTTTGAGCTAAATGACCCTGAAATTGAAAAGCACTAAAAATGAACTCTGAAAAGGTTGAAACTTGGCATGGTATCATAATTTCACCCACATAGCATGTGCTAAAAAGTTGAGAGGCTTGCTGCAAAACTGGATGCACTTCGTGTACAAACTGGACAATCCCTTTCAAAGTATCAGGGTTTCGGATGAAAACTCATCTGTTACAAAAGGGATTTCAATTTTTAATAACTCATTTTTACTCCAGCCTTTTTCGAGTTCAATATGCACCATTCAATGGCACATCATGAATTTTCAACCCTCTCCTGACTTCATTTGATATTTTTCATGCATTTAATGATTTATTTTGAGCTAAATGACCCTGAAATTGAAAAGCACTACAAGTGAACTCTAAAAAGGTTGAAACTTGGCATGGTATCATAATTTCACCCACGTAGCATGTGCTAAAAAGTTGAGAGGGTTGCGGCAGAAACTGGATGCACTTCGTGTACAAACTAGACAATCCCTTTCAAAGTATCAGGGTTTCGGACGAAAACTCATCTGTTACAAAGGGATTTCAATTTTTAATAACTCATTTTAACTCCAGGCTTTTTGCGAGTTCAATATGCACCATTCAAAGGCAGATCATGAATTTTCAACCTCTCCTGACTTCAGGTGATATTTTTCATGCATTTAATGATTTATTCTGAGCTAAATGACCCTGAAATTGAAAAGCACTACAAATGAACTCTGAAAAGGTTGAAACTTGGCATGGTATCATAATTTCACCCACATAGCATGTGCTAAAAAGTTGAGAGGGTTGCGGCAGAAACTGGATGCACTTCGTGTACAAACTGGACAATCCCTTTCAAAGTATCAGGGTTTCGGACGAAAACTCATCTGTTACAAAGGGATTTCAATTTTTAATAACTCATTTTGACTCCAGGCTTTTTGCGAGTTCAATATGCACCATTCAAAGGCACATCATGAATTTTCAACCTCTCCTGACTTCAGTTGATATTTTTCATGCATTTAATGATTTATTTTGAGCTAAATGACCCAGAAATTGAAAAGCACTACAAATGAACTCTGAAAAGGTTGAAACTTGGCATGGTATCATAATTTCACCCACATAGCATGTGCTGAAAAGTTGAGAGGTTTGCGGCAAAAACTGGATGCACTTCGTGTACAAACTGGACCAGCCCTTTTGATGTATCAGGGTTTCGGATGAAAACTCATCTCTTACAAAGGGATTTTAATTTTTAATAACTTATTTTAACTCTAGGATTTTTGTGAGTTCAATATGCACCATTCAAAGGCACATCCTGAATTTTCAACCCTCTCCTAACTTCATTTGATATTTTTCATTCATTTAATGATTTATTTTGAATTAAATGACCTTGAAATTGAAAAGCACTACAAATGAACTCTGAAAAGGTTGAAACTTCGCATGGTATCATAATTTCACCCACATAGCATGTGCTAAAAGGTTGAGAGGCTTACGGCAAAAACTGGATGGACTTCGTGTAGAAACTGGACAATCCCTTTCAAAGTATCAGGGTTTCGGACGAAAACTCATCTGTTACAAAGGGATTTCAATTTTTAATAACTCATTTTTACTCCAGGCTTTTTGCGAGTTCCATATGCACCATTCAAAGGCACATCATGAATTTTCAACCCTCTCCTGACTTCATTTGATATTTTTCATGCATTTAATGATTTATTTTGAGCTAAATGACCCTGAAATTGAAAAGCACTACAAATGAACTCTGAAAAGGTTGAATCTTGGCATGGTAGCATAATTTCACCCACATAGCATGTGCTAAGAAGTTGAGAGGGTTGCGGCAGAAACTGGATGCACTTCGTGTACAAACTGGACAATCCCTTTCAAAGTATCAGGGTTTCGGACGAAAACTCATCTGTTACAAAGGGATTTCAATTTTTAATAACTCATTTTAACTCCAGGCTTTTTGCGAGTTCAATATGCACCATTCAAAGGCACATCATGAATTTTCAACCTCTCCTGACTTCAGGTGATATTTTTCATGCATTTAATGATTTATTCTGAGCTAAATGACCCAGAAATTGAAAAGCACTACAAATGAACTCTAAAAAGGTTGAAACTTGGCATGGTATCATAATTTCACCCACATAGCATGTGCTAAAAAGTTGAGAGGGTTGCGGCAAAAACTGGATGCACTTCATGTACAAACTGGACAATCCCTTTCAAAGTATCAGGGTTTCGGACGAAAACTCATCTGTTACAAAGGGATTTCAATTTTTAATAACTCATTTTAACTCCAGGCTTTTTGCGAGTTCAATATGCACCATTCAAAGGCACATCATGAATTTTCATCCTCTCCTAACTTCATTTGATATTTTTCATTCATTTAATGATTTATTTTGAATTAAATGACCTTGAAATTGAAAAGCACTACAAATGAACTCTGAAAAAGTTGAAACTTGGCATGGTATCACAATTTCACCCACATAGCATGTGATAAAAAGTTGAGAGGCTTACGGCAAAAACTGGATGGACTTCGTGTACAAACTGGACAATCCCTTTCAAAGTATCAGGGTTTCGGACGAAAACTCATCTGTTACAAAGGGATTTCAATTTTTAATAACTCATTTTAACTCTAGGCTTTTTGCGAGTTCAATATGCACCATTCAAAGGCACATCATGAATTTTCAACCCTCTCCTGACTTCATTTGATATTTTTCATGCATTTAATGATTTATTTTGAGCTAAATGACCCTGAAATTGAAAAGCACTAAAAATGAACTCTGAAAAGGTTGAAACTTGGCATGGTATCATAATTTCACCCACATAGCATGTGCTAAAAGGTTGAGAGGCTTACGGCAAAAACTGGATGGACTTCGTGTAGAAACTGGACAATCCCTTTCAAAGTATCAGGGTTTCGGACGAAAACTCATCTGTTACAAAGGGATTTCAATTTTTAATAACTCATTTTTACTCCAGGCTTTTTGCGAGTTCCATATGCACCATTCAAAGGCACATCATGAATTTTCAACCCTCTCCTGACTTCATTTGATATTTTTCATGCATTTAATGATTTATTTTGAGCTAAATGACCCTGAAATTGAAAAGCACTACAAATGAACTCTGAAAAGGTTGAATCTTGGCATGGTAGCATAATTTCACCCACATAGCATGTGCTAAGAAGTTGAGAGGGTTGCGGCAGAAACTGGATGCACTTCGTGTACAAACTGGACAATCCCTTTCAAAGTATCAGGGTTTCGGACGAAAACTCATCTGTTACAAAGGGATTTCAATTTTTAATAACTCATTTTAACTCCAGGCTTTTTGCGAGTTCAATATGCACCATTCAAAGGCACATCATGAATTTTCAACCTCTCCTGACTTCAGGTGATATTTTTCATGCATTTAATGATTTATTCTGAGCTAAATGACCCAGAAATTGAAAAGCACTACAAATGAACTCTGAAAAGGTTGAAACTTGGCATGGTATCATAATTTCACCCACATAGCATGTGCTCAAAAGTTGAGAGGGTCGCGGCAAAAACTGGATGCACTTCATGTACAAATTGGACAATCCCTTTTGATGTATCAGGGTTTCGGACGAAAACTCATCTCTTACAAAGGGATTTTAATTTTTAATAACTTATTTTAACTCTAGGCTTTTTGTGAGTTCAATATGCACCATTCAAAGGCACATCCTGAATTTTCAACCCTCTCCTAACTTCATTTGATATTTTTCATTCATTTAATGATTTATTTTGAATTAAATGACCTTGAAATTGAAAAGCACTACAAATGAACACTGAAAAAGTTGAAACTTGGCATGGTATCACAATTTCACCCACATAGCATGTGATAAAAAGTTGAGAGGCTTACGGCAAAAACTGGATGGACTTCGTGTACAAACTGGACAATCCCTTTCAAAGTATCAGGGTTTCGGACGAAAACTCATCTGTTACAAAGGGATTTCAATTTTTAATAACTCATTTTAACTCTAGGCTTTTTGCGAGTTCAATATGCACCATTCAAAGGCACATCATGAATTTTCAACCCTCTCCTGACTTCATTTGATATTTTTCATGCATTTAATGATTTATTTTGAGCTAAATGACCCTGAAATTGAAAAGCACTAAAAATGAACTCTGAAAAGGTTGAAACTTGGCATGGTATCATAATTTCACCCACATAGTATGTGCTAAAAAGTTGAGAGGGTTGCTGCAAAACTGGATGCACTTCGTGTACAAACTGGACAATCCCTTTCAAAGTATCAGGGTTTCGGATGAAAACTCATCTGTTACAAAAGGGATTTCAATTTTTAATAACTCATTTTGACTCCAGCCTTTTTCGAGTTCAATATGCACCATTCAATGGCACATCATGAATTTTCAACCCTCTCCTGACTTTATTTGATATTTTTCATGCATTTAATGATTTATTTTGAGCTAAATGACCCAGAAATTGAAAAGCACTACAAGTGAACTCTAAAAAGGTTGAAACTTGGCATGGTATCATAATTTCACCCACATAGCATGTGCTAAAAAGTTGAGAGGCTTACGGCAAAAACTGGATGAACTTTGTGTACAAACTAGACAATCCCTTTCGATGTATCAGGGTTTCGGACGAAAACTCATCTGTTACAAAGGGATTTCAATTTTTAATAACTCATTTTTACTCCAGGCTTTTTGCGAGTTCCATATGCACCATTCAAAGGCACATCATGAATTTTCAACCCTCTCCTGACTTCATTTGATATTTTTCATGCATTTAATGATTTATTTTGAGCTAAATGACCCTGAAATTGAAAAGCACTATAAATGAACTCTGAAAAGGTTGAATCTTGGCATGGTATCATAATTTCACCCACATAGCATGTGCTAAGAAGTTGAGAGGGTTGCGGCAGAAACTGGATGCACTTCGTGTACAAACTGGACAATCCCTTTCAAAGTATCAGGGTTTCGGACGAAAACTCATCTGTTACAAAGGGATTTCAATTTTTAATAACTCATTTTAACTCCAGGCTTTTTGCGAGTTCAATATGCACCATTCAAAGGCACATCATGAATTTTCAACCTCTCCTGACTTCAGTTGATATTTTTCATGCATTTAATGATTTATTTTGAGCTAAATGACCCAGAAATTGAAAAGCACTACAAATGAACTCTGAAAAGGTTGAAACTTGGCATGGTATCATAATTTCACCCACATAGCATGTGCTGAAAAGTTGAGAGGGTTGCGGCAAAAACTGGATGCACTTCGTGTACAAACTGGACAAGCCCTTTTGATGTATCAGGGTTTCGGACGAAAACTCATCTCTTACAAAGGGATTTTAATTTTTAATAACTTATTTTAACTCTAGGCTTTTTGTGAGTTCAATATGCACCATTCAAAGGCACATCCTGAATTTTCAACCCTCTCCTAACTTCATTTGATATTTTTCATTCATTTAATGATTTATTTTGAATTAAATGACCTTGAAATTGAAAAGCACTACAAATGAACTCTGAAAAGGTTGAAACTTCGCATGGTATCATAATTTCACCCACATAGCATGTGCTAAAAAGTTGAGAGGCTTACGGCAAAAACTGGATGGACTTCGTGTACAAACTGGACAATCCCTTTCAAAGTATCAGGGTTTCGGACGAAAACTCATCTGTTACGAAGGGATTTCAATTTTTAATAACTCATTTTAACTCTAGGCTTTTTGCGAGTTCAATATGCACCATTCAAAGGCACATCATGAATTTTCAACCCTCTCCTGACTTCATTTGATATTTTTCATGCATTTAATGATTTATTTTGAGCTAAATGACCCTGAAATTGAAAAGCACTAAAAATGAACTCTGAAAAGGTTGAAATTTGGCATGGTATCATAATTTCACCCACATAGTATGTGCTAAAAAGTTGAGAGGGTTGCTGCAAAACTGGATGCACTTCGTGTACAAACTGGACAATCCCTTTCAAAGTATCAGGGTTTCGGATGAAAACTCATCTGTTACAAAAGGGATTTCAATTTTTAATAACTCATTTTGACTCCAGCCTTTTTCGAGTTCAATATGCACCATTCAATGGCACATCATGAATTTTCAACCCTCTCCTGACTTCATTTGATATTTTTCATGCATTTAATGATTTATTTTGAGCTAAATGACCCAGAAATTGAAAAGCACTACAAGTGAACTCTAAAAAGGTTGAAACTTGGCATGGTATCATAATTTCACCCACATAGCATGTGCTAAAAAGTTGAGAGGCTTACGACAAAAACTGGATGAACTTCGTGTACAAACTAGACAATCCCTTTCGATGTATCAGGGTTTCGGACGAAAACTCATCTGTTACAAAGGGATTTCAATTTTTAATAACTCATTTTTACTCCAGGCTTTTTGCGAGTTCCATATGCACCATTCAAAGGCACATCATGAATTTTCAACCCTCTCCTGACTTCATTTGATATTTTTCATGCATTTAATGATTTATTTTGAGCTAAATGACCCTGAAATTGAAAAGCACTATAAATGAACTCTGAAAAGGTTGAATCTTGGCATGGTATCATAATTTCACCCACATAGCATGTGCTAAGAAGTTGAGAGGGTTGCGGCAGAAACTGGATGCACTTCGTGTACAAACTGGACAATCCCTTTCAAAGTATCAGGGTTTCGGACGAAAACTCATCTGTTACAAAAGAGATTTCAATTTTTAATAACTCATTTTGACTCCAGGCTTTTTGCGAGTTCAATATGCACCATTCAAAGGCACATCATGAATTTTCAACCTCTCCTGACTTCAGTTGATATTTTTCATGCATTTAATGATTTATTTTGAGCTAAATGACCCAGAAATTGAAAAGCACTACAAATGAACTCTGAAAAGGTTGAAACTTGGCATGGTATCATAATTTCACCCACATAGCATGTGCTGAAAAGTTGAGAGGGTTGCGGCAAAAACTGGATGCACTTCGTGTACAAACTGGACAAGCCCTTTTGATGTATCAGGGTTTCGGACGAAAACTCATCTCTTACAAAGGGATTTTAATTTTTAATAACTTATTTTAACTCTAGGCTTTTTGTGAGTTCAATATGCACCATTCAAAGGCACATCCTGAATTTTCAACCCTCTCCTAACTTCATTTGATATTTTTCATTCATTTAATGATTTATTTTGAATTAAATGACCTTGAAATTGAAAAGCACTACAAATGAACTCTGAAAAGGTTGAAACTTCGCATGGTATCATAATTTCACCCACATAGCATGTGCTAAAAAGTTGAGAGGCTTACGGCAAAAACTGGATGGACTTCGTGTACAAACTGGACAATCCCTTTCAAAGTATCAGGGTTTCGGACGAAAACTCATCTGTTACAAAGGGATTTCAATTTTTAATAACTCATTTTAACTCTAGGCTTTTTGCGAGTTCAATATGCACCATTCAAAGGCACATCATGAATTTTCAACCCTCTCCTGACTTCATTTGATATTTTTCATGCATTTAATGATTTATTTTGAGCTAAATGACCCTGAAATTGAAAAGCACTAAAAATGAACTCTGAAAAGGTTGAAACTTGGCATGGTATCATAATTTCACCCACATAGTATGTGCTAAAAAGTTGAGAGGGTTGCTGCAAAACTGGATGCACTTCGTGTACAAACTGGACAATCCCTTTCAAAGTATCAGGGTCTCGGATGAAAACTCATCTGTTACAAAAGGGATTTCAATTTTTAATAACTCATTTTGACTCCAGCCTTTTTCGAGTTCAATATGCACCATTCAATGGCACATCATGAATTTTCAACCCTCTCCTGACTTCATTTGATATTTTTCATGCATTTAATGATTTATTTTGAGCTAAATGACCCAGAAATTGAAAAGCACTACAAGTGAACTCTAAAAAGGTTGAAACTTGGCATGGTATCATAATTTCACCCACATAGCATGTGCTAAAAAGTTGAGAGGCTTACGGCAAAAACTGGATGAACTTTGTGTACAAACTAGACAATCCCTTTCGATGTATCAGGGTTTCGGACGAAAACTCATCTGTTACAAAGGGATTTCAATTTTTAATAACTCATTTTTACTCCAGGCTTTTTGCGAGTTCCATATGCACCATTCAAAGGCACATCATGAATTTTCAACCCTCTCCTGACTTCATTTGATATTTTTCATGCATTTAATGATTTATTTTGAGCTAAATGACCCTGAAATTGAAAAGCACTATAAATGAACTCTGAAAAGGTTGAATCTTGGCATGGTATCATAATTTCACCCACATAGCATGTGCTAAGAAGTTGAGAGGGTTGCGGCAGAAACTGGATGCACTTCTTGTACAAACTGGACAATCCCTTTCAAAGTATCAGGGTTTCGGACGAAAACTCATCTGTTACAAAGGGATTTCAATTTTTAATAACTCATTTTAACTCCAGGCTTTTTGCGAGTTCAATATGCACCATTCAAAGGCACATCATGAATTTTCAACCTCTCCTGACTTCAGTTGATATTTTTCATGCATTTAATGATTTATTTTGAGCTAAATGACCCAGAAATTGAAAAGCACTACAAATGAACTCTGAAAAGGTTGAAACTTGGCATGGTATCATAATTTCACCCACATAGCATGTGCTGAAAAGTTGAGAGGGTTGCGGCAAAAACTGGATGCACTTCGTGTACAAACTGGACAAGCCCTTTTGATGTATCAGGGTTTCGGACGAAAACTCATCTCTTACAAAGGGATTTTAATTTTTAATAACTTATTTTAACTCTAGGCTTTTTGTGAGTTCAATATGCACCATTCAAAGGCACATCCTGAATTTTCAACCCTCTCCTAACTTCATTTGATATTTTTCATTCATTTAATGATTTATTTTGAATTAAATGACCTTGAAATTGAAAAGCACTACAAATGAACTCTGAAAAGGTTGAAACTTCGCATGGTATCATAATTTCACCCACATAGCATGTGCTAAAAAGTTGAGAGGCTTACGGCAAAAACTGGATGGACTTCGTGTACAAACTGGACAATCCCTTTCAAAGTATCAGGGTTTCGGACGAAAACTCATCTGTTACAAAGGGATTTCAATTTTTACTAACTCATTTTAACTCTAGGCTTTTTGCGAGTTCAATATCCACCATTCAAAGGCACATCATGAATTTTCAACCCTCTCCTGACTTCATTTGATATTTTTCATGCATTTAATGATTTATTTTGAGCTAAATGACCCTGAAATTGAATAGCACTAAAAATGAACTCTGAAAAGGTTGAAACTTGGCATGGTATCATAATTTGACCCACATAGCATGTGCTAAAAAGTTGAGAGGGTTGCGGCAAAACTGGATGCACTTCGTGTACAAACTGGACAATCCCTTTCAAAGTATCAGGGTTTCGGACGAAAACTCATCTGTTACAAAGGGATTTCAATTTTTAATAACTCATTTTAACTCTAGGATTTTTGCGAGTTCAATATGCACCATTCAAAGGCACATCATGAATTTTCAACCTCTCCTGACTTCAGTTGATATTTTTCATGCATTTAATGATTTATTTTGAGCTAAATGACCCAGAAATTGAAAAGCACTACAAATGAACTCTGAAAAGGTTGAAACTTGGCATGGTATCATAATTTCACCCACATAGCATGTGCTAAAAATTTGAGAGGGTTGCGGCAAAAACTGGATGCACTTCGTGTACAAACTGGACAATCCCTTTTGATGTATCAGGGTTTCGGACGAAAACTCATCTGTTACAAAGGGATTTCAATTTTTAATAACTCATTTCTACTCCAGGCTTTTTGCGAGTTCAATATGCACCATTCAAAGGCACATCATGAATTTTCAACCCTCTCCTGACTTCATTTGATATTTTTCATGCATTTAATGATTTATTTTGAGCTAAATGACCCTGAAATTGAAAAGCACTACAAATGAACTCTGAAATGGTTGAATCTTGGCATGGTATCATAATTTCACCCACATAGCATGTGCTAAGAAGTTGAGAGGGTTGCGGCAGAAACTGGATGCACTTCGTGTACAAACTGGACAATCCCTTTCAAAGTATCAGGGTTTCGGACGAAAACTCATCTGTTACAAAGGGATTTCAATTTTTAATAACTCATTTTAACTCTAGGATTTTTGCGAGTTCAATATGCACCATTCAAAGGCACATCATGAATTTTCAACCTCTCCTGACTTCAGTTGATATTTTTCATGCATTTAATGATTTATTTTGAGCTAAATGACCCAGAAATTGAAAAGCACTACAAATGAACTCTGAAAAGGTTGAAACTTGGCATGGTATCATAATTTCAACCACATAGCATGTGCTAAAAATTTGAGAGGGTTGCGGCAAAAACTGGATGCACTTCGTGTACAAACTGGACAATCCCTTTTGATGTATCAGGGTTTCGGACGAAAACTCATCTGTTACAAAGGGATTTAAATTTTTAATAACTCATTTTTACTCCAGGCTTTTTGCGAGTTCAATATGCACCATTCAAAGGCACATAATGAATTTTCAACCCTCTCCTGACTTCATTTGATATTTTTCATGCATTTAATGATTTATTTTGAGCTAAATGACCCTGAAATTGAAAAGCACTACAAATGAACTCTGAAAAGGTTGAATCTTGGCATGGTATCATAATTTCACCCACATAGCATGTGCTAAGAAGTTGAGAGGGTTGCGGCAGAAACTGGATGCACTTCGTGTACAAACTGGACCATCCCTTTCAAAGTATCAGGGTTTCGGACGAAAACTCATCTGTTACAAAGGGATTTCAATTTTTAATAACTCATTTTAACTCCAGGCTTTTTGCGAGTTCAATATGCACCATTCAAAGGCACATCATGAATTTTCAACCTCTCCTGACTTCATTTGATACTTTTCATGCATTTACTTTGAGCTAAATGACCCAGAAATTGAAAAGCACTACAAATAACTCTGAAAAGGTTGAAACTTGGCATGGTATCATAATTTCACCCACATAGCATGTGCTAAAAAGTTGAGAGGGTTGCGGCAAAAACTGGATGCACTTCGTGTACAAACTGGACAATCCCTTTTGATGTATCAGGGTTTCGGACGAAAACTCATCTCTTACAAAGGGATTTTAATTTTTAATAACTTATTTTAACTCTAGGATTTTTGTGATTTCAATATGCACCATTCAAAGGCACATCCTGAATTTTCAACCCTCTCCTAACTTCATTTGATATTTTTCATTCGTTCAATGATTTATTTTGAATTAAATGACCTTGAAATTGAAAAGCACTACAAATGAACTCTGAAAAAGTTGAAACTTGGCATGGTATCATAATTTCACCCACATAGCATGTGCTAAAAGGTTGAGAGGCTTACGGCAAAAACTGGATGGACTTCGTGTACAAACTGGACAATCCCTTTCAAAGTATCAGGCTTTCGGATGAAAACACATCTGTTACAAAGGGACTTCAATTTTTAATAACTCATTTTAACTCCAGGCTTTTTCCGAGTTCAATATGCACCATTCAAAGGCACATCATGAATTTTCAACCTCTCCTGACTTCAGTTCATATTTTTCATGCATTTAATGATTTATTTTGAGCTAAATGACCCAGAAATTGAAAAGCACTACAAATGAACTCTGAAAAGGTTGAAACTTGGCATGGTATCATAATTCCACCCACATAGCATGTGCTGAAAAGTTGAGAGGGTTGCGGCAAAAACTGGATGCACTTCGTGTACAAACTGGACAATCCCTTTTGATGTATCAGGGTTTCGGACGAAAACTCATCTCTTACAAAGGGATTTTAATTTTTAATAACTTATTTTAACTCTAGGCTTTTTGTGAGTTCAATATGCACCATTCAAAGGCACATCCTGAATTTTCAACCCTCTCCTAACTTCATTTGATA
This sequence comes from Triticum urartu, assembly GCF_056163025.1. NCBI lineage: Eukaryota > Viridiplantae > Streptophyta > Magnoliopsida > Poales > Poaceae > Triticum > Triticum urartu. The sequence continues at coordinate 605,408,087 of NC_141878.1, forward strand.
TTTTTCATTCATTTAATGATTTATTTTGAATTAAATGACCTTGAAATTGAAAAGCACTACAAATGAACTCTAAAAAGGTTGAAACTTCGCATGGTATCATAATTTCACCCACATAGCATGTGCTAAAAAGTTGAGAGGCTTACGGCAAAAACTGGATGGACTTCGTGTACAAACTGGACAATCCCTTTCAAAGTATCAGGGTTTCGGACGAAAACTCATCTGTTACAAAGGGATTTCAATTTTTACTAACTCATTTTAACTCTAGGCTTTTTGCGAGTTCAATATCCACCATTCAAAGGCACATCATGAATTTTCAACCCTGTCCTGACTTCATTTGATATTTTTCATGCATTTAATGATTTATTTTGAGCTAAATGACCCTGAAATTGAATAGCACTAAAAATGAACTCTGAAAAGGTTGAAACTTGGCATGGTATCATAATTTCACCCACATAGCATGTGCTAAAAAGTTGAGAGGATTGCGGCAAAACTGGATGCACTTCGTGTAGAAACTGGACAATCCCTTTCAAAGTATCAGGGTTTCGAACGAAAACTCATCTGTTACAAAGGGATTTCAATTTTTAATAACTCATTTTAACTACAGGCTTTTTGCGAGTTCCATATGCACCATTCAAAGGCACATCATGAATTTTCAACCTCTCCTGACTTCAGTTGATATTTTTCATGCATTTAATGATTTATTTTGAGCTAAATGACCCAGAAATTGAAAAGCACTACAAATGAACTCTGAAAAGGTTGAAACTTGGCATGGTATCATAATTTCACCCACATAGCATGTGCTAAAAATTTGAGAGGGTTGCGGCAAAAACTGGATGCACTTCGTGTACAAACTGGACAATCCCTTTTGATGTATCAGGGTTTCGGACGAAAACTCATCTGTTACAAAGGGATTTCAATTTTTAATAACTCATTTTTACTCCAGGATTTTTGCGAGTTCAATATGCACCATTCAAAGGCACATCATGAATTTTCAACCCTCTCCTGACTTCATTTGATATTTTTCATGCATTTAATGATTTATTTTGAGCTAAATGACCCTGAAATTGAAAAGTACTACAAATGAACTCTGAAAAGGTTGAATCTTGGCAAGGTATCATAATTTCACCCACATAGCATGTGCTAAGAAGTTGAGAGGGTTGCGGCAGAAACTGGATGCACTTCTTGTACAAACTGGACAATCCCTTTCAAAGTATCAGGGTTTCGGACGAAAACTCATCTGTTACAAAGGGATTTCAATTTTTAATAACTCATTTTAACTCCAGGCTTTTTGCGAGTTCAATATGCACCATTCAAAGGCACATCATGAATTTTCAACCTCTCCTGACTTCATTTGATATTTTTCATGCATTTACTTTGAGCTAAATGACCCAGTAATTGAAAAGCACTACAAATAACTCTGAAAAGGTTGAAACTTGGCATGGTATCATAATTTCACCCTCATAGCATGTGCTAAAAAGTTGAGAGGGTTGCGGCAAAAACTGGATGCACTTCGTGTACAAACTGGACAATCCCTTTTGATGTATCAAGGTTTCTTTTGTGAGTTCAATATGCACCATTCAAAGGCACATCAGGAATTGTCAACCCTCTCCTGACGTCATTTGATATTTTTCATGCATTTAATGATTTATTTTGAGCTAAATGACCCTGAAATTGAAAAGCACTACAAATGAACTCTGAAAAGGTTGAAACTTGGCATGGTACCATAATTTCACCCACATAGCATGTGCTAAAAACTTGAGAGGGTTGCGGCAAAAACTGGATGCACTTCGTGTACAAACTGGACAATCCCTTTTGATGTATCAGGGTTTCGGACGAAAACTCATCTGTTACAAAGGGATTTCAATTTTTAATAACTCATTTTTACTCCAGGATTTTTGCGAGTTCAATATGCACCATTCAAAGGCACATCATGAATTTTCAACCCTCTCCTGACTTCATTTGATATTTTTCATGCATTTAATGATTTATTTTGAGCTAAATGACCCTGAAATTGAAAAGCACTACAAATGAACTCTGAAAAGGTTGAATCTTGGCATGGTATCATAATTTCACCCACATAGCATGTGCTAAGAAGTTGAGAGGGTTGCGGCAGAAACTGGATGCACTTCTTGTACAAACTGGACAATCCCTTTCAAAGTATCAGGGTTTCGGACGAAAACTCATCTGTTACAAAGGGATTTCAATTTTTAATAACTCATTTTAACTCCAGGCTTTTTGCGAGTTCAATATGCACCATTCAAAGGCACATCATGAATTTTCAACCTCTCCTGACTTCATTTGATATTTTTCATGCATTTACTTTGAGCTAAATGACCCAGAAATTGAAAAGCACTACAAATAACTCTGAAAAGGTTGAAACTTGGCATGGTATCATAATTTCACCCTCATAGCATGTGCTAAAAAGTTGAGAGGGTTGCGGCAAAAACTGGATGCACTTCGTGTACAAACTGGACAATCCCTTTTGATGTATCAAGGTTTCTTTTGTGAGTTCAATATGCACCATTCAAAGGCACATCAGGAATTGTCAACCCTCTCCTGACGTCATTTGATATTTTTCATGCATTTAATGATTTATTTTGAGCTAAATGACCCTGAAATTAAAAAAGCACTACAAATGAACTCTGAAAAGGTTGAAACTTGGCATGGTACCATAATTTCACCCACATAGCATGTGCTAAAAACTTGAGAGGGTTGCGGCAAAAACTGGATGCACTTCGTGTACAAACTGGACAATCCCTTTTGATGTATCAGGGTTTCGGACGAAAACTCATCTGTTACAAAGGGATTTCAATTTTTAATAACTCATTTTTACTCCAGGATTTTTGCGAGTTCAATATGCACCATTCAAAGGCACATCATGAATTTTCAACCCTCTCCTGACTTCATTTGATATTTTTCATGCATTTAATGATTTATTTTGAGCTAAATGACCCTGAAATTGAAAAGCACTACAAATGAACTCTGAAAAGGTTGAATCTTGGCATGGTATCATAATTTCACCCACATAGCATGTGCTAAGAAGTTGAGAGGGTTGCTGCAGAAACTGGATGCACTTCTTGTACAAACTGGACAATCCCTTTCAAAGTATCAGGGTTTCGGACGAAAACTCATCTGTTACAAAGGGATTTCAATTTTTAATAACTCATTTTAACTCCAGGCTTTTTGCGAGTTCAATATGCACCATTCAAAGGCACATCATGAATTTTCAACCTCTCCTGACTTCATTTGATATTTTTCATGCATTTACTTTGAGCTAAATGACCCAGAAATTGAAAAGCACTACAAATAGCTCTGAAAAGGTTGAAACTTGGCATGGTATCATAATTTCACCCTCATAGCATGTGCTAAAAAGTTGAGAGGGTTGCGGCAAAAACTGGATGCACTTCGTGTACAAACTGGACAATCCCTTTTGATGTATCAAGGTTTCTTTTGTGAGTTCAATATGCACCATTCAAAGGCACATCAGGAATTGTCAACCCTCTCCTGACGTCATTTGATATTTTTCATGCATTTAATGATTTATTTTGAGCTAAATGACCCTGAAATTAAAAAAGCACTACAAATGAACTCTGAAAAGGTTGAAACTTGGCATGGTACCATAATTTCACCCACATAGCATGTGCTAAAAACTTGAGAGGGTTGCGGCAAAAACTGGATGCACTTCGTGTACAAACTGGACAATCCCTTTCGAAGTATCAGGGTTTCGGACGAAAACTCATCTGCTACATAGGGATTTCAATTTTTAATAACTCATTTTAACTCCAGGCTTTTTGTGAGTTCAATATGCACCATTCAAAGGAACATCATGAATTTTCAACCCTCTCCTGACTTCATTTGATATTTTTCATGCATTTAATGATTTATTTTGAGCTAAATGACCCTGAAATTGAAAAGCACTACAAATGAACTCTGAAAAGGTTGAAACTCGGCATGGTATCATAATTTCACCCACATAGCATGTGCTAAAAAGTTGAGAGGGTTGCGGCAAAAACTGGATGCACTTCCTGTACAAACAGGACAATCCCTTTCAAAGTATCAGGGTTTCGGACGAAAACTCATGTGTTACAAAGGGATTTCAATTTTTAATAACTCATTTTAACTCCAGGCTTTTTGTGAGTTCAATATGCACCATTCAAAGGCACAACATGAATTTTCAACCCTCTCCTGACTTCATTTGATATTTTCCATGCATTTAATGATTTATTTTGAGCTAAATGACTCTGAAATTGAAAAGCACTACAAATGAACTCTGAAAAGGTTGAAACTTGGCATGGTATCATAATTTCACCCACATAGCATGTGCTAAAAACTTGAGAGGGTTGCGGCAAAAACTGGATGCACTTCGTGTACAAACTGGACAATCCCTTTCGAAGTATCAGGGTTTCGAACGAAAACTCATCTGTTACATATGGATTTCAATTTTTAAAAACTCATTTTAACTCCAGGATTTTTGTGAGTTCAATATGCACCATTCAAAGGCACATCATGAATTTTCAACCCTCTCCTGACTTCATTTGATATTTTTCATGTATTTAATGATTTATTTTGAGCTAAATGACTCTAAAATTGAAAAGCACTACAAATGAACTCTGAAAAGGTTGAAACTTGGCATGGTATCATAATTTCACCCACATAGCATGTGCTAAAAACCTGAGAGGGTTGCGGAAAAACTGGATGCACTTTGTGTACAAACTGGACAATCCCTTTCGAAGTATCAGGGTTTCGGACGAAAACTCATCTGTTACATAGGGATTTCAATTTTTAATAACTCATTTTAACTGCAGGCTTTTTGTGAGTTCAATATGCACCATTCAAAGGCACATCATGAATTTTCAACCCTCTCCTGACTTCATTTGATATTTTAATGCATTTTATGTTTTGTTTTGTGCTAAATGACCCTGAAATTGAAAAGCAATACAAATGAACTCCGAAAAGGTTGAAACTTGGCATGGTATCATAATTTCTCCCAGATAGCATATGCTAAAAAGTTGAGAGAGTTGCGGCAAAAACTGGATTTACTTCGTGTACAAACTGGACAATCCCTTACGAAGTATCAGAGACGAAAACTCATCGGTTACAAAGGGATTTCAATTTTTAATAACTCATTTCAACTCCAGGCTTTTTGTGAGTTCGATATGCACCATTCAAAGGTACATCATGAATTTTCAACCCTCTCCTGACTTCATTTGGTATTTTTCATGCATTTATTGATTTATTTTGAGCTAAATGACCCTGAAATTGAAAAGCACTACAAATGAACTCTAAAAAGGTTGAAACTTCGCATGGTATCATAATTTTACCCACATAGCATGTGCTAAAAAGTTGAGAGTCTTAGGGAAAAAACTAGATGCACTTTGTGTAGAAACTGCACTATTCCTTTTGAAGTATCAGGGTTTCGGACGAAAACTCATCTGTTACAAAGGGATTTCAATTTTCAATAACTCATTTTAACTCCAGGCTTTTTGTGAGTTCAATATGCACCATTCAAAGGCACATCAGGAATTCTCAACCCACTCCTGACGTCATTTGATATTTTTCATGCATTTAATGATTTATTTTGAGCTAAATGACCCTGAAATTGAAAAGCACTACAAATGAACTCTGAAAAGGTTGAAACTTGGCATGGTATCATAATTACACCCACATAGCATGTGCTAAAAACTTGAGAGGGTTGCGGCAAAAACTGGATGCACTTCGTGTACAAACTGGACAATCCCTTTCGAAGTATCAGGGTTTCGGCCGAAAACTGATCTGCTATATAGGGATTTCAATTTTTAATAACTCATTTTAACTCCAGGCTTTTTGTGAGTTCAATATGCACCATTCAAAGGCACATCATGAATTTTCAACCCTCTCCTGACTTCATTTGATATTTTTCATGCATTTAATGATTTATTTTGAGCTAAATGACCCTGAAATTGAACAGCACTACAAATGAACTCTGAAAAGGTTGAAACTTGGCATGGTATCATAATTTCACCCACATAGCATGTGCTAAAAACTTGAGAGGGTTGCGGCAAAAACTGGATGCACTTCGTGTACAAACTGGACAATCCTTTTCGAAGTATCAGGGTTTCGGACGAAAACTCATCTGTTACATATGGATTTCAATTTTTAATAACTCATTTTAACTCTAGGCTTTTTGCGAGTTCAATATGCACCATTCAAAGGCACATCATGAATTTTCAACCCTCTCCTGACTTCATTTGATATTTTTTAATGCATTTTATGTTTTGTTTTGTGCTAAATGACCCTGAAATTGAAAAGCAATACAAATGAACTCTGAAAAGGTTGAAACTTGGCATGGTATCATAATTTCTCCCACATAGCATATGCTAAAAAGTTGAGAGTGTATTGGCAAAAACTGGATGTACTTCGTGTACAAACTGGACAATCCCTTTCGAAGTATCAGAGACGAAAACTCATTGGTTACAAAGGGATTTCAATTTTTAATAACTCATTTTAACTCCAGGCTTTTTGTGAGTTCGATATGCACCATTCAAAGGTACATCATGAATTTTGAACCCTCTCCTGACTTCATTTGATATTTTTCACGCATTTATTGATTTATTTTGAGCTAAATGATCCTGACATTGAAAAGCACTGCAAATGAACTCTAAAAAGTTTGAAACTTTGCATGGTATCATAATTTCACCCACATAGCATGTGCTAAAAAGTTGAGAGGCTTACGGCAAAAACTGGATGCACTTCATGTAGAAACTAGACAATTCCTTTTGAAATATTAGGGATTCGGACGAAAACTCATCTGTTACAAAGGGATTTCAATTTTTAATGACTCAGTTTAACTCCAGGATTTTTGTGAGTTCAATATGCACAATTCAAAGGCACATCATGAATTTTCAAGCCTCTCCTGACTTCATTTGATATTCTTCATGTATTTAATGATTTATTTTGAGCTAAATGACTCTAAAATTGAAAAGCACTACAAATGAACTCTGAAAAGGTTGAAACTTGGCATGGTATCATAATTTCACCCACATAGCTTGTGCTAAAAACCTGAGAGGGTTGCGGCAAAAACTGGATGCACTTTGTGTACAAAGTGGACAATCCCTTTCGAAGTATCAGGTTTTCGGACGAAAACTCATCTGTTACATAGGGATATCAATTTTTAATAACTCATTTTAACTCCAGGCTTTTTGTGAGTTCAATATGCACCATTCAAAGGCACATCATGAATTTTCAAGCCTCTCCTGACTTCATTTGATATTCTTCATGTATTTAATGATTTATTTTGAGCTAAATGACTCTAAAATTGAAAAGCACTACAAATGAACTCTGAAAAGGTTGAAACTTGGCACGGTATCATAATTTCACCCACATAGCATGTGCTAAAAACCTGAGAGGGTTGCGGCAAAAACTGGATGCACTTTGTGTACAAACTGGACAATCCCTTTCGAAGTATCAGGGTTTCGGACGAAAACTCATCTATTACATAGGGATTTCAATTTTTAATAACTCATTTTAACTCCGGGCTTTTTGTGAGTTCAATATGCACCATTCAAAGGCACATCATGAATTTTCAACCCTCTCCTGACTTCATTTGATATTTTTTAATGCATTTTATGTTTTGTTTTGTGCTAAATGACCCTGAAATTGAAAAGCAATACAAATGAACTCTAAAAAGGTTGAAACTTGGCATGGTATCATAATTTCTCCCAGATAGCATATGCTAAAAAGTTGAGAGAGTTGCGGCAAAAACTGGATGTACTTCATGTACAAACTGGACAATCCCTTACGAAGTATCAGAGACGAAAACTCATCGGTTACAAAGGGATTTCAATTTTTAATAACTCATTTTAACTCCAGGCTTTTTGTGAGTTCGATATGCACCATTCAAAGGTACATCATGAATTTTCAACCCTCTCCTGACTTCATTTGATATTTTTCATGCATTTGTTGATTTATTTTGAGCTAAATGGCCCTGAAAGTGAAAAGCACTACAAATGAACTCTAAAAACGTTGAAACTTCGCATGGTATCATAATTTCACCCACATAGCATGTGCTAAAAAGTTGAGAGGCTTACGGCAAAAACTGGATGCACTTCATGTAGAAACTGGACAATTCCTTTTGAAGTATCAGGGATTCGGACGAAAACTCATCTGTTACAAAGGGATTTCAATTTTTGATAACTCTGTTTAACTCTAGGATTTTTATGAGTTCAATATGCACCATTCAAAGGCACATCATTAATTTTCAACCCTCTCCTGACTTCATTTGATATTTTTCATGTATTTAATGATTTATTTTGAGCTAAATGACTCTAAAATTGAAAAGCACTACAAATGAACTCTGAAAAGGTTGAAACTTGGCATGGTATCATAATTTCACCCACATAGCTTGTGCTAAAAACCTGAGAGGGTTGCGGCAAAAACTGGATGCACTTTGTGTACAAAGTGGACAATCCCTTTCGAAGTATCAGGTTTTCGGACGAAAACTCATCTGTTACATAGGGATATCAATTTTTAATAACTCATTTTAACTCCAGGCTTTTTGTGAGTTCAATATGCACCATTCAAAGGCACATCATGAATTTTCAACCCTCTCCTGACTTCATTTGATATTTTTTAATGCATTTTATGTTTTGTTTTGTGCTAAATGACCCTGAAATTGAAAAGCAATACAAATGAACTCTCAAAAGGTTGAAACTTGGCATGGTATCATAATTTCTCCCAGAGAGCATATGCTAAAAAGTTGAGAGAGTTGCGGCAAAAACTGGATGTACTTCGTGTACAAACTGGACAATCCCTTACGAAGTATCAGAGACGAAAACTCATCGGTTACAAAGGGATTTCAATTTTTAATAACTCATTTTAACTCCAGGCTTTTTGTGAGTTCGATATGCACCATTCAAAGGTACATCCTGAATTTTCAACCCTCTCCTGACTTCATTTGATATTTTTCATGCATTAATTGATTTATTTTGAGCTAAATGACCCTGAAATTGAAAAGCACTACAAATGAACTCTAAAAAGGTTGAAACTTCGCATGGTATCATAATTTTACCCACATGGCATGTGCTAAAAGGTAGAGAGGCTTAGGGAAAAAACTGGATGCACTTTGTGTAGAAACTGGACTATTCCTTTTGAAGTATCAGGGTTTCGAACGAAAACTCATCTGTTACAAAGGGATTTCAATTTTCAATAACTCATTTTAACTCCAGGCTTTTTGTGAGTTCAATATGCACCATTCAAAGGCACATCAGGAATTCTCAACCCTCTCCTGACGTCATTTGATATTTTTCATGCATTTAATGATTTATTTTGAGCTAAATGACCCTGAAATTGAAAAGCACTACAAATGAACTCTGAAAAGGTTGAAACTTGGCATGGTATCATAATTTCACCCACATAGCATGTGCTAAAAACTTGAGAGGGTTGCGGCAAAAACTGGATGCACTTCGTGTACAAACTGGACAATCCCTTTCGAAGTACCAGGGTTTCGGCCGAAAACTGATCTGCTATATAGGGATTTCAATTTTTAATAACTCATTTTAACTCCAGGCTTTTTGTGAGTTCAATATGCACCATTCAAAGGCACATCATGAATTTTCAACCCTCTCCTGACTTCATTTGATATTTTTCATGCATTTAATGATTTATTTTGAGCTAAATGACCCTGAAATTGAACAGCACTACAAATGAACTCTGAAAAGGTTGAAACTTGGCATGGTATCATAATTTCACCCACATAGCATGTGCTAAAAACTTGAGAGGGTTGCGGCAAAAACTGGATGCACTTCGTGTACAAACTGGACAATCCCTTTCGAAATATGAGGGTTTCGGACGAAAACTCATCTGTTACATATGGATTTCAATTTTTAATAACTCATTTTAACTCCAGGCATTTTGTGAGTTCAATATGCACCATTCAAAGGCACATCATGAATTTTCAACCCTCTCCTGACTTCATTTGATATTTTTTAATGCATTTTATGTTTTGTTTTGTGCTAAATGACCCTGAAATTGAAAAGCAATACAAATGAACTCTGAAAAGGTTGAAACTTGGCATGGTATCATAATTTCTCCCACATAGCATATGCTAAAAAGTTGAGAGTGTATTGGCAAAAACTGGATGTACTTCGTGTACAAACTGGACAATCCCTTTCGAAGTATCAGAGACGAAAACTCATTGGTTACAAAGGGATTTCAATTTTTAATAACTCATTTTAACTCCAGGCTTTTTGTGAGTTCGATATGCACCATTCAAAGGTACATCATGAATTTTGAACCCTCTCCTGACTTCATTTGATATTTTTCACGCATTTATTGATTTATTTTGAGCTAAATGATCCTGACATTGAAAAGCACTACAAATGAACTATAAAAAGTTTGAAACTTTGCATGGTATCATAATTTCACCCACATAGCATGTGCTAAAAAGTTGAGAGGCTTACGGCAAAAACTGGATGCACTTCATGTAGAAACTAGACAATTCCTTTTGAAATATTAGGGATTCGGACGAAAACTCATCTGTTACAAAGGGATTTCAATTTTTAATGACTCAGTTTAACTCCAGGATTTTTGTGAGTTCAATATGCACAATTCAAAGGCACATCATGAATTTTCAAGCCTCTCCTGACTTCATTTGATATTTTTCAGGTATTTAATGATTTATTTTGAGCTAAATGACTCTAAGATTGAAAAGCACTACAAATAAACTCTGAAAAGGTTGAAACTTGGCACGGTATCATAATTTCACCCACATAGCATGTGCTAAAAACCTGAGAGGGTTGCGGCAAAAACTGGATGCACTTTGTGTACAAACTGGACAATCCCTTTCGAAGTATCAGGGTTTCGGACGAAAACTCATCTATTACATAGGGATTTCAATTTTTAATAACTCATTTTAACTCCGGGCTTTTTGTGAGTTCAATATGCACCATTCAAAGGCACATCATGAATTTTCAACCCTCTCCTGACTTCATTTGATATTTTTTAATGCATTTTATGTTTTGTTTTGTGCTAAATGACCCTGAAATTGAAAAGCAATACAAATGAACTCTAAAAAGGTTGAAACTTGGCATGGTATCATAATTTCTCCCAGATAGCATATGCTAAAAAGTTGAGAGAGTTGCGGCAAAAACTGGATGTACTTCGTGTACAAACTGGACAATCCCTTACGAAGTATCAGAGACGAAAACTCATCGGTTACAAAGGGATTTCAATTTTTAATAACTCATTTTAACTCCAGGCTTTTTGTGAGTTCGATATGCACCATTCAAAGGTACATCATGAATTTTCAACCCTCTCCTGACTTCATTTGATATTTTTCATGCATTTATTGATTTATTTTGAGCTAAATGGCCCTGAAAGTGAAAAGCACTACAAATGAACTCTAAAAACGTTGAAACTTCGCATGGTATCATAATTTCACCCACATAGCATGTGCTAAAAAGTTGAGAGGCTTACGGCAAAAACTGGATGCACTTCATGTAGAAACTGGACAATTCCTTTTGAAGTATCAGGGATTCGGACGAAAACTCATCTGTTACAAAGGGATTTCAATTTTTGATAACTCTGTTTAACTCTAGGATTTTTATGAGTTCAATATGCACCATTCAAAGGCACATCATTAATTTTCAACCCTCTCCTGACTTCATTTGATATTTTTCATGTATTTAATGATTTATTTTGAGCTAAATGACTCTAAAATTGAAAAGCACTACAAATGAACTCTGAAAAGGTTGAAACTTGGCATGGTATCATAATTTCACCCACATAGCTTGTGCTAAAAACCTGAGAGGGTTGCGGCAAAAACTGGATGCACTTTGTGTACAAAGTGGACAATCCCTTTCGAAGTATCAGGTTTTCGGACGAAAACTCATCTGTTACATAGGGATATCAATTTTTAATAACTCATTTTAACTCCAGGCTTTTTGTGAGTTCAATATGCACCATTCAAAGGCACATCATGAATTTTCAACCCTCTCCTGACTTCATTTGATATTTTTTAATGCATTTTATGTTTTGTTTTGTGCTAAATGACCCTGAAATTGAAAAGCAATACAAATGAACTCTCAAAAGGTTGAAACTTGGCATGGTATCATAATTTCTCCCAGAGAGCATATGCTAAAAAGTTGAGAGAGTTGCGGCAAAAACTGGATGTACTTCGTGTACAAACTGGACAATCCCTTACGAAGTATCAGAGACGAAAACTCATCGGTTACAAAGGGATTTCAATTTTTAATAACTCATTTTAACTCCAGGCTTTTTGTGAGTTCGATATGCACCATTCAAAGGTACATCCTGAATTTTCAACCCTCTCCTGACTTCATTTGATATTTTTCATGCATTTATTGATTTATTTTGAGCTAAATGACCCTGAATTGAAAAGCACTACAAATGAACTCTAAAAAGGTTGAAACTTCGCATGGTATCATAATTTTACCCACATAGCATGTGCTAAAAGGTAGAGAGGCTTAGGGAAAAAACTGGATGCACTTTGTGTAGAAACTGGACTATTCCTTTTGAAGTATCAGGGTTTCGAACGAAAACTCATCTGTTACAAAGGGATTTCAATTTTCAATAACTCATTTTAACTCCAGGCTTTTTGTGAGTTCAATATGCACCATTCAAAGGCACATCAGGAATTCTCAACCCTCTCCTGACGTCATTTGATATTTTTCATGCATTTAATGATTTATTTTGAGCTAAATGACCCTGAAATTGAAAAGCACTACAAATGAACTCTGAAAAGGTTGAAACTTGGCATGGTATCATAATTTCACCCACATAGCATGTGCTAAAAACTTGAGAGGGTTGCGGCAAAAACTGGATGCACTTCGTGTACAAACTGGACAATCCCTTTCGAAGTATCAGGGTTTCGGCCGAAAACTGATCTGCTATATAGGGATTTCAATTTTTAATAACTCATTTTAACTCCAGGCTTTTTGTGAGTTCAATATGCACCATTCAAAGGCACATCATGAATTTTCAACCCTCTCCTGACTTCATTTGATATTTTTCATGCATTTAATGATTTATTTTGAGCTAAATGACCCTGAAATTGAACAGCACTACAAATGAACTCTGAAAAGGTTGAAACTTGGCATGGTATCATAATTTCACCCACATAGCATGTGCTAAAAACTTGAGAGGGTTGCGGCAAAAACTGGATGCACTTCGTGTACAAACTGGACAATCCCTTTCGAAATATGAGGGTTTCGGACGAAAACTCATCTGTTACATATGGATTTCAATTTTTAATAACTCATTTTAACTCCAGGCTTTTTGTGAGTTCAATATGCACCATTCAAAGGCCCATCATGAATTTTCAACCCTCTCCTGACTTCATTTGATATTTTTGAATGCATTTTATGTTTTGTTTTGTGCTAAATGACCCTGAAATTGAAAAGCAATACAAATGAACTCTGAAAAGGTTGAAACTTGGCATGGTATCATAATTTCTCCCACATAGCATATGCTAGAAGTTGAGAGTGTATTGGCAAAAACTGGATGTACTTCGTGTACAAACTGGACAATCCGTTACGAAGTATCAGAGACGAAAACTCATCGGTTACAAAGGGATTTCAATTTTTAATAACTCATTTTAACTCCAGGCTTTTTGTGAGTTCGATATGCACCATTCAAAGGTACATCATGAATTTTCAACCCTCTCCTAACTTCATTTGATATTTTTCATGTATTTATTTATTTATTTTGAGCTAAATGACCCTGAAATTGAAAAGCACTACAAATGAACTCTAAAAAGGTTGAAACTTCGCATGGTATCATAATTTCACCCACATAGCATGTGCTAAAAAGTTGAGAGGCTTACGGCAAAAACTGGATGCACTTCGTGTAGAAACTGGAAAATTCCTTTTGAAGTATCATGGTTTCGAACGAAAACTCATCTGTTACAAAGGGATTTCAATTTTTAATAACTTAGATTAACTCCAGGATTTTTGTGAGTTCAATATGCACCATTCAAAGGCACAACATGAATTTTCAACCCTCTCCTGACTTCATTTGATATTTTTCATGTATTTAATGATTTATTTTAAGCTAAATGACTCTAAAATTGAAAAGCACTACAAATGAACTCTGAAAAGGTTGAAACTTGGCATGGTATCATAATTTCACCCACATAGCATGTGCTAAAAACCTGAGAGGGTTGCGGCAAAACTGGATGCACTTTGTGTACAAACTGGACAATCCCTTTCGAAGTATCAGGGTTTCGGACGAAAACTCATCTGTTACATAGGGATTTCAATTTTTAATAACTCATTTTAACTCCAGGCTTTTTGTGAGTTAAATATGCACCATTCAAAGGCACATCATGAATTTTCAACCCTCTCCTGACTTCATTTGATATTTTTTAATGCATTTTATGTTTTGTTTTGTGCTAAATGACCCTGAAATTGAAAAGCAATACAAATGAACTCTGAAAAGGATGAAACTTGGCATGGTATCATAATTTCTCCCGGATAGCATATGCTAAAAAGTTGAGAGAGTTGCGGCAAAAACTGGATGTACTTCATGTACAAACCGGACAATCCCTTACGAAGTATTAGAGACGAAAACTCATCGGTTACAAAGGGATTTCAATTTTTAATAACTCATTTTAACTCCAGGCTTTTTGTGAGTTCGATATGCACCATTCAAAGGCACATCATGAATTTTCAACCCTCTCCTGACTTCATTTGATATTCTTCATGTATTTAATGATTTATTTTGAGCTAAATGACTCTGAAATTGAAAAGCACTACAAATGAACTCTGAAAAGGATGAAACTTGGCATGGTATCATAATTGCACCCACATAGCATGTGCTAAAAACTTGAGCGGGTTGCGGCAAAAACTGGATGCACTTCGTGTACAAACTGGACAATCCCTTTCGAAGTATCAGGGTTTCGGACGAAAACTCATCTGTTACATTGGGATTTCAATTTTTAGTAACTCATTTTAACTCCAGGCTTTTTGTGAGTTCAATATGCACCATTGAAAGGCACATCATGAATTTTCACCCCTCCCTGACTTCATTTGATATTTTTCATGCATTTAATGATTTATTTTGAGCTAAATGACCCTGAAATTGAAAAGCACTACAAACGAACTCCGAAAAGGTTGAAACTTGGCATGGTATCATAATTTCACCCACATAGCATGTGCTAAAAAGTTGAGAGGGTTGCGGCAAAAAGTGGATGCACTTCCTGTACAAGCAGGACAATCCCTTTCAAAGTATCAGGGTTTCGGACGAAAACTCATGTGTTACAAAGAAATTTCAATTTTTAATAACTCATTTTAATTCCAGGCTTTTTGTGAGTTCAATATGCACCATTCCAAGGCACAACATGAATTTTCAACCCTCTCCTGACTTCATTTGATATTTTGCATGCATTTAATGATTTATTTTGAGCTAAATAACTCTGAAATTGAAAAGCACTACAAATGAACTCTAAAAATGTTGAAACTTGGCATGGTATCATAATTTTACCCACATAGCATGTGCTAAAAACTTGAGAGGGTTGCGGCAAAAACTGAATGCACTTCGTGTACAAACTGGACAATCCCTTTCGAAGTATCAGGGTTTCGGACGAAAACTCATCTGTTACATAGGGATTTCAATTTTTAATAACTCATTTTAACTCCACGCTTTTTGTGAGTTCAATATGCACCATTCAAAGGCACATCATGAATTTTCAACCCTCTCCTGACTTCATTTGATATTTTTAATGCATTTAACAATTTATTTTGAGCTAAATGACCCTGAAATTGAAAAGCAATACAAATGAACTCTAAAAAGGTTGAAACTTGGCATGGTATCATAATTTCACCCACATAGCATGTGCTAAAAAGTTGAGAGAGGTGCGGCAAAAACTGGATGCACTTCATGTACAAACGGGACAATTCCTTTTGAAGTATCAGGGTTTCGGACGAAAATTCATCTGTTAAAAAGGGATTTCAATTTTTAATAACTCATTTTAACTCTAGGCTTTTTGTGAGTTCAATATGCACCATTCAAAGGCACATCATGAATTTTCAACCCTCTCCTGTCTTCATTTGATATTTTTAATGCATTTTATGTTTTGTTTTGTGCTAAATGACCCTGAAATTGAAAAGCAATACAAATGAACTCTGAAAAGGTTGAAACTTGGCATGGTATCATAATTTCTCCCACATAGCATATGCTAAAAAGTTGAGAGTGTTGCGGCAAAAACTGGGTGTACTTCGTGTACAAACTGGACAATCCCTTTCGAAGTATCAGAGACGAAAACTCATCGGTTACAGAGGGATTTCATGTTTTAATAACTCATTTTAACTCCAGGCTTTTTGTGAGTTCAATATGCACCATTGAAAGGCACATCATGAATTTTCACCCCTCTCCTGACTTCATTTGATATTTTTCATGCATTTAATGATTTATTTTGAGCTAAATGACCCTGAAATTGAAAAGCACTACAAATGAACTCTGAAAAGGTTGAAACTTGGCATGGTATCATAATTTCACCCACATAGCATGTGCTAAAAAGTTGACCGGGTTGCGGCCAAAACTGGATGCACTTCCTATACAAGCAGGACAATCCCTTTCAAAGTATCAGGGTTTCGGACGAAAACTCATGTGTTACAAAGAAATTTCAATTTTTAATAACTCATTTTAACTCCAGGCTTTTTGTGAGTTCAATATGCACCATTCCAAGGCACAACATGAATTTTCAACCCTCTCCTGACTTCATTTGATATTTTGCATGCATTTAATGATTTATTTTGAGCTAAATGACTCTGAAATTGAAAAGCACTACAAATGAACTCTGAAAATGTTGAAACTTGGCATGGTATCATAATTTCACCCACATAGCATGTGCTAAAAACTTGAGAGCGTTGCGGCAAAAACTGAATGCACTTCGTGTACAAACTGGACAATCCCTTTCGTAGTATCAGGCTTTCGGACGAAAACTCATCTGTTACATAGGGATTTCAATTTTTAATAACTCATTTTAACTCTAGGCTTTTTGTGAGTTCAATATGCACCATTCAAAGGCACATCATGAATTTTCAACCCTCTCCTAACTTCATTTGATATTTTTAATGCATTTTATGTTTTGTTTTGTGCTAAATGACCCTAAAATTGAAAAGCAATACAAATGAACTCTAAAAAGGTTGAAACTTGGCATGGTATCATAATTTCACCCACATAGCATGTGCTAAAAAGTTGAGAGGCTTACGGCAAAAACTGGATGCACTTCGTGTAGAAACTGGACAATTCCTTTTGAAGTATCAGGGTTTCGGACGAAAACTCATCTGTTAAAAAGGGATTTCAATTTTTAATAAATCATTTTAACTCCAGGCTTTTTGTGAGTTCAATATGCACCATTCGAAGGCACATCATGAATTTTCAACCCTCTCCTGACTTCATTTGATATTTTTCATGCATTTAATGATTTATTTTGAGCTAAATGTCCCAGAAATTGAAAAGCACTACAAATGAACTCTGAAAAGGTTGAAACTTGGCATGGTATCATAATTTCACCCACATAGCATGTGCTAAAAACTTGAGAGGGTTGAGGCAAAAACTGGATGCACTTCGTGTACAAACTGGACAATCCCTTTCGAAGTATCAGGGTTTCGGACGAAAACATATCTGCTACATAGGGATTTCTATTTTTAATAACTCATTTTAACTCCAGGATTTTTGTGAGTTCAATATGCACCATTCAAAGGCACATCATGAATTTGCAACCCTCTCCTGACTTCATTTGCTATTTTTCATGCATTTAACAATTTATTTTGAGCTAAATGACTCTGAAATTGAAAAGCACTACAAATGAACTCTGAAAAGGTTGAAACTTGGCATGGTATCATACTTTGACCCACATAGCATGTGCTAAAAACTTGAGAGGGTTGCGGCAAAAACTGGATTCACTTCCTGTACAAACAGGACAATCCGTTGCAAAGTATCAGGGTTTCGGACGAAAACTCATCTGTTAGAAAGGGATTTCAATTTTTAATAACTCATTTTAATGCCAGGCTTTTTGTGAGTTCAATATGCACCATTCAAAGGCACATCAAGAATTTTCAACCCTCTCCTGAGTTCATTTGATATTCTTCATGCATTTAATGATTTATTTTGAGCTAAATGACCCTGAAATTGAAAAGCACTACAAATGAACTCTGAAAAGGTTGAAACTTGGCATGGTATCATAATTGCACCCACATAGCATGTGCTAAAAACTTGAGAGGGTTGCGGCAAAAACTGGATGCACTTCGTGTACAAACTGGACAATCCCTTTCGAAATATCAGGGTTTCGGACGAAAACTCATCTGTTACATAGGGATTTCAATTTTTAATAACTCACTTTAACTCCAGCCTTTTTGTGAGTTCAATATGCATCATTCAAAGGAACATCATGAATTTTCAACCCTTTCCTGACTTCATTTCATATTTTTCATGCATTTAATGATTTATTTTGAGCTAAATGACCCTGAAATTGAAAAGCACTACAAATGAACTCTAAAAAGGTTGAAACTTGGCATGGTATCATAATTTCACCCACATAGCATGTGCTCAAAACCTGAGAGGGTTGTGGCAAAAACTGGATGCACTTTGTGTACAAACTGGACAATCCCTTTCGAAGTATCAGGGTTTCGGACGAAAACTCATCTGTTACATAGGGATTTCAATTTTTAATAACTCATTTTAACTCCAGGATTTTTGTGAGTTCAATATGCACCATTCAAAGGCACATCATGAATTTTCAACCCTCTCCTGACTTCATTTGATATTTTTGAATGCATTTTATGTTTTGTTTTGTGCTAAATGACCCTGAAATTGAAAAGCAATACAAATGAACTCTGAAAAGGTTGAAACTTGGCATGGTATCATAATTTCTCCCACATAGCATATGCTAAAAGTTGAGAGAGTTGCGGCAAAAACTGGATTTACTTCGTGTACAAACTGGACAATCCGTTACGAAGTATTAGAGACGAAAACTCATCGGTTACAAAGGGATTTCAATTTTTAATAACTCATTTTAACTCCAGGCTTTTTGTGAGTTCGATATGCACCATTCAAAGGTACATCATGAATTTTCAACCCTCTCCTGACTTCATTTGATATTTTTCATGCATTTATTGATTTATTTTGAGCTAAATGACCCTGAAATTGAAAAGCACTACAAATGAACTCTAAAAAGGTTGAAACTTCGCATGGTATCATAATTTCACCCACATAGCATGTGCTAAAAAGTTGAGAGGCTTACGGCAAAAACTGGATGCACTTCGTGTAGAAACTGGACAATTCCTTTTGAAGTATCAGGGTTTCGGACGAAAACTCATCTGTTACAAAGGGATTTCAATTTTTAATAACTTAGTTTAACTCCAGGATTTTTGTGAGTTCAATATGCACCATTCAAAGGCACAACATGAATTTTCAACCCTCTCCTGACTTCATTTGATATTTTTCATGTATTTAATGATTTATTTTAAGCTAAATGACTCTAAAATTGAAAAGCACTACAAATGAACTCTGAAAAGGTTGAAACTTGGCATGGTATCATAATTTCACCCACATAGCATGTGCTAAAAACCTGAGAGGGTTGCGGCTAAAAACTGGATGCACTTTGTGTACAAACTGGACAATCCCTTTCGAAGTATCAGGGTTTCGGACGAAAACTCATCTGTTACATAGGGATTTCAATTTTTAAAAACTCATTTTAACTCCAGGCTTTTTGTGAGTTCAATATGCACCATTCAAGGCACATCATGAATTTTCAACCCTCTCCTGACTTCATTTGATATTTTTTAATGCATTTTATGTTTTGTTTTGTGCTAAATGACCCTGAAATTGAAAAGCAATACAAATGAACTCTGAAAAGGTTGAAACTTGGCATCGTATCATAATTTCTCCCGGATAGCATATGCTAAAAAGTTGAGAGAGGTGCGGCAAAAACTGGATGTACTTCATGTACAAACGGGACAATCCCTTACGAAGTATTAGAGCCGAAAACTCATCGGTTACAAAGGGATTTCAATTTTTAATAACTCATTTTAACTCCAGGCTTTTTGTGAGTTCGATATGCACCATTCAAAGGCACATCATGAATTTTCAACCCTCTCCTGACTTCATTTGATATTCTTCATGTATTTAATGATTTATTTTGAGCTAAATGACTCTGAAATTGAAAAGCACTACAAATGAACTCTGAAAAGGGTGAAACTTGGCATGGTATCATAATTGCACCCACATAGCATGTGCTAAAAACTTGAGAGGGTTGCGGCAAAAACTGGATGCACTTCGTGTACAAACTGGACAATCCCTTTCGAAGTATCAAGGTTTCGGACGAAAACTCATCTGTTACATAGGGATTTCAATTTTTAGTAACATATTTTAACTCCAGGCTTTTTGTGAGTTCAATATGCACCATTGAAAGGCACATCATGAATTTTCACCCCTCTCCTGACTTCATTTGATATTTTTCATGCATTTAATGATTTATTTTGAGCTAAATGACCCTGAAATTGAAAAGCACTACAAACGAACTCCGAAAAGGTTGAAACTTGGCATGGTATCATAATTTCACCCACATAGCATGTGCTAAAAAGTTGAGAGGGTTGCGGCAAAAACTGGATGCACTTCCTGTACAAGCAGGACAATCCCTTTCAAAGTATCAGGGTTTCGGACGAAAACTCATGTGTTACAAAGAAATTTCAATTTTTAATAACTCATTTTAACTCCAGGCTTTTTCTGAGTTCAATATGCACCATTCCAAGGCACAACATGAATTTTCAACCCTCTCCTGACTTCATTTGATATTTTGCATGCATTTAATGATTTATTTTGAGCTAAATGACTCTGAAATTGAAAAGCACTACAAATGAACTCTGAAAATGTTGAAACTTGGCATGGTATCATAATTTCACCCACATAGCATGTGCTAAAAACTTGAGAGGGTTGCGGCAAAAACTGAATGCACTTCGTGTAAAAACTGGACAATCCCTTTCGAAGTATCAGGGTTTCGGACGAAAACTCAGCTGTTACATAGGATTTCAATTTTTAATAACTCATTTTAACTCCAGGCTTTTTGTGATTTCAATATGCACCATTCAAAGGCACATCATGAATTTTCAACCCTCTCCTGACTTCATTTGATATTTTTAATGCATTTTATGTTTTGTTTTGGGCTAAATGACCCTGAAATTGAAAAGAAATACAAATTAACTCTAAAAAGGTTGAAACTTGGCATGGTATCATAATTTCACCCACATAGCATGTGCTAAAAAGTTGAGAGGCTTACGGCAAAAACTGGATGCACTTCGTGTAGAACTGGACAATTCCTTTTGAAGTATCAGGGTTTCGGACGAAAACTCATCTGTTACAAAGGGATTTCAATTTTTAATAACTCATTTTAACTCCAGGCTTTTTGTGAGTTCAATATGCACCATTCAAAGGCACATCATGAATTTTCAACCCTCTCCTGACTTCATTTGATATTTTTAATGCATTTTATGTTTTGTTTTGTGCTAAATGACCCTGAAATTGAAAAGCAATACAAATGAACTCTGAAAAGGTTGAAACTTGGCATGGTATCATAATTCCTCCCACATAGCATATGCTAAAAAGTTGAGAGTGTTGCGGCAAAAACTGGATGTACTTCGTGTACAAACTGGACAATCACTTTCGAAGTATCAGAGACGAAAACTCATCGGTTACAAAGGGATTTTATGTTTTAATAACTCATTTTAACTCCAGGCTTTTTGTGAGTTTGATATGCACCATTCAAAGGCACATCATGAATTTTCTACCCTCTCCTAACTTCATTTGATATTTTTCATGCATTTAATGATTTATTTTGAGCTAAATGACCCTGAAATTGAAAAGCACTACAAATGAACTCTAAAAAGGTTGAAACTTGGCATGGTATCATAATTTCACCCACATAGCATGTGCTAAGAAGTTGAGACGCTTACGGCAAAAACTGGATGCACTTCGTGTAGAAACTGGACAATTTCTTTTGAAGTATCAGGGTTTCGGACGAAAACTCATCTGTTACAAAGGGATTTCAATTTTTAATAACTCATTTTAACTCCAGGCTTTTTGTGAGTTCGATATGCACCATTCAAAGGTACATCATGAATTTTCAACCCTCTCCTGACTTCATTTGATATTCTTCATGCATTTAATGATTTATTTTGAGCTAAATGACTCTAAAATTGAAAAGCACTACAAATGAACTCTGAAAAGGTTGAAACTTGGCATGGTATCATAATTTCACCCACATAGCATGTGCTAAAAACCTGAGAGGGTTGCGGCAAAAACTGGATGCACTTCGTGTAGAAACTGGACAATTCCTTTTGAAGTATCAGGGTTTCGGACGAAAACTCATCTGTTACAAAGGGATTTCAATTTTTAATTACTCATTTAATTGCAAGGCTTTTTGTGAGTTCAATATGCACCATTCAAAGGCACATCATGAATTTTCAACCCTCTCCTGACTTCATTTGATATTCTTCATGTATTTAATGATTTATTTTGAGCTAAATGACTCTGAAATTGAAAAGCACTACAAATGAACTCTGAAAAGGATGAAACTTGGCATGGTATCATAATTGCACCCACATAGCATGTGCTAAAAATTTGAGAGGGTTGCGGCAAAAACTGGATGCACTTCGTGTACAAACTGGACAATCCCTTTCGAAGTATCAGGGTTTCGGACGAAAACTCATCTGTTACATAGGGATTTCAATTTTTAATAACTCATTTTAACTCCAGGCTTTTTGTGAGTTCAATATGCACCATTGAAAGGCACATCATGAATTTTCACCCCTCTCCTGACTTCATTTGATATTTTTCATGCATTTAATGATTTATTTTGAGCTAAATGACCCTGAAATTGAAAAGCACTACAAATGAACTCTGAAAAGGTTGAAACTTGGCATGGTATCATAATTTCACCCACATAGCATGTGCTAAAATGTTGAGAGGGTTGCGGCAAAAACTGGATGCACTTCCTGTACAAGCAGGACAATCCCTTTCAAAGTATCAGGGTTTCGGACGAAAACTCATGTGTTACAAAGAAATTTCAATTTTTAATAACTCATTTTAACTCCAGGCTTTTTGTGAGTTCAATATGCACCATTCCAAGGCACAACATGAATTTTCAACCCTCTCCTGACTTCATTTTATATTTTGCCTGCATTTAATGATTTATTTTGAGCTAAATGACTCTGAAATTGAAAAGCACTACAAATGAACTCTGAAAATGTTGAAACTTGGCATGGTATCATAATTTCACCCACATAGCATGTGCTAAAAACTTGAGAGCGTTGCGGCAAAAACTGAATGCACTTCGTGTACAAACTGGACAATCCCTTTCGAAATATCAGGGTTTCGGACGAAAACTCATCTGTTACATAGGGATTTCAATTTTTAATAACTCATTTTAACTCCAGGCTTTTTGTGAGTTCAATATGCACCATTCAAAGGAACATCATGAATTTTCAACCCTTTCCTGACTTCATTTCATATTTTTCATGCATTTAATGATTTATTTTGAGCTAAATGACCTTGAAATTGAAAAGCACTACAAATGAACTCTAAAAAGGTTGAAACTTGGCATGGTATCATAATTTCACCCACATAGCATGTGCTAAAAAGTTGAGATGCTTACGGGAAAAACTGGATGCACTTCGTGTAGAACCTGGACAATTCCTTTTGAAGTATCAGGGTTTCGGACGAAAACTCATCTGTTACAAAGGGATTTCAATTTTTAATAACTCATTTTAACTCCAGGCTTTTTGTGAGTTCAATATGCACCATTCAAAGGCACATCATGAATTTTCAACCCTCTCCTGACTTCATTTGATATTTTTAATGCATTTTATGTTTTGTTTTGTGCTAAATGACCCTGAAATTGAAAAGCAATACAAATGAACTCTGAAAAGGTTGAAACTTGGCATGGTATCATAATTCCTCCCACATAGCATATGCTAAAAAGTTGAGAGTGTTGCGGCAAAAACTGGATGTACTTCGTGTACAAACTGGACAATCACTTTCGAAGTATCAGAGACGAAAACTCATCGGTTACAAAGGGATTTTATGTTTTAATAACTCATTTTAACTCCAGGCTTTTTGTGAGTTTGATATGCACCATTCAAAGGCACATCATGAATTTTCTACCCTCTCCTAACTTCATTTGATATTTTTCATGCATTTAATGATTTATTTTGAGCTAAATGACCCTGAAATTGAAAAGCACTACAAATGAACTCTAAAAAGGTTGAAACTTGGCATGGTATCATAATTTCACCCACATAGCATGTGCTAAGAAGTTGAGACGCTTACGGCAAAAACTGGATGCACTTCGTGTAGAAACTGGACAATTTCTTTTGAAGTATCAGGGTTTCGGACGAAAACTCATCTGTTACAAAGGGATTTCAATTTTTAATAACTCATTTTAACTCCAGGCTTTTTGTGAGTTCGATATGCACCATTCAAAGGTACATCATGAATTTTCAACCCTCTCCTGACTTCATTTGATATTCTTCATGCATTTAATGATTTATTTTGAGCTAAATGACTCTAAAATTGAAAAGCACTACAAATGAACTCTGAAAAGGTTGAAACTTGGCATGGTATCATAATTTCACCCACATAGCATGTGCTAAAAACCTGAGAGGGTTGCGGCAAAAACTGGATGCACTTCGTGTAGAAACTGGACAATTCCTTTTGAAGTATCAGGGTTTCGGACGAAAACTCATCTGTTACAAAGGGATTTCAATTTTTAATTACTCATTTAATTGCAAGGCTTTTTGTGAGTTCAATATGCACCATTCAAAGGCACATCATGAATTTTCAACCCTCTCCTGACTTCATTTGATATTCTTCATGTATTTAATGATTTATTTTGAGCTAAATGACTCTGAAATTGAAAAGCACTACAAATGAACTCTGAAAAGGATGAAACTTGGCATGGTATCATAATTGCACCCACATAGCATGTGCTAAAAATTTGAGAGGGTTGCGGCAAAAACTGGATGCACTTCGTGTACAAACTGGACAATCCCTTTCGAAGTATCAGGGTTTCGGACGAAAACTCATCTGTTACATAGGGATTTCAATTTTTAATAACTCATTTTAACTCCAGGCTTTTTGTGAGTTCAATATGCACCATTGAAAGGCACATCATGAATTTTCACCCCTCTCCTGACTTCATTTGATATTTTTCATGCATTTAATGATTTATTTTGAGCTAAATGACCCTGAAATTGAAAAGCACTACAAATGAACTCTGAAAAGGTTGAAACTTGGCATGGTATCATAATTTCACCCACATAGCATGTGCTAAAATGTTGAGAGGGTTGCGGCAAAAACTGGATGCACTTCCTGTACAAGCAGGACAATCCCTTTCAAAGTATCAGGGTTTCGGACGAAAACTCATGTGTTACAAAGAAATTTCAATTTTTAATAACTCATTTTAACTCCAGGCTTTTTGTGAGTTCAATATGCACCATTCCAAGGCACAACATGAATTTTCAACCCTCTCCTGACTTCATTTTATATTTTGCATGCATTTAATGATTTATTTTGAGCTAAATGACTCTGAAATTGAAAAGCACTACAAATGAACTCTGAAAATGTTGAAACTTGGCATGGTATCATAATTTCACCCACATAGCATGTGCTAAAAACTTGAGAGCGTTGCGGCAAAAACTGAATGCACTTCGTGTACAAACTGGACAATCCCTTTCGAAATATCAGGGTTTCGGACGAAAACTCATCTGTTACATAGGGATTTCAATTTTTAATAACTCATTTTAACTCCAGGCTTTTTGTGAGTTCAATATGCACCATTCAAAGGAACATCATGAATTTTCAACCCTTTCCTGACTTCATTTCATATTTTTCATGCATTTAATGATTTATTTTGAGCTAAATGACCTTGAAATTGAAAAGCACTACAAATGAACTCTAAAAAGGTTGAAACTTGGCATGGTATCATAATTTCACCCACATAGCATGTGCTAAAAAGTTGAGATGCTTACGGGAAAAACTGGATGCACTTCGTGTAGAACCTGGACAATTCCTTTTGAAGTATCAGGGTTTCGGACGAAAACTCATCTGTTACAAAGGGATTTCAATTTTTAATAACTCATTTTAACTCCAGGCTTTTTGTGAGTTCAATATGCACCATTCAAAGGCACATCATGAATTTTCAACCCTCTCCTGACTTCATTTGATATTTTTAATGCATTTTATGTTTTGTTTTGTGCTAAATGACCCTGAAATTGAAAAGCAATACAAATGAACTCTGAAAAGGTTGAAACTTGGCATGGTATCATAATTCCTCCCACATAGCATATGCTAAAAAGTTGAGAGTGTTGCGGCAAAAACTGGATGTACTTCGTGTACAAACTGGACAATCACTTTCGAAGTATCAGAGACGAAAACTCATCGGTTACAAAGGGATTTTATGTTTTAATAACTCATTTTAACTCCAGGCTTTTTGTGAGTTTGATATGCACCATTCAAAGGCACATCATGAATTTTCTACCCTCTCCTAACTTCATTTGATATTTTTCATGCATTTAATGATTTATTTTGAGCTAAATGACCCTGAAATTGAAAAGCACTACAAATGAACTCTAAAAAGGTTGAAACTTGGCATGGTATCATAATTTCACCCACATAGCATGTGCTAAGAAGTTGAGACGCTTACGGCAAAAACTGGATGCACTTCGTGTAGAAACTGGACAATTCCTTTTGAAGTATCAGGGTTTCGGACGAAAACTCATCTGTTACAAAGGGATTTCAATTTTTAATAACTCATTTTAACTCCAGGCTTTTTGTGAGTTCGATATGCACCATTCAAAGGTACATCATGAATTTTCAACCCTCTCCTGACTTCATTTGATATTCTTCATGCATTTAATGATTTATTTTGAGCTAAATGACTCTAAAATTGAAAAGCACTACAAATGAACTCTGAAAAGGTTGAAACTTGGCATGGTATCATAATTTCACCCACATAGCATGTGCTAAAAACCTGAGAGGGTTGCGGCAAAAACTGGATGCACTTCGTGTAGAAACTGGACAATTCCTTTTGAAGTATCAGGGTTTCGGACGAAAACTCATCTGTTACAAAGGGATTTCAATTTTTAATTACTCATTTAATTGCAAGGCTTTTTGTGAGTTCAATATGCACCATTCAAAGGCACATCATGAATTTTCAACCCTCTCCTGACTTCATTTGATATTCTTCATGTATTTAATGATTTATTTTGAGCTAAATGACTCTGAAATTGAAAAGCACTACAAATGAACTCTGAAAAGGATGAAACTTGGCATGGTATCATAATTGCACCCACATAGCATGTGCTAAAAATTTGAGAGGGTTGCGGCAAAAACTGGATGCACTTCGTGTACAAACTGGACAATCCCTTTCGAAGTATCAGGGTTTCGGACGAAAACTCATCTGTTACATAGGGATTTCAATTTTTAATAACTCATTTTAACTCCAGGCTTTTTGTGAGTTCAATATGCACCATTGAAAGGCACATCATGAATTTTCACCCCTCTCCTGACTTCATTTGATATTTTTCATGCATTTAATGATTTATTTTGAGCTAAATGACCCTGAAATTGAAAAGCACTACAAATGAACTCTGAAAAGGTTGAAACTTGGCATGGTATCATAATTTCACCCACATAGCATGTGCTAAAATGTTGAGAGGGTTGCGGCAAAAACTGGATGCACTTCCTGTACAAGCAGGACAATCCCTTTCAAAGTATCAGGGTTTCGGACGAAAACTCATGTGTTACAAAGAAATTTCAATTTTTAATAACTCATTTTAACTCCAGGCTTTTTGTGAGTTCAATATGCACCATTCCAAGGCACAACATGAATTTTCAACCCTCTCCTGACTTCATTTTATATTTTGCATGCATTTAATGATTTATTTTGAGCTAAATGACTCTGAAATTGAAAAGCACTACAAATGAACTCTGAAAATGTTGACACTTGGCATGGTATCATAATTTCACCCACATAGCATGTGCTAAAAACTTGAGAGCGTTGCGGCAAAAACTGAATGCACTTCGTGTACAAACTGGACAATCCCTTTCGAAATATCAGGGTTTCGGACGAAAACTCATCTGTTACATAGGGATTTCAATTTTTAATAACTCATTTTAACTCCAGGCTTTTTGTGAGTTCAATATGCACCATTCAAAGGAACATCATGAATTTTCAACCCTTTCCTGACTTCATTTCATATTTTTCATGCATTTAATGATTTATTTTGAGCTAAATGACCTTGAAATTGAAAAGCACTACAAATGAACTCTAAAAAGGTTGAAACTTGGCATGGTATCATAATTTCACCCACATAGCATGTGCTAAAAAGTTGAGATGCTTACGGGAAAAACTGGATGCACTTCGTGTAGAACCTGGACAATTCCTTTTGAAGTATCAGGGTTTCGGACGAAAACTCATCTGTTACAAAGGGATTTCAATTTTTAATAACTCATTTTAACTCCAGGCTTTTTTTGAGTTCGATATGCACCATTCAAAGGTACATCATGAATTTTCAACCCTCTCCTGACTTCATTTGATATTCTTCATGCATTTAATGATTTATTTTGAGCTAAATGACTCTAAAATTGAAAAGCACTACAAATGAACTCTGAAAAGGTTGAAACTTGGCATGGTATCATAATTTCACCCACATAGCATGTGCTAAAAACCTGAGAGGGTTGCGGCAAAAACTGGATGCACTTCGTGTAGAAACTGGACAATTCCTTTTGAAGTATCAGGGTTTCGGACGAAAACTCATCTGTTACAAAGGGATTTCAATTTTTAATTACTCATTTAATTGCAAGGCTTTTTGTGAGTTCAATATGCACCATTCAAAGGCACATCATGAATTTTCAACCCTCTCCTGACTTCATTTGATATTCTTCATGTATTTAATGATTTATTTTGAGCTAAATGACTCTGAAATTGAAAAGCACTACAAATGAACTCTGAAAAGGATGAAACTTGGCATGGTATCATAATTGCACCCACATAGCATGTGCTAAAAATTTGAGAGGGTTGCGGCAAAAACTGGATGCACTTCGTGTACAAACTGGACAATCCCTTTCGAAGTATCAGGGTTTCGGACGAAAACTCATCTGTTACATAGGGATTTCAATTTTTAATAACTCATTTTAACTCCAGGCTTTTTGTGAGTTCAATATGCACCATTGAAAGGCACATCATGAATTTTCACCCCTCTCCTGACTTCATTTGATATTTTTCATGCATTTAATGATTTATTTTGAGCTAAATGACCCTGAAATTGAAAAGCACTACAAATGAACTCTGAAAAGGTTGAAACTTGGCATGGTATCATAATTTCACCCACATAGCATGTGCTAAAATGTTGAGAGGGTTGCGGCAAAAACTGGATGCACTTCCTGTACAAGCAGGACAATCCCTTTCAAAGTATCAGGGTTTCGGACGAAAACTCATGTGTTACAAAGAAATTTCAATTTTTAATAACTTATTTTAACTCCAGGCTTTTTGTGAGTTCAATATGCACCATTCCAAGGCACAACATGAATTTTCAACCCTCTCCTGACTTCATTTTATATTTTGCATGCATTTAATGATTTATTTTGAGCTAAATGACTCTGAAATTGAAAAGCACTACAAATGAACTCTGAAAATGTTGACACTTGGCATGGTATCATAATTTCACCCACATAGCATGTGCTAAAAACTTGAGAGCGTTGCGGCAAAAACTGAATGCACTTCGTGTACAAACTGGACAATCCCTTTCGAAATATCAGGGTTTCGGACGAAAACTCATCTGTTACATAGGGATTTCAATTTTTAATAACTCATTTTAACTCCAGGCTTTTTGTGAGTTCAATATGCACCATTCAAAGGAACATCATGAATTTTCAACCCTTTCCTGACTTCATTTCATATTTTTCATGCATTTAATGATTTATTTTGAGCTAAATGACCTTGAAATTGAAAAGCACTACAAATGAACTCTAAAAAGGTTGAAACTTGGCATGGTATCATAATTTCACCCACATAGCATGTGCTAAAAAGTTGAGATGCTTACGGGAAAAACTGGATGCACTTCGTGTAGAACCTGGACAATTCCTTTTGAAGTATCAGGGTTTCGGACGAAAACTCATCTGTTACAAAGGGATTTCAATTTTTAATAACTCATTTTAACTCCAGGCTTTTTGTGAGTTCAATATGCACCATTCAAAGGCACATCATGAATTTTCAACCCTCTACTGACTTCATTTGATATTTTTAATGCATTTTATGTTTTGTTTTGTGCTAAATGACCCTGAAATTGTAAAGCAATACAAATGAACTCTGAAAAGGTTGAAACTTGGCATGGTATCATAATTCCTCCCACATAGCATATGCTAAAAAGTTGAGAGTGTTGCGGCAAAAACTGGATGTACTTCGTGTACAAACTGGACAATCACTTTCGAAGTATCAGAGACGAAAACTCATCGGTTACAAAGGGATTTTATGTTTTAATAACTCATTTTAACTCCAGGCTTTTTGTGAGTTTGATATGCACCATTCAAAGGCACATCATGAATTTTCTACCCTCTCCTAACTTCATTTGATATTTTTCATGCATTTAATGATTTATTTTGAGCTAAATGACCCTGAAATTGAAAAGCACTACAAATGAACTCTAAAAAGGTTGAAACTTGGCATGGTATCATAATTTCACCCACATAGCATGTGCTAAGAAGTTGAGACGCTTACGGCAAAAACTGGATGCACTTCGTGTAGAAACTGGACAATTCCTTTTGAAGTATCAGGGTTTCGGACGAAAACTCATCTGTTACAAAGGGATTTCAATTTTTAATAACTCATTTTAACTCCAGGCTTTTTGTGAGTTCGATATGCACCATTCAAAGGTACATCATGAATTTTCAACCCTCTCCTGACTTCATTTGATATTCTTCATGCATTTAATGATTTATTTTGAGCTAAATGACTCTAAAATTGAAAAGCACTACAAATGAACTATGAAAAGGTTGAAACTTGGCATGGTATCATACTTTGACCCACATAGCATGTGCTAAAAACTTGAGAGGGTTGCGGCAAAAACTGGATTCACTTCCTATACAAACAGGACAATCCCTTTCAAAGTATCAGGGTTTCGGACGAAAACTCATCTGTTACAAAGGGATTTCAATTTTTAATAACTCATTTAATTGCAAGGCTTTTGGTGAGTTCAATATGCACCATTCAAAGGCACATCATGAATTTTCAACCCTCTCCTGACTTCATTTGATATTCTTCATGTATTTAATGATTTATTTTGAGCTAATTGACTCTGAAGTTGAAAAGCACTACAAATGAACTCTGAAAAGGATGAAACTTGGCATGGTATCATAATTGCACCCACATAGCATGTGCTAAAAACTTGAGAGGGTTGCGAAAAAAACTGGATGCACTTCGTGTACAAACTGGACAATCCCTTTCGAAGTATCAGGGTTTTGGACGAAAACTCATCTGTTACATAGGGATTTCAATTTTTAATAACTCATTTTAACTCTAGGATTTTTGTGAGTTCAATATGCACCATTCAAAGGCACATCATGAATTTTCAACCCTCTCCTGACTTCATTTGATATTTTTCATGCATTTAATGATTTATTTTGAGCTAAATGACCTTGAAATTGAAAAGCACTACAAATGAAGTCTGAAAAGGGTGAAACTTGGCATGGTATCATAATTTCACCCACATAGCATGTGCTAAAAAGGTTGAGAGGGTTGCGGCAAAAACTGGATGCACTTCCTGTACAAACAGGACAATCCGTTTCAAAGTATCAGGGTTTTGGACGAAAACTCATCTGTTACATAGGGATTTCAATTTTTAATAACTCATTTTAACTCCAGGCTTTTTGTGAGTTCGATATGCACCATTCAAAGGCACATCATGAATTTTCAACCCTCTCCTGACTTCATTTGATATTTTTAATGCATTTTATGTTTTGTTTTGTGCTAAATGACCCTGAAATTGAAAAGCAATACAAATGAACTCTGAAAAGGTTGAAACTTGGCATGGTATCATAATTCCTCCCACATAGCATATGCTAAAAAGTTGAGAGTGTTGCGGCAAAAACTGGATGTACTTCGTGTACAAACTGGACAATCACTTTCGAAGTATCAGAGACGAAAACTCATCGGTTACAAAGGGATTTTATGTTTTAATAACTCATTTTAACTCCAGGCTTTTTGTGAGTTTGATATGCACCATTCAAAGGCACATCATGAATTTTCTACCCTCTCCTAACTTCATTTGATATTTTTCATGCATTTAATGATTTATTTTGAGCTAAATGACCCTGAAATTGAAAAGCACTACAAATGAACTCTAAAAAGGTTGAAACTTGGCATGGTATCATAATTTCACCCACATAGCATGTGCTAAGAAGTTGAGACGCTTACGGCAAAAACTGGATGCACTTCGTGTAGAAACTGGACAATTCCTTTTGAAGTATCAGGGTTTCGGACGAAAACTCATCTGTTACAAAGGGATTTCAATTTTTAATAACTCATTTTAACTCCAGGCTTTTTGTGAGTTCGATATGCACCATTCAAAGGTACATCATGAATTTTCAACCCTCTCCTGACTTCATTTGATATTCTTCATGCATTTAATGATTTATTTTGAGCTAAATGACTCTAAAATTGAAAAGCACTACAAATGAACTCTGAAAAGGTTGAAACTTGGCATGGTATCATAATTTCACCCACATAGCATGTGCTAAAAACCTGAGAGGGTTGCGGCAAAAACTGGATGCACTTCGTGTAGAAACTGGACAATTCCTTTTGAAGTATCAGGGTTTCGGACGAAAACTCATCTGTTACAAAGGGATTTCAATTTTTAATTACTCATTTAATTGCAAGGCTTTTTGTGAGTTCAATATGCACCATTCAAAGGCACATCATGAATTTTCAACCCTCTCCTGACTTCATTTGATATTCTTCATGTATTTAATGATTTATTTTGAGCTAAATGACTCTGAAATTGAAAAGCACTACAAATGAACTCTGAAAAGGATGAAACTTGGCATGGTATCATAATTGCACCCACATAGCATGTGCTAAAAATTTGAGAGGGTTGCGGCAAAAACTGGATGCACTTCGTGTACAAACTGGACAATCCCTTTCGAAGTATCAGGGTTTCGGACGAAAACTCATCTGTTACATAGGGATTTCAATTTTTAATAACTCATTTTAACTCCAGGCTTTTTGTGAGTTCAATATGCACCATTGAAAGGCACATCATGAATTTTCACCCCTCTCCTGACTTCATTTGATATTTTTCATGCATTTAATGATTTATTTTGAGCTAAATGACCCTGAAATTGAAAAGCACTACAAATGAACTCTGAAAAGGTTGAAACTTGGCATGGTATCATAATTTCACCCACATAGCATGTGCTAAAATGTTGAGAGGGTTGCGGCAAAAACTGGATGCACTTCCTGTACAAGCAGGACAATCCCTTTCAAAGTATCAGGGTTTCGGACGAAAACTCATGTGTTACAAAGAAATTTCAATTTTTAATAACTCATTTTAACTCCAGGCTTTTTGTGAGTTCAATATGCACCATTCCAAGGCACAACATGAATTTTCAACCCTCTCCTGACTTCATTTTATATTTTGCATGCATTTAATGATTTATTTTGAGCTAAATGACTCTGAAATTGAAAAGCACTACAAATGAACTCTGAAAATGTTGACACTTGGCATGGTATCATAATTTCACCCACATAGCATGTGCTAAAAACTTGAGAGCGTTGCGGCAAAAACTGAATGCACTTCGTGTACAAACTGGACAATCCCTTTCGAAATATCAGGGTTTCGGACGAAAACTCATCTGTTACATAGGGATTTCAATTTTTAATAACTCATTTTAACTCCAGGCTTTTTGTGAGTTCAATATGCACCATTCAAAGGAACATCATGAATTTTCAACCCTTTCCTGACTTCATTTCATATTTTTCATGCATTTAATGATTTATTTTGAGCTAAATGACCTTGAAATTGAAAAGCACTACAAATGAACTCTAAAAAGGTTGAAACTTGGCATGGTATCATAATTTCACCCACATAGCATGTGCTAAAAAGTTGAGATGCTTACGGGAAAAACTGGATGCACTTCGTGTAGAACCTGGACAATTCCTTTTGAAGTATCAGGGTTTCGGACGAAAACTCATCTGTTACAAAGGGATTTCAATTTTTAATAACTCATTTTAACTCCAGGCTTTTTGTGAGTTCAATATGCACCATTCAAAGGCACATCATGAATTTTCAACCCTCTCCTGACTTCATTTGATATTTTTAATGCATTTTATGTTTTGTTTTGTGCTAAATGACCCTGAAATTGTAAAGCAATACAAATGAACTCTGAAAAGGTTGAAACTTGGCATGGTATCATAATTCCTCCCACATAGCATATGCTAAAAAGTTGAGAGTGTTGCGGCAAAAACTGGATGTACTTCGTGTACAAACTGGACAATCACTTTCGAAGTATCAGAGACGAAAACTCATCGGTTACAAAGGGATTTTATGTTTTAATAACTCATTTTAACTCCAGGCTTTTTGTGAGTTTGATATGCACCATTCAAAGGCACATCATGAATTTTCTACCCTCTCCTAACTTCATTTGATATTTTTCATGCATTTAATGATTTATTTTGAGCTAAATGACCCTGAAATTGAAAAGCACTACAAATGAACTCTAAAAAGGTTGAAACTTGGCATGGTATCATAATTTCACCCACATAGCATGTGCTAAGAAGTTGAGACGCTTACGGCAAAAACTGGATGCACTTCGTGTAGAAACTGGACAATTCCTTTTGAAGTATCAGGGTTTCGGACGAAAACTCATCTGTTACAAAGGGATTTCAATTTTTAATAACTCATTTTAACTCCAGGCTTTTTGTGAGTTCGATATGCACCATTCAAAGGTACATCATGAATTTTCAACCCTCTCCTGACTTCATTTGATATTCTTCATGCATTTAATGATTTATTTTGAGCTAAATGACTCTAAAATTGAAAAGCACTACAAATGAACTATGAAAAGGTTGAAACTTGGCATGGTATCATACTTTGACCCACATAGCATGTGCTAAAAACTTGAGAGGGTTGCGGCAAAAACTGGATTCACTTCCTATACAAACAGGACAATCCCTTTCAAAGTATCAGGGTTTCGGACGAAAACTCATCTGTTACAAAGGGATTTCAATTTTTAATAACTCATTTAATTGCAAGGCTTTTGGTGAGTTCAATATGCACCATTCAAAGGCACATCATGAATTTTCAACCCTCTCCTGACTTCATTTGATATTCTTCATGTATTTAATGATTTATTTTGAGCTAATTGACTCTGAAGTTGAAAAGCACTACAAATGAACTCTGAAAAGGATGAAACTTGGCATGGTATCATAATTGCACCCACATAGCATGTGCTAAAAACTTGAGAGGGTTGCGAAAAAAACTGGATGCACTTCGTGTACAAACTGGACAATCCCTTTCGAAGTATCAGGGTTTTGGACGAAAACTCATCTGTTACATAGGGATTTCAATTTTTAATAACTCATTTTAACTCTAGGATTTTTGTGAGTTCAATATGCACCATTCAAAGGCACATCATGAATTTTCAACCCTCTCCTGACTTCATTTGATATTTTTCATGCATTTAATGATTTATTTTGAGCTAAATGACCTTGAAATTGAAAAGCACTACAAATGAAGTCTGAAAAGGGTGAAACTTGGCATGGTATCATAATTTCACCCACATAGCATGTGCTAAAAAGGTTGAGAGGGTTGCGGCAAAAACTGGATGCACTTCCTGTACAAACAGGACAATCCGTTTCAAAGTATCAGGGTTTCGGACGAAAACTCATGCGTTACAAAGGGATTTCAATTTTTAATAACTCATTTTAACTCCAGGCTTTTTGTGAGTTCAATATGCACCATTCAAAGGCACAACATGAATTTTCAACCCTCTCCTGACTTCATTTGATATTTTTCATGCATTTAATGATTTATTTTGAGCTAAATGACTCTGAAATTGAAAAGCACTACAAATGAACTCTGAAAAGGTTGAAACTTGGCATGGTATCATAATTTCACCCACATAGCATGTGCTAAAAACTTGAGAGGGTTGCGGCAAAAACTGGATGCACTTCGTGTACAAACTGGACAATCCCTTTCGAAGTGTCAGAGACGAAAACTCATCGGTTACAAAGGGATTTCAATTTTTAATAACTCATTTTAACTCCAGGCTTTTTGTGAGTTCGATATGCACCATTCAAAGGCACATCATGAATTTTCAACCCTCTCCTGACTTCATTTGATATTTTAATGCATTTTATGTTTCGTTTTGTGCTAAATGACCCTGAAATTGAAAAGCAATACAAATGAACTCTGAAAAGGTTGAAACTTGGCATGGTATCATAATTTCTCCCACATAGCATATGCTAAAAAGTTGAGAGTGTTGCGGAAAAACTGGATGTACTTCGTGTACAAACTGGACAATCCCTTTCGAAGTGTCAGAGACGAAAACTCATCGGTTACAAAGGGATTTCAATTTTTAATAACTCATTTTAACTCCAGGCTTTTTGTGAGTTCGATATGCACCATTCAAAGGTACATCATGAATTTTCAACCCTCTCCTAACTTCATTTGATATTTTTCATGCATTTAATGATTTATTTTGAGCTAAATGACCCTGAAATTGAAAAGCACTACAAATGAACTCTAAAAAGGTTGAAAGTTGGCATGGTATCATAATTTCACCCACATAGCATGTGCTAAAAAGTTGAGACACTTACGGCAAAAATTGGATGCACTTCGTGTAGAAACTGGACAATTCCTTTTGAAGTATCAGGGTTTCGGACAAAAACTCATCTGTTACGAAGGGATTTCAATTTTTAATAACTCATTTTAACTCCAGGCTTTTTGTGAGTTCGATATGCACCATTCAAAGGCACATCATGAATTTTCAACCCTCTCCTGACTTCATTTGATATTCTTCATGCATTTAATGATTTATTTTGAGCTAAATGACTCTGAAATTGAAAAGCACTACAAATGAACTATGAAAAGGCTGAAACTTGGCATGGTATCATACTTTGACCCACATAGCATGTGCTAAAAACTTGAGAGGGTTGCGGCAAAAACTGGATTCACTTCCTATACAAACAGGACAATCCCTTTCAAAGTATCAGGGTTTCGGACGAAAACTCATCTGTTACAAAGGGATTTCAATTTTTAATAACTCATTTAATTGCAAGGCTTTTGGTGAGTTCAATATGCACCATTCAAAGGCACATCATGAATTTTCAACCCTCTCCTGACTTCATTTGATATTCTTCATGTATTTAATGATTTATTTTGAGCTAAATGACTCTGAAATTGAAAAGCACTACAAATGAACTCTGAAAAGGATGAAACTTGGCATGGTATCATAATTGCACCCACATAGCATGTGCTAAAAACTTGAGAGGGTTGCAACAAAAACTGGATGCACTTCGTGTACAAACTGGACAATCCCTTTCGAAGTATGAGGGTTTTGGACGAAAACTCATCTGTTACATAGGGATTTCAATTTTTAATAACTCATTTTAACTCCAGGCTTTTTGTGAGTTCTATATGCACCATTCAAAGGCACATCATGAATTTTCAACCCTCTCCTGACTTCATTTGATATTTTTCATGCATTTAATGATTTATTTTGAGCTAAATGACCTTGAAATTGAAAAGCACTACAAATGAAGTCTGAAAAGGGTGAAACTTGGCATGGTATCATAATTTCACCCACATAGCATGTGCTAAAAAGTTTGAGAGGGTTGCGGCAAAAACTGGATGCACTTCCTGTACAAACAGGACAATCCGTTTCAAAGTATCAGGGTTTCGGACGAAAACTCATGCGTTACAAAGGGATTTCAATTTTTAATAACTCATTTTAACTCCAGGCTTTTTGTGAGTTCAATATGCACCATTCAAAGGCAGAACATGAATTTTCAACCCTCTCCTGACTTCATTTGATATTTTTCATGCATTTAATGATTTATTTTGAGCTAAATGACTCTGAAATTGAAAAGCACTACAAATGAACTCTGAAAAGGTTGAAACTTGGCATGGTATCATAATTTCACCCACATAGCATGTGCTAAAAACTTGAGAGGGTTGCGGCAAAAACTGGATGCACTTCGTGTACAAACTGGACAATCCGTTTCAAAGTATCAGGGTTTCGGACGAAAACTCATCTGTTACATATGGATTTCAATTTTTAATAACTCATTTTAACTCCAGGCTTTTTGTGAGTTCAATATGCACCATTCAAAGGCACATCATGAATTTTCAACCCTCTCCTGACTTCATTTGATATTTTAATGCATTTTATGTTTCGTTTTGTGCTAAATGACCCTGAAATTGAAAAGCAATACAAATGAACTCTGAAAAGGTTGAAACTTGGCATGGTATCATAATTTCTCCCACATAGCATATGCTAAAAAGTTGAGAGTGTTGCGGA
This sequence comes from Triticum urartu, assembly GCF_056163025.1. Taxonomy (NCBI): domain Eukaryota; kingdom Viridiplantae; phylum Streptophyta; class Magnoliopsida; order Poales; family Poaceae; genus Triticum; species Triticum urartu. The sequence goes on from NC_141878.1 coordinate 605,446,655, forward strand.
AAAACTGGATGTACTTCGTGTACAAACTGGACAATCCCTTTCGAAGTATCAGAGACGAAAACTCATCGGTTACAAAGGGATTTCAATTTTTAATAACTCATTTTAACTCCAGGCTTTTTGTGAGTTCGATATGCACCATTCAAAGGTACATCATGAATTTTCAACCCTCTCCTAACTTCATTTGATATTTTTCATGCATTTAATGATTTATTTTGAGCTAAATGACCCTGAAATTGAAAAGCACTACAAATGAACTCTAAAAAGGTTGAAACTTGGCATGGTATCATAATTTCACCCACATAGCATGTGCTAAAAAGTTGAGACACTTACGGCAAAAATTGGATGCACTTCGTGTAGAAACTGGACAATTCCTTTTGAAGTATCAGGGTTTCGGACAAAAACTCATCTGTTACGAAGGGATTTCAATTTTTAATAACTCATTTTAACTCCAGGCTTTTTGTGAGTTCGATATGCACCATTCAAAGGTACATCATGAATTTTCAACCCTCTCCTGACTTCATTTGATATTCTTCATGCATTTAATGATTTATTTTGAGCTAAATGACTCTGAAATTAAAAAGCACTACAAATGAACTCTGAAAAGGTTGAAACTTGGCATGGTATCATACTTTGACCCACATTGCATGTGCTAAAAACTTGAGAGGGTTGCGGCAAAAACTGGATTCACTTCCTGTACAAACAGGACAATCCCTTGCAAAGTATCAGGGTTTCGGACGAAAACTCATGTGTTACATAGGGATTTCAATTTTTAATAACTCATTTTAATGAAAGGCTTTTTGTGAGTTCAATATGCACCATTCAAAGGCACATCATGAATTTTCAACCCTCTCTTGACTTCATTTGATATTTTTCATGTATTTAATGATTTATTTTGAGCTAAATGACTCTAAAATTGAAAAGCAATACAAATGAACTCTCAAAAGGTTGAAAATTGGCATGGTATCATAATTTAACCCACATAGCATGTGCTAAAAACCTGAGAGGGTTGTGGCAAAAACTGGATGCACTTTGTGTACAAACTGGACAATCCCTTTCGAAGTATCAGGGTTTCGGACGAAAACTCATCTGTTACATAGGGATTTCAATTTTTAATAACTCATTTTAACTCCAGGATTTTTGTGAGTTCAATATGCACCATTCAAAGGCACATCATGAATTTTCAACCCTCTCCTGACTTCATTTGATATTTTTGAATGCATTTTATGTTTTGTTTTGTGCTAAATGACCCAGAAATTGAAAAGCAATACAAATGAACTCTGAAAAGGTTGAAACTTGGCATGGTATCATCATTTCTTCCAGATAGCATATGCTAAAAAGTTGAGAGAGTTGCGGCAAAAACTGGATGCACTTTGTGTACAAACTGGACAATCCCTTTCGAAGTATCAGGGTTTCGGACGAAAACTCATCTGTTACAAAGGGATTTCAATTTTTAAAAACTCATTTTAACTCCAGGATTTTTGTGAGTTCAATATGCACCATTCAAAGGCACATCATGAATTTTCAACCCTCTCCTGTCTTCATTTGATATTTTTAATGCATTTTATGTTTTCTTTTGTGCTAAATGACCCTGAAATTGAAAAGCAATACAAATGAACTCTGAAAAGGTTGAAACTTGGCATGGTATCATAATTCCTCCCACATAGCATATGCTAAAAAGTTGAGAGTGTTGCGGCAAAAACTGGATGTACTTCGTGTACAAACTGGACAATCACTTTCGAAGTATCAGAGACGAAAACTCATCGGTTACAAAGGGATTTTATGTTTTAATAACTCATTTTAACTCCAGGCTTTTTGTGAGTTCGATATGCACCATTCAAAGGTACATCATGAATTTTCTACCCTCTCCTAACTTCATTTGATATTTTTCATGCATTTAATGATTTATTTTGAGCTAAATGACCCTGAAATTGAAAAGCACTACAAATGAACTCTAAAAAGGTTGAAACTTGGCATGGTATCATAATTTCACCCACATAGCATGTGCTAAGAAGTTGAGACGCTTACGGCAAAAACTGGATGCACTTCGTGTAGAAACTGGACAATTCCTTTTGAAGTATCAGGGTTTCGGACGAAAACTCATCTGTTACAAAGGGATTTCAATTTTTAATAACTCATTTTAACTCCAGGCTTTTTGTGAGTTCGATATGCACCATTCAAAGGCACAACATGAATTTTCAAATGAACTCTCAAAACTGGATTCACTTCCTATACAAACAGGACAATCCCTTTCAAAGTATCAGGGTTTCGGACGAAAACTCATCTGTTACAAAGGGATTTCAATTTTTAATAACTCATTTAATTGCAAGGCTTTTGGTGAGTTCAATATGCACCATTCAAAGGCACATCATGAATTTTCAACCCTCTCCTGACTTCATTTGATATTCTTCATGTATTTAATGATTTATTTTGAGCTAAATGACTCTGAAATTGAAAAGCACTACAAATGAACTCTGAAAAGGATGAAACTTGGCATGGTATCATAATTGCACCCACATAGCATGTGCTAAAAACTTGAGAGGGTTGCGACAAAAACTGGATGCACTTCGTGTACAAACTGGACAATCCCTTTCGAAGTATCAGGGTTTTGGACGAAAACTCATCTGTTACAAAGGGATTTCAGTTTTTAATAACTCATTTTAACTCCAGGCTTTTTGCGAGTTCAATATGCACCATTCAAAGGCACATCATGAATTTCAACCCTCTCCTGACTTCATTTGATATTTTTGAATGCATTTTATGTTTTGTTTTGTGCTAAATGACCCTGAAATTGAAAAGCAATACAAATGAACTCTGAAAAGGTTGAAACTTGGCATGGTATCATAATTTCTCCCAGATAGCATATGCTAAAAAGTTGAGAGAGTTGCGGCAAAAACTGGATGTACTTCGTGTACAAACTGGACAATCCCTTACGAAGTATCAGAGACGAAAACTCATCGGTTACAAAGGGATTTCAATTTTTAATAACTCATTTTAACTCCAGGCTTTTTGTGAGTTCAATATGCACCATTCAAAGGTACATCATGAATTTTCAACCCTCTCCTGACTTCATTTAATATTTTTCATGCATTTATTGATTTATTTTGAGCTAAATGACCCTGAAATTGAAAAGCACTACAAATGAACTCTAAAAAGGTTGAAACTTCGCATGGTATCATAATTTTACCCACATAGCATGTGCTAAAAAGTTGAGAGGCTTACGGCAAAAACTGGATGCACTTTGTGTAGAAACTGGACTATTCCTTCTGAAGTATCAGGGTTTCGGACGAAAACTCATCTGTTACAAAGGGATTTCAATTTTTAATAACTCATTTTAACTCCAGGCTTTTTGTGAGTTCAATATGCACCATTCAAAGGCACATCTAGAATTCTCAACCCTCTCCTGACGTCATTTGATATTTTTCATGCATTTAATGATTTAATTTGAGCTAAATGACCCTGAAATTGAAAAGCACTACAAATGAAGTCTAAAAAGGTTGAAACTTGGCATGGTATCATAATTTCACCCACATAGCATGTGCTAAAAACTTGAGAGGGTTGCGGCAAAAACTGGATGCACTTCCTGTACAAACTGGACAATCCCTTTCGAAGTATCAGGGTTTCGGACGAAAACTCATCTACTACATAGGGATTTCAATTTTTAATAACTCATTTTAACTCCAGGCTTTTTGTGAGTTCAATATGCACCATTCAAAGGCACATCATGAATTTTCAACCCTCTCCTGACTTCATTTGATATTTTTCATGCATTTAATGATTTATTTTGAGCTAAATGACCTTGAAATTGAAAAGCACTACAAATGAAGTCTGAAAAGGGTGAAACTTGGCATGGTATCATAATTTCACCCACATAGCATGTGCTAAAAAGGTTGAGAGGGTTGCGGCAAAAACTGGATGCACTTCCTGTACAAACAGGACAATCCCTTTCAAAGTATCAGGGTTTCGGACGAAAACTCATGCGTTACAAAGGGATTTCAATTTTTAATAACTCATTTTAACTCCAGGCTTTTTGTGAGTTCAATATGCACCATTCAAAGGCACAACATGAATTTTCAACCCTCTCCTGACTTCATTTGATATTTTTCATGCATTTAATGATTTATTTTGAGCTAAATGACTCTGAAATTGAAAAGCACTACAAATGAACTCTGAAAAGGTTGAAACTTGGCATGGTATCATAATTTCACCCACATAGCATGTGCTAAAAACTTGAGAGGGTTGCAGCAAAAACTGGATGCACTTCGTGTACAAACTGGACAATCCGTTTCAAAGTATCAGGGTTTCGGACGAAAACTCATCTGTTACATATGGATTTCAATTTTTAATAACTCATTTTAACTCCAGGCTTTTTGTCAGTTCAATATGCACCATTCAAAGGCACATCATGAATTTTCAACCCTCTCCTGACTTCATTTGATATTTTAATGCATTTTATGTTTTGTTTTGTGCTAAATGACCCTGAAATTGAAAAGCAATACAAATGAACTCTGAAAAGGTTGAAACTTGGCATGGTATCATAATTTCTCCCACATAGCATATGCTAAAAAGTTGAGAGTGTTGCGGAAAAACTGGATGTACTTCGTGTACAAACTGGACAATCCCTTTCGAAGTATCAGAGACGAAAACTCATCGGTTACAAAGGGATTTCAATTTTTAATAACTCATTTTAACTCCACGCTTTTTGTGAGTTCGATATGCACCATTCAAAGGTACATCATGAATTTTCAACCCTCTCCTAACTTCATTTGATATTTTTCATGCATTTAATGATTTATTTTGAGCTAAATGACCCTGAAATTGAAAAGCACTACAAATGAACTCTAAAAAGGTTGAAACTTGGCATGGTATCATAATTTCACCCACATAGCATGTGCTAAAAAGTTGAGACACTTACGGCAAAAACTGGATGCACTTCGTGTAGAAACTGGACAATTCCTTTTGAAGTATCAGGGTTTCGGACGAAAACTCATCTGTTACGAAGGGATTTCAATTTTTAATAACTCATTTTAACTCCAGGCTTTTTGTGAGTTCGATATGCACCATTCAAAGGTACATCATGAATTTTCAACCCTCTCCTGACTTCATTTGATATTCTTCATGCATTTAATGATTTATTTTGAGCTAAATGACTCTGAAATTGAAAAGCACTACAAATGAACTCTGAAAAGGTTGAAACTTGGCATGGTATCATACTTTGACCCACATAGCATGTGCTAAAAACTTGAGAGGGTTGCGGCAAAAACTGGATTCACTTCCTGTACAAACAGGACAATCCCTTGCAAAGTATCAGGGTTTCGGACGAAAACTCATGTGTTACATAGGGATTTCAATTTTTAATAACTCATTTTAATGCAAGGCTTTTTGTGAGTTCAATATGCACCATTCAAAGGCACATCATGAATTTTCAACCCTCTCCTGACTTCATTTGATATTTTTCATGTATTTAATGATTTATTTTGAGCTAAATGACTCTAAAATTGAAAAGCAATACAAATGAACTCTCACAAGGTTGAAAATTGGCATGGTATCATAATTTAACCCACATAGCATGTGCTAAAAACCTGAGAGGGTTGTGGCAAAAACTGGATGCACTTTGTGTACAAACTGGACAATCCCTTTCGAAGTATCAGGGTTTCGGACGAAAACTCATCTGTTACATAGGGATTTCAATTTTTAATAACTCATTTTAACTCCAGGCTTTTTGTGAGTTCAATATGCACCATTCAAAGGCACATCATGAATTTTCAACCCTCTCCTGACTTCATTTGATATTTTTGAATGCATTTTATGTTTTGTTTTGTGCTAAATGACCCAGAGATTGAAAAGCAATACAAATGAACTCTGAAAAGGTTGAAACTTGGCATGGTATCATAATTTCTCCCAGATAGCATATGCTAAAAAGTTGAGAGAGTTGCGGCAAAAACTGGATGTACTTCGTGTACAAACTGGACAATCCCTTACGAAGTATCAGAGACGAAAACTCATCGGTTACAAAGGGATTTCAATTTTTAATAACTCATTTTAACTCCAGGATTTTGGTGAGTTCGATACGCACCATTCAAAGGTACATCATGAATTTTCAACCCTCTCCTGACTTCATTTGATATTTTTCATGCATTTATTGATTTATTTTGAGCTAAATGACCCTGAAATTGAAAAGCACTACAAATGAACTCTAAAAAGGTTGAAACTTCGCATGGTATCATAATTTCACCCACATAGCATGTGCTAAAAAGTTGAGAGGCTTACGGCAAAAACTGGATGCACTTCGTGTAGAAACTGGACAATTCCTTTTGAAGTATCAGGGTTTCGGACGAAAACTCATCTGTTACAAAGGGATTTCAATTTTTAATAACTCATTTTAACTCCAGGCTTTTTGTGAGTTCAATATGCACCATTCAAAGGCACATCAGGAATTCTCAACCCTCTCCTGACGTCATTTGATATTTTTCATGCATTTAATGATTTATTTTGAGCTAAATGACCCTGAAATTTAAAAGCACTACAAATGAAATCTGAAAAGGTTGAAACTTGGCATGGTTTCATAATTTCACCCACATAGCATGTGCTAAAAACTTGAGAGGGTTGCGGCAAAAACTGGATGCACTTCGTGTACAAACTGGACAATCCCTTTCGAAGTATCAGGGTTTCGGACGAAAACTCATCTCCTACATAGGGATTTCAATTTTTAATAACTCATTTTAACTCCAGGCTTTTTGTGAGTTCAATATGCACCATTCAAAGGCACATCATGAATTTTCAACCCTCTCATGACTTCATTTGATATTTTTCATGCATTTAATGATTTATTTTGAGCTAAATGACCTTGAAATTGAAAAGCACTACAAATGAACTCTGAAAAGGTTGAAACTTGGCATGGTATCATAATTTCACCCACATAGCATGTGCTAAAAAGTTGAGAGGGTTGCGACAAAAACTGGATGCACTTCCTGTACAAACAGGACAATCCCTTTCAAAGTATCAGGGTTTCGGACGAAAACTCATGTGTTACAAAGGGATTTCAATTTTTAATAACTCATTTTAACTCCAGGCTTTTGGTGAGTTCGATACGCACCATTCAAAGGTACATCATGAATTTTCAACCCTCTCCTGACTTCATTTGATATTTTTCATGCATTTATTGATTTATTTTGAGCTAAATGACCCTGAAATTGAAAAGCACTACAAATGAACTCTAAAAAGGTTGAAACTTCGCATGGTATCATAATTTCACCCACATAGCATGTGCTAAAAAGTTGAGAGGCTTACGGCAAAAACTGGATGCACTTCGTGTAGAAACTGGACAATTCCTTTTGAAGTATCAGGGTTTCGGACGAAAACTCATCTGTTACAAAGGGATTTCAATTTTTAATAACTCATTTTAACTCCAGGCTTTTTGTGAGTTCAATATGCACCATTCAAAGGCACATCAGGAATTCTCAACCCTCTCCTGACGTCATTTGATATTTTTCATGCATTTAATGATTTATTTTGAGCTAAATGACCCTGAAATTTAAAAGCACTACAAATGAAATCTGAAAAGGTTGAAACTTGGCATGGTTTCATAATTTCACCCACATAGCATGTGCTAAAAACTTGAGAGGGTTGCGGCAAAAACTGGATGCACTTTGTGTACAAACTGGACAATCCCTTTCGAAGTATCAGGGTTTCGGACGAAAACTCATCTGCTACATAGGGATTTCAATTTTTAATAACTCATTTTAACTCCAGGCTTTTTGTGAGTTCAATATGCACCATTCAAAGGCACATCATGAATTTTCAACCCTCTCATGACTTCATTTGATATTTTTCATGCATTTAATGATTTATTTTGAGCTAAATGACCTTGAAATTGAAAAGCACTACAAATGAACTCTAAAAAGGTTGAAACTTGGCATGGAATCATAATTTCACCCACATAGCATGTGCTAAAATGTTGAGAGGGTTGCGACAAAAACTGGATGCACTTCCTGTACAAACAGGACAATCCCTTTCAAAGTATCAGGGTTTCGGACGAAAACTCATGTGTTACAAAGGGATTTCAATTTTTAATAACTCATTTTAACTCCAGGCTTTTTGTGAGTTCAATATGCACCATTCAAAGGCACAACATGAATTTTCAACCCTCTCCTGACTTCATTTGATATTTTTCATGCATTTAATGATTTATTTTGAGCTAAATGACTCTGAAATTGAAAAGCACTACAAATGAACTCTGAAAAGGTTGAAACTTGGCATGGTATCACAATTTCACCCACATAGCATGTGCTAAAAACTTGAGAGGGTTGCGGCAAAAACTGGATGCACTTCGTGTACAAACTGGACAATCCCTTCCGAAGTATCAGGGTTTCGCACGAAAACTCATCTGTTACATATGGATTTCAATTTTTAATAACTCATTTTAACTCCAGGCTTTTTGTGAGTTCAATATGCACCATTCAAAGGCACATCATGAATTTTCAACCCTCTCCTGACTTCATTTGATATTTTTAATGCATTTTATGTTTTGTTTTGTGCTAAATGACCCTGAAATTGAAAAGCAATACAAATGAACTCTAAAAAGGTTGAAACTTGGCATGGTATCATAATTTCTCCCAGATAGCATATGCTAAAAAGTTGAGAGAGTTGCGGCAAAAACTGGATGTACTTCGTGTACAAACTGGACAATCCCTTTCGAAGTATCAGAGACGAAAACTCATCGGTTACAAAGGGATTTCAATTTTTAATACCTCATTTAACTCCAGGCTTTTTGTGAGTTCGATATGCACCATTCAAAGGTACATCATGAATTTTCAACCCTCTCCTAACTTCATTTGATATTGTTCATGCATTTAATGATTTATTTTGAGCTAAATGACCCTGAAATTGAAAAGCACTACAAATGAACTCTAAAAAGGTTGAAACTTGGCATGGTATCATAATTTCACCCACATAGCATGTGCTAAAAAGCTGAGACACTTACGGCAAAAACTCGATGCACTTCGTGTAGAAACTGGACAATTCCTTTTGAAGTATCAGGGTTTCGGACGAAAACTCATCTGTTACAAAGGGATTTCAATTTTTAATAACTCATTTTAACTCCAGGCTTTTTGTGAGTTCGATATGCACCATTCAAAGGCACATCATGAATTTTCAACCCTCTCCTGACTTCATTTGATATTCTTCATGCATTTAATGATTTATTTTGAGCTAAATGACTCTGAAATTGAAAAGCACTACAAATGTACTCTGAAAAGGTTGAAACTTGGCATGGTATCATACTTTGACCCACATAGCATGTGCTAAAAACTTGAGAGGGTTGCGTCAAAAACTGGATTCACTTCCTGTACAAACAGGACAATCCCTTGCAAAGTATCAGGGTTTCGGACGAAAACTCATGTGTTACATAGGGATTTCAATTTTTAATAACTCATTTTAATGCAAGGCTTTTTGTGAGTTCAATATGCACCATTCAATGGCACATCATGAATTTTCAACCCTCTCCTGACTTCATTTGATATTTTTCATGCATTTAATGATTTATTTTGAGCTAAATGACCCTGAAATTGAAAAGCACTACAAATGAACTCTGAAAAGGTTGAAACTTGGCATGGTATCATAATTTCACCCACATAGCATGTGCTAAAAACTTGAGAGGGTTGCGGCAAAAACTGGATGCACTTCCTGTACAAACAGGACAATCCCTTTCAAAGTATCAGGGTTTCGAACGACAACTCATCTGTTACAAAGGGATTTCAGTTTTTAATAACTCATTTGAACTCCAGGCTTTTTGCGAGTTCAATATGCACCATTCAAAGGCACATCATGAATTTCAACCCTCTCCTGACTTCATTTGATATTTTTGAATGCATTTTATGTTTTGTTTTGTGCTAAATGACCTTGAAATTGAAAAGCACTACAAATGAAGTCTGAAAAGGGTGAAACTTGGCATGGTATCATAATTTCTCCCACATAGCATATGCTAAAAAGTTGAGAGTGTTGCGGAAAAACTGGATGTACTTCGTGTACAAACTGGACAATCCCTTTCGAAGTATCAGAGACGAAAACTCATCGGTTACAAAGGGATTTCAATTTTTAATAACTCATTTTAACTCCACGCTTTTTGTGAGTTCGATATGCACCATTCAAAGGTACATCATGAATTTTCAACCCTCTCCTAACTTCATTTGATATTTTTCATGCATTTAATGATTTATTTTGAGCTAAATGACCCTGAAATTGAAAAGCACTACAAATGAACTCTAAAAAGGTTGAAACTTGGCATGGTATCATAATTTCACCCACATAGCATGTGCTAAAAAGTTGAGACACTTACGGCAAAAACTGGATGCACTTCGTGTAGAAACTGGACAATTCCTTTTGAAGTATCAGGGTTTCGGACGAAAACTCATCTGTTACGAATGGATTTCAATTTTTAATAACTAATTTTAACTCCAGGCTTTTTGTGAGTTCGATATGCACCATTCAAAGGTACATCATGAATTTTCAACCCTCTCCTGACTTCATTTGATATTCTTCATGCATTTAATGATTTATTTTGAGCTAAATGACTCTGAAATTGAAAAGCACTACAAATGAAATCTGAAAAGGTTGAAACTTGGCATGGTATCATACTTTGACCCACATAGCATGTGCTAAAAACTTGAGAGGGTTGCAGCAAAAACTGGATTCACTTCCTGTACAAACAGGACAATCCCTTGCAAAGTATCAGGGTTTCGGACGAAAACTCATGTGTTACATAGGGATTTCAATTTTTAATAACTCATTTTAATGCAAGGCTTTTTGTGAGTTCAATATGCACCATTCAAAGGCACATCATGAATTTTCAACCCTCTCCTGACTTCATTTGATATTTTTCATGTATTTAATGATTTATTTTGAGCTAAATGACTCTAAAATTGAAAAGCAATACAAATGAACTCTCAAAAGGTTGAAAATTGGCATGGTATCATAATTTAACCCACATAGCATGTGCTAAAAACCTGAGAGGGTTGTGGCAAAAACTGGATGCACTTTGTGTACAAACTGGACAATCCCTTTCGAAGTATCAGGGTTTCGGACGAAAACTCATCTGTTACATAGGGATTTCAATTTTTAATAACTCATTTTAACTCCAGGCTTTTTGTGAGTTCAATATGCACCATTCAAAGGCACATCATGAATTTTCAACCCTCTCCTGACTTCATTTGATATTTTTGAATGCATTTTATGTTTTGTTTTGTGCTAAATGACCAAGAGATTGAAAAGCAATACAAATGAACTCTGAAAAGGTTGAAACTTGGCATGGTATCATAATTTCTCCCAGATAGCATATGCTAAAAAGTTGAGAGAGTTGCGGCAAAAACTGGATGTACTTCGTGTACAAACTGGACAATCCCTTACGAAGTATCAGAGACGAAAACTCATCGGTTACAAAGGGATTTCAATTTTTAATAACTCATTTTAACTCCAGGATTTTGGTGAGTTCGATACGCACCATTCAAAGGTACATCATGAATTTTCAACCCTCTCCTGACTTCATTTGATATTTTTCATGCATTTATTGATTTATTTTGAGCTAAATGACCCTGAAATTGAAAAGCACTACAAATGAACTCTAAAAAGGTTGAAACTTCGCATGGTATTATAATTTCACCCACATAGCATGTGCTAAAAATTTGAGAGGCTTACGGCAAAAACTGGATGCACTTCGTGTAGAAACTGGACAATTCCTTTTGAAGTATCAGGGTTTCGGACGAAAACTCATCTGTTACAAAGGGATTTCAATTTTTAATAACTCATTTTAACTCCAGGCTTTTTGTGAGTTCAATATGCACCATTCAAAGGCACATCAGGAATTCTCAACCCTCTCCTGACGTCATTTGATATTTTTCATGCATTTAATGATTTATTTTGAGCTAAATGACCCTGAAATTTAAAAGCACTACAAATGAAATCTGAAAAGGTTGAAACTTGGCATGGTTTCATAATTTCACCCACATAGCATGTGCTAAAAACTTGAGAGGGTTGCGGCAAAAACTGGATGCACTTCGTGTACAAACTGGACAATCCCTTTCGAAGTATCAGGGTTTCGGACGAAAACTCATCTCCTACATAGGGATTTCAATTTTTAATAACTCATTTTAACTCCAGGCTTTTTGTGAGTTCAATATGCACCATTCAAAGGCACATCATGAATTTTCAACCCTCTCATGACTTCATTTGATATTTTTCATGCATTTAATGATTTATTTTGAGCTAAATGACCTTGAAATTGAAAAGCACTACAAATGAACTCTGAAAAGGTTGAAACTTGGCATGGAATCATAATTTCACCCACATAGCATGTGCTAAAAAGTTGAGAGGGTTGCGACAAAAACTGGATGCACTTCCTGTACAAACAGGACAATCCCTTTCAAAGTATCAGGGTTTCGGACGAAAACTCATGTGTTACAAAGGGATTTCAATTTTTAATAACTCATTTTAACTCCAGGCTTTTGGTGAGTTCGATACGCACCATTCAAAGGTACATCATGAATTTTCAACCCTCTCCTGACTTCATTTGATATTTTTCATGCATTTATTGATTTATTTTGAGCTAAATGACCCTGAAATTGAAAAGCACTACAAATGAACTCTAAAAAGGTTGAAACTTCGCATGGTATCATAATTTCACCCACATAGCATGTGCTAAAAAGTTGAGAGGCTTACGGCAAAAACTGGATGCACTTCGTGTAGAAACTGGACAATTCCTTTTGAAGTATCAGGGTTTCGGACGAAAACTCATCTGTTACAAAGGGATTTCAATTTTTAATAACTCATTTTAACTCCAGGCTTTTTGTGAGTTCAATATGCACCATTCAAAGGCACATCAGGAATTCTCAACCCTCTCCTGACGTCATTTGATATTTTTCATGCATTTAATGATTTATTTTGAGCTAAATGACCCTGAAATTTAAAAGCACTACAAATGAAATCTGAAAAGGTTGAAACTTGGCATGGTTTCATAATTTCACCCACATAGCATGTGCTAAAAACTTGAGAGGGTTGCGGCAAAAACTGGATGCACTTCGTGTACAAACTGGACAATCCCTTCCGAAGTATCAGGGTTTCGCACGAAAACTCATCTGTTACATATGGATTTCAATTTTTAATAACTCATTTTAACTCCAGGCTTTTTGTGAGTTCAATATGCACCATTCAAAGGCACATCATGAATTTTCAACCCTCTCCTGACTTCATTTGATATTTTTAATGCATTTTATGTTTTGTTTTGTGCTAAATGACCCTGAAATTGAAAAGCAATACAAATGAACTCTAAAAAGGTTGAAACTTGGCATGGTATCATAATTTCTCCCAGATAGCATATGCTAAAAAGTTGAGAGAGTTGCGGCAAAAACTGGATGTACTTCGTGTACAAACTGGACAATCCCTTTCGAAGTATCAGAGACGAAAACTCATCGGTTACAAAGGGATTTCAATTTTTAATACCTCATTTAACTCCAGGCTTTTTGTGAGTTCGATATGCACCATTCAAAGGTACATCATGAATTTTCAACCCTCTCCTAACTTCATTTGATATTGTTCATGCATTTAATGATTTATTTTGAGCTAAATGACCCTGAAATTGAAAAGCACTACAAATGAACTCTAAAAAGGTTGAAACTTGGCATGGTATCATAATTTCACCCACATAGCATGTGCTAAAAAGCTGAGACACTTACGGCAAAAACTCGATGCACTTCGTGTAGAAACTGGACAATTCCTTTTGAAGTATCAGGGTTTCGGACGAAAACTCATCTGTTACAAAGGGATTTCAATTTTTAATAACTCATTTTAACTCCAGGCTTTTTGTGAGTTCGATATGCACCATTCAAAGGCACATCATGAATTTTCAACCCTCTCCTGACTTCATTTGATATTCTTCATGCATTTAATGATTTATTTTGAGCTAAATGACTCTGAAATTGAAAAGCACTACAAATGTACTCTGAAAAGGTTGAAACTTGGCATGGTATCATACTTTGACCCACATAGCATGTGCTAAAAACTTGAGAGGGTTGCGTCAAAAACTGGATTCACTTCCTGTACAAACAGGACAATCCCTTGCAAAGTATCAGGGTTTCGGACGAAAACTCATGTGTTACATAGGGATTTCAATTTTTAATAACTCATTTTAATGCAAGGCTTTTTGTGAGTTCAATATGCACCATTCAATGGCACATCATGAATTTTCAACCCTCTCCTGACTTCATTTGATATTTTTCATGCATTTAATGATTTATTTTGAGCTAAATGACCCTGAAATTGAAAAGCACTACAAATGAACTCTGAAAAGGTTGAAACTTGGCATGGTATCATAATTTCACCCACATAGCATGTGCTAAAAACTTGAGAGGGTTGCGGCAAAAACTGGATGCACTTCCTGTACAAACAGGACAATCCCTTTCAAAGTATCAGGGTTTCGAACGACAACTCATCTGTTACAAAGGGATTTCAGTTTTTAATAACTCATTTGAACTCCAGGCTTTTTGCGAGTTCAATATGCACCATTCAAAGGCACATCATGAATTTCAACCCTCTCCTGACTTCATTTGATATTTTTGAATGCATTTTATGTTTTGTTTTGTGCTAAATGACCTTGAAATTGAAAAGCACTACAAATGAAGTCTGAAAAGGGTGAAACTTGGCATGGTATCATAATTTCTCCCACATAGCATATGCTAAAAAGTTGAGAGTGTTGCGGAAAAACTGGATGTACTTCGTGTACAAACTGGACAATCCCTTTCGAAGTATCAGAGACGAAAACTCATCGGTTACAAAGGGATTTCAATTTTTAATAACTCATTTTAACTCCACGCTTTTTGTGAGTTCGATATGCACCATTCAAAGGTACATCATGAATTTTCAACCCTCTCCTAACTTCATTTGATATTTTTCATGCATTTAATGATTTATTTTGAGCTAAATGACCCTGAAATTGAAAAGCACTACAAATGAACTCTAAAAAGGTTGAAACTTGGCATGGTATCATAATTTCACCCACATAGCATGTGCTAAAAAGTTGAGACACTTACGGCAAAAACTGGATGCACTTCGTGTAGAAACTGGACAATTCCTTTTGAAGTATCAGGGTTTCGGACGAAAACTCATCTGTTACGAATGGATTTCAATTTTTAATAACTAATTTTAACTCCAGGCTTTTTGTGAGTTCGATATGCACCATTCAAAGGTACATCATGAATTTTCAACCCTCTCCTGACTTCATTTGATATTCTTCATGCATTTAATGATTTATTTTGAGCTAAATGACTCTGAAATTGAAAAGCACTACAAATGAAATCTGAAAAGGTTGAAACTTGGCATGGTATCATACTTTGACCCACATAGCATGTGCTAAAAACTTGAGAGGGTTGCAGCAAAAACTGGATTCACTTCCTGTACAAACAGGACAATCCCTTGCAAAGTATCAGGGTTTCGGACGAAAACTCATGTGTTACATAGGGATTTCAATTTTTAATAACTCATTTTAATGCAAGGCTTTTTGTGAGTTCAATATGCACCATTCAAAGGCACATCATGAATTTTCAACCCTCTCCTGACTTCATTTGATATTTTTCATGTATTTAATGATTTATTTTGAGCTAAATGACTCTAAAATTGAAAAGCAATACAAATGAACTCTCAAAAGGTTGAAAATTGGCATGGTATCATAATTTAACCCACATAGCATGTGCTAAAAACCTGAGAGGGTTGTGGCAAAAACTGGATGCACTTTGTGTACAAACTGGACAATCCCTTTCGAAGTATCAGGGTTTCGGACGAAAACTCATCTGTTACATAGGGATTTCAATTTTTAATAACTCATTTTAACTCCAGGCTTTTTGTGAGTTCAATATGCACCATTCAAAGGCACATCATGAATTTTCAACCCTCTCCTGACTTCATTTGATATTTTTGAATGCATTTTATGTTTTGTTTTGTGCTAAATGACCAAGAGATTGAAAAGCAATACAAATGAACTCTGAAAAGGTTGAAACTTGGCATGGTATCATAATTTCTCCCAGATAGCATATGCTAAAAAGTTGAGAGAGTTGCGGCAAAAACTGGATGTACTTCGTGTACAAACTGGACAATCCCTTACGAAGTATCAGAGACGAAAACTCATCGGTTACAAAGGGATTTCAATTTTTAATAACTCATTTTAACTCCAGGATTTTGGTGAGTTCGATACGCACCATTCAAAGGTACATCATGAATTTTCAACCCTCTCCTGACTTCATTTGATATTTTTCATGCATTTATTGATTTATTTTGAGCTAAATGACCCTGAAATTGAAAAGCACTACAAATGAACTCTAAAAAGGTTGAAACTTCGCATGGTATTATAATTTCACCCACATAGCATGTGCTAAAAATTTGAGAGGCTTACGGCAAAAACTGGATGCACTTCGTGTAGAAACTGGACAATTCCTTTTGAAGTATCAGGGTTTCGGACGAAAACTCATCTGTTACAAAGGGATTTCAATTTTTAATAACTCATTTTAACTCCAGGCTTTTTGTGAGTTCAATATGCACCATTCAAAGGCACATCAGGAATTCTCAACCCTCTCCTGACGTCATTTGATATTTTTCATGCATTTAATGATTTATTTTGAGCTAAATGACCCTGAAATTTAAAAGCACTACAAATGAAATCTGAAAAGGTTGAAACTTGGCATGGTTTCATAATTTCACCCACATAGCATGTGCTAAAAACTTGAGAGGGTTGCGGCAAAAACTGGATGCACTTCGTGTACAAACTGGACAATCCCTTTCGAAGTATCAGGGTTTCGGACGAAAACTCATCTCCTACATAGGGATTTCAATTTTTAATAACTCATTTTAACTCCAGGCTTTTTGTGAGTTCAATATGCACCATTCAAAGGCACATCATGAATTTTCAACCCTCTCATGACTTCATTTGATATTTTTCATGCATTTAATGATTTATTTTGAGCTAAATGACCTTGAAATTGAAAAGCACTACAAATGAACTCTGAAAAGGTTGAAACTTGGCATGGAATCATAATTTCACCCACATAGCATGTGCTAAAAAGTTGAGAGGGTTGCGACAAAAACTGGATGCACTTCCTGTACAAACAGGACAATCCCTTTCAAAGTATCAGGGTTTCGGACGAAAACTCATGTGTTACAAAGGGATTTCAATTTTTAATAACTCATTTTAACTCCAGGCTTTTGGTGAGTTCGATACGCACCATTCAAAGGTACATCATGAATTTTCAACCCTCTCCTGACTTCATTTGATATTTTTCATGCATTTATTGATTTATTTTGAGCTAAATGACCCTGAAATTGAAAAGCACTACAAATGAACTCTAAAAAGGTTGAAACTTCGCATGGTATCATAATTTCACCCACATAGCATGTGCTAAAAAGTTGAGAGGCTTACGGCAAAAACTGGATGCACTTCGTGTAGAAACTGGACAATTCCTTTTGAAGTATCAGGGTTTCGGACGAAAACTCATCTGTTACAAAGGGATTTCAATTTTTAATAACTCATTTTAACTCCAGGCTTTTTGTGAGTTCAATATGCACCATTCAAAGGCACATCAGGAATTCTCAACCCTCTCCTGACGTCATTTGATATTTTTCATGCATTTAATGATTTATTTTGAGCTAAATGACCCTGAAATTTAAAAGCACTACAAATGAAATCTGAAAAGGTTGAAACTTGGCATGGTTTCATAATTTCACCCACATAGCATGTGCTAAAAACTTGAGAGGGTTGCGGCAAAAACTGGATGCACTTCGTGTACAAACTGGACAATCCCTTTCGAAGTATCAGGGTTTCGGACGAAAACTCATCTCCTACATAGGGATTTCAATTTTTAATAACTCATTTTAACTCCAGGCTTTTTGTGAGTTCAATATGCACCATTCAAAGGCACATCATGAATTTTCAACCCTCTCATGACTTCATTTGATATTTTTCATGCATTTAATGATTTATTTTGAGCTAAATGACCTTGAAATTGAAAAGCACTAC
This sequence comes from Triticum urartu, assembly GCF_056163025.1. Classification (NCBI taxonomy): domain Eukaryota; kingdom Viridiplantae; phylum Streptophyta; class Magnoliopsida; order Poales; family Poaceae; genus Triticum; species Triticum urartu. The sequence goes on from NC_141878.1 coordinate 605,464,701, forward strand.
AAATGAACTCTGAAAAGGTTGAAACTTGGCATGGTATCATAATTTCACCCACATAGCATGTGCTAAAAAGTTGAGAGGGTTGCGACAAAAACTGGATGCACTTCCTGTACAAACAGGACAATCCCTTTCAAAGTATCAGGGTTTCGGACGAAAACTCATGTGTTACAAAGGGATTTCAATTTTTAATAACTCATTTTAACTCCAGGCTTTTGGTGAGTTCGATACGCACCATTCAAAGGTACATCATGAATTTTCAACCCTCTCCTGACTTCATTTGATATTTTTCATGCATTTATTGATTTATTTTGAGCTAAATGACCCTGAAATTGAAAAGCACTACAAATGAACTCTAAAAAGGTTGAAACTTCGCATGGTATCATAATTTCACCCACATAGCATGTGCTAAAAAGTTGAGAGGCTTACGGCAAAAACTGGATGCACTTCGTGTAGAAACTGGACAATTCCTTTTGAAGTATCAGGGTTTCGGACGAAAACTCATCTGTTACAAAGGGATTTCAATTTTTAATAACTCATTTTAACTCCAGGCTTTTTGTGAGTTCAATATGCACCATTCAAAGGCACATCAGGAATTCTCAACCCTCTCCTGACGTCATTTGATATTTTTCATGCATTTAATGATTTATTTTGAGCTAAATGACCCTGAAATTTAAAAGCACTACAAATGAAATCTGAAAAGGTTGAAACTTGGCATGGTTTCATAATTTCACCCACATAGCATGTGCTAAAAACTTGAGAGGGTTGCGGCAAAAACTGGATGCACTTCGTGTACAAACTGGACAATCCCTTTCGAAGTATCAGGGTTTCGGACGAAAACTCATCTGCTACATAGGGATTTCAATTTTTAATAACTCATTTTAACTCCAGGCTTTTTGTGAGTTCAATATGCACCATTCAAAGGCACATCATGAATTTTCAACCCTCTCATGACTTCATTTGATATTTTTCATGCATTTAATGATTTATTTTGAGCTAAATGACCTTGAAATTGAAAAGCACTACAAATGAACTCTGAAAAGGTTGAAACTTGGCATGGTATCATAATTTCACACACATGGCATGTGCTAAAATGTTGAGAGGGTTGCGACAAAAACTGGATGCACTTCCTGTACAAACAGGACAATCCCTTTCAAAGTATCAGGGTTTCGGACGAAAACTCATGTGTTACAAAGGGATTTCAATTTTTAATAACTCATTTTAACTCCAGGCTTTTTGTGAGTTCAATATGCACCATTCAAAGGCACAACATGAATTTTCAACCCTCTCCTGACTTCATTTGATATTTTTCATGCATTTAATGATTTATTTTGAGCTAAATGACTCTGAAATTGAAAAGCACTACAAATCAACTCTGAAAAGGTTGAAACTAGGCATGGTATCATAATTTCACCCACATAGCATGTGCTAAAAACTTGAGAGGGTTGCGGCAAAAACTGGATGCACTTCGTGTACAAACTGGACAATCCCTTCCGAAGTATCAGGGTTTCGGACGAAAACTCATCTGTTACATATGGATTTCAATTTTTAATAACTCATTTTAACTCCAGGCTTTTTGTGAGTTCAATATGCACCATTCAAAGGCACATCATGAATTTTCAACCCTCTCCTGACTTCATTTGATATTTTTAATGCATTTTATGTTTTGTTTTGTGCTAAATGACCATGAAATTGAAAAGCAATACAAATGAACTCTAAAAAGGTTGAAACTTGGCATGGTATCATAATTTCTCCTAGATAGCATATGCTAAAAAGTTGAGAGAGTTGCGGCAAAAACTGGATGTACTTCGTGTACAAACTGGACAATCCCTTTCGAAGTATCAGAGACGAAAACTCATCGGTTACAAAGGGATTTCAATTTTTAATAACTCATTTAACTCCAGGCTTTTTGTGAGTTCGATATGCACCATTCAAAGGTACATCATGAATTTTCAACCCTCTCCTAACTTCATTTGATATTGTTCATGCATTTAATGATTTATTTTGAGCTAAATGACCCTGAAATTTAAAAGCACTACAAATGAAATCTGAAAAGGTTGAAACTTGGCATGGTATCATAATTTCACCCACATAGCATGTGCTAAAAACTTGAGAGGGTTGCGGCAAAAACTGGATGCACTTCGTGTACAAACTGGACAATCCCTTTCGAAGTATCAGGGTTTCGGACGAAAACTCATCTCCTACATAGGGATTTCAATTTTTAATAACTCATTTTAACTCCAGGCTTTTTGTGAGTTCAATATGCACCATTCAAAGGCACATCATGAATTTTCAACCCTCTCATGACTTCATTTGATATTTTTCATGCATTTAATGATTTATTTTGAGCTAAATGACCTTGAAATTGAAAAGCACTACAAATGAACTCTGAAAAGGTTGAAACTTGGCATGGAATCATAATTTCACCCACATAGCATGTGCTAAAAAGTTGAGAGGGTTGCGACAAAAACTGGATGCACTTCCTGTACAAACAGGACAATCCCTTTCAAAGTATCAGGGTTTCGGACGAAAACTCATGTGTTACAAAGGGATTTCAATTTTTAATAACTCATTTTAACTCCAGGCTTTTGGTGAGTTCGATACGCACCATTCAAAGGTACATCATGAATTTTCAACCCTCTCCTGACTTCATTTGATATTTTTCATGCATTTATTGATTTATTTTGAGCTAAATGACCCTGAAATTGAAAAGCACTACAAATGAACTCTAAAAAGGTTGAAACTTCGCATGGTATCATAATTTCACCCACATAGCATGTGCTAAAAAGTTGAGAGGCTTACGGCAAAAACTGGATGCACTTCGTGTAGAAACTGGACAATTCCTTTTGAAGTATCAGGGTTTCGGACGAAAACTCATCTGTTACAAAGGGATTTCAATTTTTAATAACTCATTTTAACTCCAGGCTTTTTGTGAGTTCAATATGCACCATTCAAAGGCACATCAGGAATTCTCAACCCTCTCCTGACGTCATTTGATATTTTTCATTCATTTAATGATTTATTTTGAGCTAAATGACCCTGAAATTTAAAAGCACTACAAATGAAATCTGAAAAGGTTGAAACTTGGCATGGTTTCATAATTTCACCCACATAGCATGTGCTAAAAACTTGAGAGGGTTGCGGCAAAAACTGGATGCACTTCGTGTACAAACTGGACAATCCCTTTCGAAGTATCAGGGTTTCGGACGAAAACTCATCTGCTACATAGGGATTTCAATTTTTAATAACTCATTTTAACTCCAGGCTTTTTGTGAGTTCAATATGCACCATTCAAAGGCACATCATGAATTTTCAACCCTCTCATGACTTCATTTGATATTTTTCATGCATTTAATGATTTATTTTGAGCTAAATGACCTTGAAATTGAAAAGCACTACAAATGAACTCTGAAAAGGTTGAAACTTGGCATGGTATCATAATTTCACCCACATGGCATGTGCTAAAATGTTGAGAGGGTTGCGACAAAAACTGGATGCACTTCCTGTACAAACAGGACAATCCCTTTCAAAGTATCAGGGTTTCGGACGAAAACTCATGTGTTACAAAGGGATTTCAATTTTTAATAACTCATTTTAACTCCAGGCTTTTGGTGAGTTCGATACGCACCATTCAAAGGTACATCATGAATTTTCAACCCTCTACTGACTTCATTTGATATTTTTCATGCATTTATTGATTTATTTTGAGCTAAATGACCCTGAAATTGAAAAGCACTACAAATGAACTCTAAAAAGGTTGAAACTTCGCATGGTATCATAATTTCACCCACATAGCATGTGCTAAAAAGTTGAGAGGCTTACGGCAAAAACTGGATGCACTTCGTGTAGAAACTGGACAATTCCTTTTGAAGTATCAGGGTTTCGGACGAAAACTCATCTGTTACAAAGGGATTTCAATTTTTAATAACTCATTTTAACTCCAGGCTTTTTGTGAGTTCAATATGCACCATTCAAAGGCACATCAGGAATTCTCAACCCTCTCCTGACGTCATTTGATATTTTTCATGCATTTAATGATTTATTTTGAGCTAAATGACCCTGAAATTTAAAAGCACTACAAATGAAATCTGAAAAGGTTGAAACTTGGCATGGTTTCATAATTTCACCCACATAGCATGTGCTAAAAACTTGAGAGGGTTGCGGCAAAAACTGGATGCACTTCGTGTACAAACTGGACAATCCCTTTCGAAGTATCAGGGTTTCGGACGAAAACTCATCTGCTACATAGGGATTTCAATTTTTAATAACTCATTTTAACTCCAGGCTTTTTGTGAGTTCAATATGCACCATTCAAAGGCACATCATGAATTTTCAACCCTCGCATGACTTCATTTGATATTTTTCATGCATTTAATGATTTATTTTGAGCTAAATGACCTTGAAATTGAAAAGCACTACAAATGAACTCTGAAAAGGTTGAAACTTGGCATGGTATCATAATTTCACCCACATGGCATGTGCTAAAATGTTGAGAGGGTTGCGACAAAAACTGGATGCACTTCCTGTACAAACAGGACAATCCCTTTCAAAGTATCAGGGTTTCGGACGAAAACTCATGTGTTACAAAGGGATTTCAATTTTTAATAACTCATTTTAACTCCAGGCTTTTTGTGAGTTCAATATGCACCATTCAAAGGCACAACATGAATTTTCAACCCTCTCCTGACTTCATTTGATATTTTTCATGCATTTAATGATTTATTTTGAGCTAAATGACTCTGAAATTGAAAAGCACTACAAATGAACTCTGAAAAGGTTGAAACTAGGCATGGTATCATAATTTCACCCACATAGCATGTGCTAAAAACTTGAGAGGGTTGCGGCAAAAACTGGATGCACTTCGTGTACAAACTGGACAATCCCTTCCGAAGTATCAGGGTTTCGGACGAAAACTCATCTGTTACATATGGATTTCAATTTTTAATAACTCATTTTAACTCCAGGCTTTTTGTGAGTTCAATATGCACCATTCAAAGGCACATCATGAATTTTCAACCCTCTCCTGACTTCATTTGATATTTTTAATGCATTTTATGTTTTGTTTTGTGCTAAATGACCATGAAATTGAAAAGCAATACAAATGAACTCTAAAAAGGTTGAAACTTGGCATGGTATCATAATTTCTCCTAGATAGCATATGCTAAAAAGTTGAGAGAGTTGCGGCAAAAACTGGATGTACTTCGTGTACAAACTGGACAATCCCTTTCGAAGTATCAGAGACGAAAACTCATCGGTTACAAAGGGATTTCAATTTTTAATAACTCATTTAACTCCAGGCTTTTTGTGAGTTCGATATGCACCATTCAAAGGTACATCATGAATTTTCAACCCTCTCCTAACTTCATTTGATATTGTTCATGCATTTAATGATTTATTTTGAGCTAAATGACCCTGAAATTGAAAAGCACTACAAATGAACTCTAAAAAGGTTGAAACTTGGCATGGTATCATAATTTCACCCACATAGCATGTGCTAAAAAGTTGAGACACTTACGGCAAAAACTGGATGCACTTCGTGTAGAAACTAGACAATTCCTTTTGAAGTATCAGGGTTTCGGACGAAAACTCATCTGTTACAAAGGGATTTCAATTTTTAATAACTCATTTTAACTCCAGGCTTTTTGTGAGTTCGATATGCACCATTCAAAGGCACATCATGAATTTTCAACCCTCTCCTGACTTCATTTGATATTCTTCATGCATTTAATGATTTATTTTGAGCTAAATGACTCTGAAATTGAAAAGCACTACAAATGTACTCTGAAAAGGTTGAAACTTGGCATGGTATCATACTTTGACCCACATAGCATGTGCTAAAAACTTGAGAGGGTTGCGGCAAAAACTGGATGCACTTCCTGTACAAACAGGACAATCCCTTTCAAAGTATCAGGGTTTCGAACGACAACTCATCTGTTACAAAGGGATTTCAGTTTTTAATAACTCATTTGAACTCCAGGCTTTTTGCGAGTTCAATATGCACCATTCAAAGGCACATCATGAATTTCAACCCTCTCCTGACTTCATTTGATATTTTTGAATGCATTTTATGTTTTGTTTTGTGCTAAATGACCCTGAAATTGAAAAGCAATACAAATGAACTCTGAAAAGGTTGAAACTTGGCATGGTATCATAATTTCTCCCAGATAGCATATGCTAAAAAGTTGAGAGAGTTGCGGCAAAAACTGGATGTACTTCGTGTACAAACTGGACAATCCCTTACGAAGTATCAGAGACGAAAACTCATCGGTTACAAAGGGATTTCAATTTTTAATAACTCATTTTAACTCCAGGCTTTTTGTGAGTTCAATATGCACCATTCAAAGGTACATCATGAATTTTCAACCCTCTCCTGACTTCATTTAATATTTTTCATGCATTTATTGATTTATTTTGAGCTAAATGACCCTGAAATTGAAAAGCACTACAAATGAACTCTAAAAAGGTTGAAACTTCGCATGGTATCATAATTTTACCCACATAGCATGTGCTAAAAAGTTGAGTGGCTTACGGCAAAAACTGGATGCACTTTGTGTAGAAACTGGACTATTCCTTCTGAAGTATCAGGGTTTCGGACGAAAACTCATCTGTTACAAAGGGATTTCAATTTTTAATAACTCATTTTAACTCCAGGCTTTTTGTGACTTCAATATGCACCATTCAAAGGCACATCTAGAATTCTCAACCCTCTCCTGACGTCATTTGATATTTTTCATGCATTTAATGATTTAATTTGAGCTAAATGACCCTGAAATTGAAAAGCACTACAAATGAAGTCTAAAAAGGTTGAAACTTGGCATGGTATCATAATTTCACCCACATAGCATGTGCTAAAAACTTGAGAGGGTTGCGGCAAAAACTGGATGCACTTCCTGTACAAACTGGACAATCCCTTTCGAAGTATCAGGGTTCCGGACGAAAACTCATCTGCTACATAGGGATTTCAATTTTTAATAACTCATTTTAACTCCAGGCTTTTTGTGAGTTCAATATGCACCATTCAAAGGCACATCATGAATTTTCAACCCTCTCCTGACTGCATTTGATATTTTTCATGCATTTAATGATTTATTTTGAGCTAAATGACCTTGAAATTGAAAAGCACTACAAATGAAGTCTGAAAAGGGTGAAACTTGGCATGGTATCATAATTTCACCCACATAGCTTGTGCTAAAAAGGTTGAGAGGGTTGCGGCAAAAACTGGATGCACTTCCTGTACAAACAGGACAATCCCTTTCAAAGTATCAGGGTTTCGGACGAAAACTCATGCGTTACAAAGGGATTTCAGTTTTTAATAACTCATTTTAACTCCAGGCTTTTTGTGAGTTCAATATGCACCATTCAAAGGCACAACATGAATTTTCAACCCTCTCCTGACTTCATTTGATATTTTTCATGCATTTAATGATTTATTTTGAGCTAAATGACTCTGAAATTGAAAAGCACTACAAATGAACTCTGAAAAGGTTGAAACTTGGCATGGTATCATAATTTCACCCACATAGCATGTGCTAAAAACTTGAGAGGGTTGCGGCAAAAACTGGATGCACTTCGTGTACAAACTGGACAATTCATTTCAAAGTATCAGGGTTTCGGACGAAAACTCATCTGTTACATATGGATTTCAATTTTTAATAACTCATTTTAACTCCAGGCTTTTTGTGAGTTCAATATGCACCATTCAAAGGCACATCATGAATTTTCAACCCTCTCCTGACTTCATTTGATATTTTTTAATGCATTTTATGTTTTGTTTTGTGCTAAATGACCCTGAAATTGAAAAGCAATACAAATGAACTCTGAAAAGGTTGAAACTTGGCATGGTATCATAATTTCTCCCACATAGCATATGCTAAAAAGTTGAGAGTGTTGCGGAAAAACTGGATGTACTTCGTGTACAAACTGGACAATCCCTTTCGAAGTATCAGAGACGAAAACTCATCGGTTACAAAGGGATTTCAATTTTTAATAACTCATTTTAACTCCAAGCTTTCTGTGAGTTCGATATGCACCATTCAAAGGTACATCATGAATTTTCAACCCTCTCCTAACTTCATTTGATATTTTTCATGCATTTAATGATTTATTTTGAGCTAAGTGACCCTGAAATTGAAAAGCACTACAAATGAACTCTAAAAAGGTTGAAACTTGGCATGGTATCATAATTTCACCCACATAGCATGTGCTAAAAAGTTGAGACACTTACGGCAAAAACTGGATGCACTTCGTGTAGAAACTGGACAATTTCTTTTGAAGTATCAGGGTTTCGGACGAAAACTCATCTGTTACAAAGGGATTTCAATTTTTAATAACTCATTTTAACTCCAGGCTTTTTGTGAGTTCGATATGCACCATTCAAAGGTACATCATGAATTTTCAACCCTCTCCTGACTTCATTTGATATTCTTCATGCATTTAATGATTTATTTTGAGCTAAATGACTCTGAAATTGAAAAGCACTACAAATGAACTCTGAAAAGGTTGAAACTTGGCATGGTATCATACTTTGACCCACATAGCATGTGCTAAAAACTTGAGAGGGTTGCGGCAAAAACTGGATTCACTTCCTGTACAAACAGGACAATTCCTTTTGAAGTATCAGGGTTTCGGACGAAAACTCATCTGTTACAAAGGGATTTCAATTTTTAATAACTCATTTTAACTCTAGGCTTTTTGTGAGTTCGATATGCACCATTCAAAGGTACATCATGAATTTTCAACCCTCTCCTGACTTCATTTGATATTCTTCATGCATTTAATGATTTATTTTGAGCTAAATGACTCTGAAATTGAAAAGCACTACAAATGAACTCTGAAAAGGTTGAAACTTGGCATGGTATCATACTTTGACCCACATAGCATGTGCTAAAAACTTGAGAGGGTTGCGGCAAAAACTGGATTCACTTCCTGTACAAACAGGACAATCCCTTGCAAAGTATCAGGGTTTCGGACGAAAACTCATCTGTTACAAAGGGATTTCAATTTTTAATTACTCATTTTAATGCAAGGCTTTTTGTGAGTTCAATATGCGCCATTCAAAGGCACATCATGAATTTTCAACCCTCTCCTGACTTCATTTGATATTCTTCATGTATTTAATGATTTATTTTGAGCTAAATGACTCTAAAATTGAAAAGCACTACAAATGAACTCTGAAAAGGATGAAACTTGGCATGGTATCATAATTGCACCCACATAGCATGTGCTAAAAACTTGAGAGGGTTGCGGCAAAAACTGGATGCACTTCGTGTACAAACTGGACAATCCCTTTCGAAGTATCAGGGTTTCGGACGAAAACTCATCTGTTACATAGGGATTTGAATTTTTAATAACTCATTTTAACTCCAGGCTTTTTGTGAGTTCAATATGCACCATTCAAGGGCACATCATGAATTTGCAACCCTCTCCTGACTTTATTTGATATTTTTCATGCATTTAATGATTTATTTTGAGCTAAATGACCCTGAAATTGAAAAGCACTACAAATGAACTCTGAAAAGGTTGAAACTTGGCATGGTATCATAATTTCACCCACATAGCATGTGCTAAAACGTTGAGAGGGTTGCGGCAAAAACTGGATGCACTTCGCGTACAAACTGGACAATCCCTTTCGAAGTATCAGGGTTTCGGACGAAAACTCATCTGCTACATAGGGATTTCAATTTTAAATAACTCATTTTAACTCCAGGCTTTTTGTGAGTTCAATATGCACCATTCAAAGGATCATCATGAATTTTCAACCCTTTCCTGACTTCATTTCATATTTTTCATGCATTTAATGATTTATTTTGAGCTAAATGACCCTGGAATTGAAAAGCACTACAAATGAACTCTAAAAAGGTTGAAACTTGGCATGGTATCATAATTTCACCCACATAGCATGTGCTAAAAAGTTGAGATGCTTACGGCAAAAACTGGATGCACTTTGTGCAGAAACTGGACAATTCCTTTTGAAGTATCAGGGTTTCGGACGAAAACTCATCTGTTACAAAGGGATTTGAATTTTTAATAACTCATTTGAACTCCAGGCTTTTTGTGAGTTCAATATGCACCATTCAAAGGCACATCATGAATTTTCAACCCTTTCCTGACTTCATTTGATATTTTTTAATGCATTTTATGTTTTGTTTTGTGCTAAATGACCCTGAAATTGAAAAGCAATACAAATGAACTCTGAAAAGGTTGAAACTTGGCATGATATCATAATTTCTCCCACATAGCATATGCTAAAAAGTTGAGAGAGTTGCGGCAAAAACTGGATTTACTTCGTGTACAAACTAGACAATCCCTTACGAAGTATTAGAGACGAAAACTCATCAGTTACAAAGGGATTTCAATTTTTAATAACATCAGGAATTCTCAACCCTCTCCTGACGTCATTTGATATTTTTCATGCATTTAATGATTTATTTTGAGCTAAATGACCCTGAAATTGAAAAGCACTACAAATGAACTCTAAAAAGGTTGAAACTTGGCATGGTATCATAATTTCACCCACATAGCATGTGCTAAAAAGTTGAGACACTTACGGCAAAAACTGGATGCACTTCGCGTACAAACTGGACAATCCCTTTCGAAGTATCAGGGTTTCGGACGAAAACTCATCTGCTACATAGGGATTTCAATTTTAAATAACTCATTTTAACTCCAGGCTTTTTGTGAGTTCAATATGCACCATTCAAAGGATCATCATGAATTTTCAACCCTTTCCTGACTTCATTTCATATTTTTTATGCATTTAATGATTTATTTTGAGCTAAATGACCCTGGAATTGAAAAGCACTACAAATGAACTCTAAAAAGGTTGAAACTTGGCATGGTATCATAATTTCACCCACATAGCATGTGCTAAAAAGTTGAGATGCTTACGGCAAAAACTGGATGCACTTTGTGTAGAAACTGGACAATTCCTTTTGAAGTATCAGGGTTTCGGACGAAAACTCATCTGTTACAAAGGGATTTGAATTTTTAATAACTCATTTGAACTCCAGGCTTTTTATGAGTTCAATATGCACCATTCAAAGGCACATCATGAATTTTCAACCCTTTCCTGACTTCATTTGATATTTTTTAATGCATTTTATGTTTTGTTTTGTGCTAAATGACCCTGAAATTGAAAAGCAATACAAATGAACTCTGAAAAGGTTGAAACTTGGCATGATATCATAATTTCTCCCACATAGCATATGCTAAAAAGTTGAGAGAGTTGCGGCAAAAACTGGATTTACTTCGTGTACAAACTAGACAATCCCTTACGAAGTATTAGAGACGAAAACTCATCGGTTACAAAGGGATTTCAATTTTTAATAACTCATTTTAACTCCAGGCTTTTTGTGAGTTCGATATGCACCATTCAAATGTACATCATGAATTTTCAACCCTCTCCTCACGTCATTTGATATTTTTCATGCATTTAATGATTTATTTTGAGCTAAATGACCCTGAAATTTAAAAGCACTACAAATGAAATCTGAAAAGGTTGAAACTTGGCATGGTTTCATAATTTCACCCACATAGCATGTGCTAAAAACTTGAGAGGGTTGCGGCAAAAACTGGATGCACTTTGTGTACAAACTGGACAATCCCTTTCGAAGTATCAGGGTTTCGGACGAAAACTCATCTGTTACATAGGGATTTCAATTTTTAATAACTCATTTTAACTCCAGGCTTTTTGTGAGTTCAATATGCACCATTCAAAGGCACATCATGAATTTTCCACCCTCTCCTGACTTCATTTGATATTTTTGAATGCATTTTATGTTTTGTTTTGTGCTAAATGACCCCGAAATTGAAAAGCAATAGAAATGAACTCTGAAAAGGTTGAAACTTGGCATGGTATCATAATTTCTCCCAGATAGCATATGCTAAAACGTTGAGAGAGTTGCGGCAAAAACTGGATGTACTTCGTGTACAAACTAGACAAACCCTTACGAAGTATCAGAGACGAAAACTCATCGGTTACAAAGGGGTTTCAATTTTTAATAACTCATTTTAACTCCAGGCTTTTTGTGAGTTCGATATGCACCATTCAAAGGTACATCATGAATTTTCAACCCTCTCCTGACTTCGTTTAATATTTTTCATGCATTTATTGATTTATTTTGAGCTAAATGACCCTGAAATTGAAAAGCACTACAAATGAACTCTAAAAAGGTTGAAATTTCGCATGGTATCATAATTTTACCCACATAGCATGTGCTAAAAAGTTGAGAGGCTTACGGCAAAAACTGAATGCACTTTGTGTAGAAACTGGACTATTCCTTTTGAAGTATCAGGGTTTCGAACGAAAACTCATCTGTTACAAAGGGATTTCAATTTTTAATAACTCATTTTAACTCCAGGCTTTTTGTGAGTTCAATATGCACCATTCAAAGGCACATCAGGAATTCTCAACCCTCTCCTGACGTCATTTGATATTTTTCATGCATTTAATGATTTATTTTGAGCTAAATGACCCTGAAATTGAAAAGCACTACAAATGAACTCTGAAAAGGTTGAAACTTGGCATGGTATCATAATTTCACCCACATAGCATGTGCTAAAAACTTGAGAGGGTTGCGGCAAAAACTTGATGCACTTCGTGTACAAACTGGACAATCCCTTTCGAAGTATCAGGGTTTCGGACGAAAACTCATCTGCTACATAGGGATTTCAATTTTTAATAACTCATTTTAACTCCAGGCTTTTTGTGAGTTCAATATGCACCATTCAAAGGCACATCATGAATTTTCAACCCTCTCCTGACTTCATTTGATATTTTTAATGCATTTTATGTTTTGTTTTGTGCTAAATGACCCTGAAATTGAAAAGCAATACAAATGAACTCTAAAAAGGTTGAAACTTGGCATGGTATGATAATTTCACCCACATAGCATGTGCTAAAAAGTTGAGAGGCTTACGGCAAAAACTGGATGCACTTCGTGTAGAAACTGGACAATTCCTTTTGAAGTATCAGGGTTTCGAACGAAAACTCATCTGTTAAAAAGGGATTTCAATTTTTAATAACTCATTTTAACTCTAGGCTTTTTGTGAGTTCAATATCCACCATTCAAAGGCACATCATGAATTTTCAACCCTGTCCTGACTTCATTTGATATTTTTCATGCATTTAATGATTTATTTTGAGCTAAATGTCGCGGAAATTGAAAAGCACTACAAATGAACTCTGAAAAGGTTGAAACTTGGGATGGTATCATAATTTCACCCACATAGCATGTGCTAAAAAGCTGAGAGGGTTGCGGCAAAAACTGGATGCACTTCCTGTACAAACAGGACAATCCCTTGCAAAGTATTAGGGTTTCGGAGGAAAACTCATCTGTTACATAGGGATTTCAATTTTTAATAACTCATTTTAATGCCTGGCTTTTTGTGAGTTCAATATGCACCATACAAAGGCACATCAAGAATTTTCAACCCTCTCCTGAGTTCATTTGATATGCTTCATGTATTTAATGATTTATTTTGAGCTAAATGACTCTGAAATTGAAAAGCACTACAAATGAACTCTCAAAAGGTAGAAACTTGGCATTGTATCATAATTGCACCCACATAGCATGTGCAAAAAACTTGAGAGGGTTGCGGCAAAAACTGGATGCACTTCGTGTACAAACTGGACAATCCCTTCGAAATATCAGGGTTTCGGACGAAAACTCATCTGTTACATAGGGATTTCAATTTTTAATAACTCATTTTAACTCCAGGCTTTTTGTGAGTTCAATATGCACCATTCAAAGGCATATCATGAATTTGCAACCCTCTCCTGACTTCATTTGATATTTTTCATGCATTTAACAATTTATTTTGAGCTAAATGACCCTGAAATTGAAAAGCACTACAAATGAACTCTGAAAAGGTTGAAACTTGGCATGGTATCATAATTTCACCCACATAGCATGTGCTAAAAAGTTGAGAGGGTTGCGGCAAAAACTGGATGCACTTCCTGTACAAACAGGACAATCCCTTGCAAAGTATGAGGGTTGCGGACGAAAACTCATCTGTTAGAAAGGGATTTCAATTTTTAATAACTCATTTTAATGCCAGGCTTTTTGTGAGTTCAATATGCACCATTCAAAGGCTCATCAAGAATTTTCAACCCTCTCCTGAGTTCATTTGATATTCTTCATGTATTTAATGATTTATTTTGAGCTAAATGACTCTGAAATTGAAAAGCACTACAAATGAACTCTGAAAAGGTTGAAACTTGGCATGGTATCATAATTGCACCCACATAGCATGTGCTAAAAACATGAGAGGGTTGCGGCAAAAACTGGATGCACTTCGTGTACAAACTGGACAATCCCTTTGGAAATATAAGGGTTTCGGACGAAAACTCATCTGTTACATAGGGATTTCAATTTTTAATAACTCATTTTAACTCCAGGCTTTTTGTGAGTTCAATATGCACCATTCAAAGTAACATCATGAATTTTCAACCCTTTCCTGACTTCATTTCAGATTTTTCATGCATTTAATGATTTATTTTGAGCTAAATGACCCTGAAATTGAAAAGCACTACAAATGAACTCTTAAAAGGTTGAAACTTGGCATGGTATCATAATTTCACCCACATAGCATGTGCTAAAAAGTTGAGATGCTTACGGCAAAAACTGGATGCACTTTGTGTAGAAACTGGACAATTCCTTTTGAAGTATCAGGGTTTCGGACGAAAACTCATCTGTTACAAAGGGATTTCAATTTTTAATAACTCATTTTAACTCCAGGCTTTTTGTGAGTTCAATACGCACCATTCAAAGGCACATCATGAATTTTCAACCCTTTCCTGACTTCATTTGATATTTTTTAATGCATTTTATGTTTTGTTTTGTGCTAAATGACCCTGAAATTGAAAAGCAATACAAATGAACTCTGAAAAGGTTGAAACTTGGCATGGTATCATAATTTCTCCCACATAGCATATGCTAAAAAGTTAAGAGAGTTGCGGCAGAAACTGGATTTACTTCGTGTACAAACTGGACAATCCCTTACGAAGTATTAGAGACGAAAACTCATCGGTTACAAAGGGATTTCAATTTTTAATAACTCATTTTAACTCCAGGCTTTTTGTGAGTTCGATATGCACCATTCAAATGTACATCATGAATTTTCAACCCTCTCCTGACTTCATTTGATATTTTTCATGCATTTATTGATTTATTTTGAGCTAAATGACCCTGAAATTGAAAAGCACTACAAATGAACTCTAAAAAGGTTGAAACTTCGCATGGTATCATAATTTCACCCACCTAGCATGTGCTAAAAAGTTGAGAGGCTTACGGCAAAAACTGGATGCACTTCGTGTAGAAACTGGACAATTCCTTTTGAAGTATCAGGGTTTCGGACGAAAACTCATCTGTTAAAAAGGGATTTCAATTTTTAATAACTCAGTTTAACTCCAGGATTTTTGTGAGTTCAATATGCACCATTCAAAGGCACATCATGAATTTTCAACCCTCTCCTGACTTCATTTGATATTTTTCATGTATTTAATGATTTATTTTGAGCTAAATGACTCTAAAATTCAAAAGCACTACAAATGAACTCTGAAAAGGTTGAAACTTGGCATGGTATCGTAATTTCACCCACATAGCATGTGCTAAAAACCTGAGAGGGTTGTGGAAAAAACTGGATGCACTTTGTGTACAAACTGGACAATCCCTTTCGAAGTATCAGGGTTTCGGACGAAAACTCATCTGTTACATAGGGATTTCAATTTTTAATAAATCATTTTAACTCCAGGGTTTTTGTGAGTTCAATATGCACCATTCAAAGGCACATCATGAATTTTCCACCCTCTCCTGACTTCATTTGATATTTTTGAATGCATTTTACGTTTTGTTTTGTGCTAAATGACCCTGAAATTGAAAAGCAATACAATTGAACTCTGAAAAGGTTGAAACTTGGCATGGTATCATAAATTCTCCCAGAGAGCATATGCTAAAACGTTGAGAGAGTTGCGGCAAAAACTGGATGTACTTCGTGTACAAACTAGACAATCCCTTACGAAGTATCAGAGACGAAAACTCATCGGTTACAAAGGGGTTTCAATTTTTAATAACTCATTTTAACTCCAGGCTTTTTGTGAGTTCGATATGCACCATTCAAAGGGACATCATGAATTTTCAACCCTCTCCTGACTTCAATTAATATTATTCATGCATTTATTGATTTATATTGAGCTAAATGACCCTGAAATTGAAAAGCACTACAAATGAACTCTAAAAAGGTTGAAACTTCGCATGGTATCATAATTTTACCCACATAGCATGTGCTAAAAAGTTGAGAGGCTTACGGCAAAAACTGAATGCACTTGGTGTAGAAACTGGACTATTCCTTTTGAAGTATCAGGGTTTCGAACGAAAACTCATCTGTTACAAAGGGATTTCAATTTTTAATAACTCATTTTAACTCCAGGATTTTTGTGAGTTCAATATGCACCATTCAAAGGCACATCAGGAATTCTCAACCCTCTCCTGACGTCATTTGATATTTTTCATGCATTTAATGATTTATTTTGAGCTAAATGACCCTGAAATTGAAAAGCACTACAAATGAACTCTAAAAAGGTTGAAACTTGGCATGGTATCATAATTTCACCCACATAGCATGTGCTAAAAAGTTGAGACACTTACGGCAAAAACTGGATGCACTTCGCGTACAAACTGGACAATCCCTTTCGAAGTATCAGGGTTTCGGACGAAAACTCATCTGCTACATAGGGATTTCAATTTTAAATAACTCATTTTAACTCCAGGCTTTTTGTGAGTTCAATATGCACCATTCAAAGGATCATCATGAATTTTCAACCCTTTCCTGACTTCATTTCATATTTTTCATGCATTTAATGATTTATTTTGAGCTAAATGACCCTGGAATTGAAAAGCACTACAAATGAACTCTAAAAAGGTTGAAACTTGGCATGGTATCATAATTTCACCCACATAGCATGTGCTAAAAAGTTGAGAGGGTTGCGGCAAAAACTGGATGCACTTCCTGTACAAACAGGACAATCCCTTTCAAAGTATCAGGGTTTCGGACGAAAACTCATGTGTTACAAAGGGATTTCAATTTTTAATAACTCATTTTAACTCAAGGCTTTTTGTGAGTACAATATGCACCATTCAAAGGCACATCAGGAATTCTCAACCCTCTCCTGACTTCATTTGATATTTTTCATGCATTTAATGATTTATTTTGAGCTAAATGACTCTGAAATTGAAAAGCACTACAAATGAACTCTGAAAAGGTTGAAACTTGGCATGGTATCATAATTTCACCCACATAGCATGTGCTAAAAACTTGAGAGGGTTGCGGCAAAAACTGGATGCACTTCGTGTACAAACTGGACAATCCCTTTCAAAGTATCAGGGTTTCGGACGAAAACTCATCTGTTACATAAGGATTTCAATTTTTAAAAACTCATTTTAAATCCAGGCTTTTTGTGAGTTCAATATGCACCATTCAAAGGCACATCATGAATTTTCAACCCTCTCCTGACTTCATTTGATATTTTTGAATGCATTTTATGTTTTGTTTTGTGCTAAATGACCCTGAAATTGAAAAGCAATACAAATGAACTCTGAAAAGGTTGAAACTTGGCATGGTATCATAATTTCTCCCAGATAGCATATGCTAAAACATTGAGAGAGTTGCGGCAAAAACTGGATGTACTTCGTGTACAAACTAGACAATCCCTTATGAAGTATCAGAGACGAAAACTCATCGGTTACAAAGGGGTTTCAATTTTTAATAACTCATTTTAACTCCAGGCTTTTTGTGAGTTCGATATGCACCATTCAAAGGTACATCATGAATTTTCAACCCTCTCCTGACTTCATTTAATATTTTTCATGCATTTATTGATTTATTTTGAGCTAAATGACCCTGAAATTGAAAAGCACTACAAATGAACTCTAAATAGGTTGAAACTTCGCATGGTATCATAATTTTACCCACATAGCATGTGCTAAAAAGTTGAGAGGCTTACGGCAAAAACTGAATACACTCTGTGTAGAAACTGGACTATTCCTTTTGAAGTATCAGGGTTTCGAACGAAAACTCATCTGTTACAAAGGGATTTCAATTTTTAATAACTCATTTTAACTCCAGGCTTTTTGTGAGTTCAATATGCACCATTCAAAGGCACATCAGGAATTCTCAACCCTCTCCTGATGTCATTTGATATTTTTCATGCATTTAATGATTTATTTTGAGCTAAATGACCCTGAAATTGAAAAGCACTACAAATGAACTCTGAAAAGGTTGAAACTTGGCATGGTATCATAATTTCACCCACATAGCATGTGCTAAAAACTTGAGAGGGTTGCGGCAAAAACTGGATGCACTTCATGTACAAACTGGACAATCCCTTTCGAAGTATCAGGGTTTCGGACGAAAACTCATCTGCTACATAGGGATTTCAATTTTTAATAACTCATTTTAACTCCAGGCTTTTTGTGAGTTCAATATGCACCATTCAAAGGCACATCATGAATTTTCAACCCTCTCCTGACTTCATTTGATATTTTTCATGCATTTAATGATTTATTTTGAGCTAAATGACCTTGAAATTGAAAAGCAGTACAAATGAACTCTGAAAAGGTTGAAACTTGGCATGGTATCATAATTTCACCCACATAGCATGTGCTAAAAAGTTGAGAGGGTTGCGGCAAAAACTGGATGCACTTCCTGTACAAACAGGACAATCCCTTTCAAAGTATCAGGGTTTCGGACGAAAACTCATGTGTTACAAAGGGATTTCAATTTTTAATAACTCATTTTAACTCAAGGATTTTTGTGAGTTCAATATGCACCATTCAAAGGCACAACATGAAGTTTCAACCCTCTCCTGACTTCATTTGATATTTTTCATGCATTTAATGATTTATTTTGAGCTAAATGACTCTGAAATTGAAAAGCACTACAAATGAACTCTGAAAAGGTTGAAACTTGGCATGGTATCATAATTTCACCCACATAGCATGTGCTAAAAACTTGAGAGGGTTGCGGCAAAAACTGGATTCACTTCGTGTACAAACTGGACAATCCCTTTCAAAGTATCAGGGTTTCGGACGAAAACTCATCTGTTACATATGGATTTCAATTTTTAAAAACTCATTTTAAATCCAGGCTTTTTGTGAGTTCAATATGCACCATTCAAAGGCACATCATGAATTTTCAACCCTCTCCTGACTTCATTCGATATTTTTGAATGCATTTTATGTTTTGTTTTGTGCTAAATGACCCTGAAATTGAAAAGCAATACAAATGAACTCTGAAAAGGTTGAAACTTGGCATGGTATCATAATTTCTCCCAGATAGCATATGCTAAAACATTGAGAGAGTTGCGGCAAAAACTGGATGTACTTCGTGTACAAACTAGACAATCCCTTATGAAGTATCAGAGACGAAAACTCATCGGTTACAAAGGGGTTTCAATTTTTAATAACTCATTTTAACTCCAGGCTTTTTGTGAGTTCGATATGCACCATTCAAAGGTACATCATGAATTTTCAACCCTCTCCTGACTTCATTTAATATTTTTCATGCATTTATTGATTTATTTTGAGCTAAATGACCCTGAAATTGAAAAGCACTACAAATGAACTCTAAATAGGTTGAAACTTCGCATGGTATCATAATTTTACCCACATAGCATGTGCTAAAAAGTTGAGAGGCTTACGGCAAAAACTGAATACACTCTGTGTAGAAACTGGACTATTCCTTTTGAAGTATCAGGGTTTCGAACGAAAACTCATCTGTTACAAAGGGATTTCAATTTTTAATAACTCGTTTTAACTCCAGGCTTTTTGTGAGTTCAATATGCACCATTCAAAGGCACATCAGGAATTCTCAACCCTCTCCTGATGTCATTTGATATTTTTCATGCATTTAATGATTTATTTTGAGCTAAATGACCCTGAAATTGAAAAGCACTACAAATGAACTCTGAAAAGGTTGAAACTTGGCATGGTATCATAATTTCACCCACATAGCATGTGCTAAAAACTTGAGAGGGTTGCGGCAAAAACTGGATGCACTTCATGTACAAACTGGACAATCCGTTTCGAAGTATCAGGGTTTCGGACGAAAACTCATCTGCTACATAGGGATTTCAATTTTTAATAACTCATTTTAACTCCAGGCTTTTTGTGAGTTCAATATGCACCATTCAAAGGCACATCATGAATTTTCAACCCTCTCCTGACTTCATTTGATATTTTTCATGCATTTAATGATTTATTTTGAGCTAAATGACCTTGAAATTGAAAAGCAGTACAAATGAACTCTGAAAAGGTTGAAACTTGGCATGGTATCATAATTTCACCCACATAGCATGTGCTAAAAAGTTGAGAGGGTTGCGGCAAAAACTGGATTCACTTCGTGTACAAACTGGACAATCCCTTTCAAAGTATCAGGGTTTCGGACGAAAACTCATCTGTTACATATGGATTTCAATTTTTAAAAACTCATTTTAAATCCAGGCTTTTTGTGAGTTCAATATGCACCATTCAAAGGCACATCATGAATTTTCAACCCTCTCCTGACTTCATTCGATATTTTTGAATGCATTTTATGTTTTGTTTTGTGCTAAATGACCCTGAAATTGAAAAGCAATACAAATGAACTCTGAAAAGGTTGAAACTTGGCATGGTATCATAATTTCTCCCAGATAGCATATGCTAAAACATTGAGAGAGTTGCGGCAAAAACTGGATGTACTTCGTGTACAAACTAGACAATCCCTTATGAAGTATCAGAGACGAAAACTCATCGGTTACAAAGGGGTTTCAATTTTTAATAACTCATTTTAACTCCAGGCTTTTTGTGAGTTCGATATGCACCATTCAAAGGTACATCATGAATTTTCAACCCTCTCCTGACTTCATTTAATATTTTTCATGCATTTATTGATTTATTTTGAGCTAAGTGACCCTGAAATTGAAAAGCACTACAAATGAACTCTAAAAAGGTTGAAACTTCGCATGGTATCATAATTTTACCCACATAGCATGTGCTAAAAAGTTGAGAGGCTTACGGCAAAAACTGAATGCACTTTGTGTAGAAACTGGACTATTCCTTTTGAAGTATCAGGGTTTCGAACGAAAACTCATCTGTTACAAAGGGATTTCAATTTTTAATAACTCATTTTAACTCCAGGCTTTTTGTGAGTTCAATATGCACCATTCAAAGGCACATCAGGAATTCTCAACCCTCTCCTGATGTCATTTGATATTTTTCATGCATTTAATGATTTATTTTGAGCTAAATGACCCTGAAATTGAAAAGCACTACAAATGAACGCTGAAAAGGTTGAAACTTGGCATGGTATCATAATTTCACCCACATAGCATGTGCTAAAAACTTGAGAGGGTTGCGGCAAAAACTGGATGCACTTCATGTACAAACTGGACAATCCGTTTCGAAGTATCAGGGTTTCGGACGAAAACTCATCTGCTACATAGGGATTTCAATTTTTAATAACTCATTTTAACTCCAGGCTTTTTGTGAGTTCAATATGCACCATTCAAAGGCACATCATGAATTTTCAACCCTCTCCTGACTTCATTTGAAATTTTTCATGCATTTAATGATTTATTTTGAGCTAAATGACCTTGAAATTGAAAAGCACTACAAATGAACTCTGAAAAGGTTGAAACTTGGCATGGTATCATAATTTCACCCACATAGCATGTGCTAAAAACTTGAGAGGGTTGCGGCAAAAACTGGATGCACTTCGTGTACAAACTGGACAATCCCTTTCAAAGTATCAGGGTTTCGGACGAAAACTCATCTGTTACATATGGATTTCAATTTTTAAAAACTCATTTTAAATCCAGGCTTTTTGTGAGTTCAATATGCACCATTCAAAGGCACATCATGAATTTTCAACCCTCTCCTGACTTCATTTGATATTTTTGAATGCATTTTATGTTTTGTTTTGTGCTAAATGACCCTGAAATTGAAAAGCAATACAAATGAACTCTGAAAAGGTTGAAACTTGGCATGGTATCATAATTTCTCCCAGATAGCATATGCTAAAACGTTGAGAGAGTTGCGGCAAAAACTGGATGTACTTCGTGTACAAACTAGACAATCCCTTATGAAGTATCAGAGACGAAAACTCATCGGTTACAAAGGTGTTTCAATTTTTAATAACTCATTTTAACTCCAGGCTTTTTGTGAGTTCGATATGCACCATTCAAAGGTACATCATGAATTTTCAACCCTCTCCTGACTTCATTTAATATTTTTCATGCATTTATTGATTTATTTTGAGCTAAATGACCCTGAAATTGAAAAGCACTACAAATGAACTCTAAAAAGGTTGAAACTTCGCATGGTATCATAATTTTACCCTCATAGCATGTGCTAAAAAGTTGAGAGGCTTACGGCAAAAACTGAATGCACTTTGTGTAGAAACTGGACTATTCCTTTTGAAGTATCAGGGTTTCGAACGAAAACTCATCTGTTACAAAGGGATTTCAATTTTTAATAACTCATTTTAACTCCAGGCTTTTTGTGAGTTCAATATGCACCATTCAAAGGCACATCAGGAATTCTCAACCCTCTCCTGATGTCATTTGATATTTTTCATGCATTTAATGATTTATTTTGAGCTAAATGACCCTGAAATTGAAAAGCACTACAAATGAACTCTGAAAAGGTTGAAACTTGGCATGGTATCATAATTTCACCCACATAGCATGTGCTAAAAACTTGAGAGGGTTGCGGCAAAAACTGGATGCACTTCATGTACAAACTGGACAATCCCTTTCGAAGTATCAGGGTTTCGGACGAAAACTCATCTGCTACATAGGGATTTCAATTTTTAATAACTCATTTTAACTCCAGGCTTTTTGTGAGTTCAATATGCACCATTCAAAGGCACATCATGAATTTTCAACCCTCTCCTGACTTCATTTGATATTTTTCATGCATTTAATGATTTATTTTGAGCTAAATGACCTTGGAATTGAAAAGCACTACAAATGAACTCTGAAAAGGTTGAAACTTGGCATGGTATCATAATTTCACCCACATAGCATGTGCTAAAAAGTTGAGAGGGTTGCGGCAAAAACTGGATGCACTTCCTGTACAAACAGGACAATCCCTTTCAAAGTATCAGGGTTTCGGACGAAAACTCATGTGTTACAAAGGGATTTCAATTTTTAATAACTCATTTTAACTCAAGGCTTTTTGTGAGTTCAATATGCACCATTCAAAGGCACAACATGAAGTTTCAACCCTCTCCTGACTTCATTTGATATTTTTCATGCATTTAATGATTTATTTTGAGCTAAATGACTCTGAAATTGAAAAGCACTACAAATGAACTCTGAAAAGGTTGAAACTTGGCATGGTATCATAATTTCACCCACATAGCATGTGCTAAAAACTTGAGAGGGTTGCGGCAAAAACTGGATGCACTTCGTGTACAAACTGGACAATCCCTTTCAAAGTATCAGGGTTTCGGACGAAAACTCATCTGTTACATAAGGATTTCAATTTTTAAAAACTCATTTTAAATCCAGGCTTTTTGTGAGTTCAATATGCACCATTCAAAGGCACATCATGAATTTTCAACCCTCTCCTGACTTCATTTGATATTTTTGAATGCATTTTATGTTTTGTTTTGTGCTAAATGACCCTGAAATTGAAAACCAATACAAATGAACTCTGAAAAGGTTGAAACTTGGCATGGTATCATAATTTCTCCCAGATAGTATATGCTAAAACATTGAGAGAGTTGCGGCAAAAACTGGATGTACTTCGTGTACAAACTAGACAATCCCTTATGAAGTATCAGAGACGAAAACTCATCGGTTACAAAGGGGTTTCAATTTTTAATAACTCATTTTAACTCCAGGCTTTTTGTGAGTTCGATATGCACCATTCAAAGGTACATCATGAATTTTCAACCCTCTCCTGACTTCATTTAATATTTTTCATGCATTTATTGATTTATTTTGAGCTAAATGACCCTGAAATTGAAAAGCACTACAAATGAACTCTAAATAGGTTGAAACTTCGCATGGTATCATAATTTTACCCACATAGCATGTGCTAAAAAGTTGAGAGGCTTACGGCAAAAACTGAATACACTCTGTGTAGAAACTGGACTATTCCTTTTGAAGTATCAGGGTTTCGAACGAAAACTCATCTGTTACAAAGGGATTTCAATTTTTAATAACTCATTTTAACTCCAGGCTTTTTGTGAGTTCAATATGCACCATTCAAAGGCACATCAGGAATTCTCAACCCTCTCCTGATGTCATTTGATATTTTTCATGCATTTAATGATTTATTTTGAGCTAAATGACCCTGAAATTGAAAAGCACTACAAATGAACTCTGAAAAGGTTGAAACTTGGCATGGTATCATAATTTCACCCACATAGCATGTGCTAAAAACTTGAGAGGGTTGCGGCAAAAACTGGATGCACTTCATGTACAAACTGGACAATCCCTTTCGAAGTATCAGGGTTTCGGACGAAAACTCATCTGCTACATAGGGATTTCAATTTTTAATAACTCATTTTAACTCCAGGCTTTTTGTGAGTTCAATATGCACCATTCAAAGGCACATCATGAATTTTCAACCCTCTCCTGACTTCATTTGATATTTTTCATGCATTTAATGATTTATTTTGAGCTAAATGACCTTGGAATTGAAAAGCACTACAAATGAACTCTGAAAAGGTTGAAACTTGGCATGGTATCATAATTTCACCCACATAGCATGTGCTAAAAAGTTGAGAGGGTTGCGGCAAAAACTGGATGCACTTCCTGTACAAACAGGACAATCCCTTTCAAAGTATCAGGGTTTCGGACGAAAACTCATGTGTTACAAAGGGATTTCAATTTTTAATAACTCATTTTAACTCAAGGCTTTTTGTGAGTTCAATATGCACCATTCAAAGGCACAACATGAAGTTTCAACCCTCTCCTGACTTCATTTGATATTTTTCATGCATTTAATGATTTATTTTGAGCTAAATGACTCTGAAATTGAAAAGCACTACAAATGAACTCTGAAAAGGTTGAAACTTGGCATGGTATCATAATTTCACCCACATAGCATGTGCTAAAAACTTGAGAGGGTTGCGGCAAAAACTGGATGCACTTCGTGTACAAACTGGACAATCCCTTTCAAAGTATCAGGGTTTCGGACGAAAACTCATCTGTTACATAAGGATTTCAATTTTTAAAAACTCATTTTAAATCCAGGCTTTTTGTGAGTTCAATATGCACCATTCAAAGGCACATCATGAATTTTCAACCCTCTCCTGACTTCATTTGATATTTTTGAATGCATTTTATGTTTTGTTTTGTGCTAAATGACCCTGAAATTGAAAACCAATACAAATGAACTCTGAAAAGGTTGAAACTTGGCATGGTATCATAATTTCTCCCAGATAGTATATGCTAAAACATTGAGAGAGTTGCGGCAAAAACTGGATGTACTTCGTGTACAAACTAGACAATCCCTTATGAAGTATCAGAGACGAAAACTCATCGGTTACAAAGGGGTTTCAATTTTTAATAACTCATTTTAACTCCAGGCTTTTTGTGAGTTCGATATGCACCATTCTACATCATGAATTTTCAACCCTCTCCTGACTTCATTTAATATTTTTCATGCATTTATTGATTTATTTTGAGCTAAATGACCCTGAAATTGAAAAGCACTACAAATGAACTCTAAATAGGTTGAAACTTCGCATGGTATCATAATTTTACCCACATAGCATGTGCTAAAAAGTTGAGAGGCTTACGGCAAAAACTGAATACACTCTGTGTAGAAACTGGACTATTCCTTTTGAAGTATCAGGGTTTCGAACGAAAACTCATCTGTTACAAAGGGATTTCAATTTTTAATAACTCATTTTAACTCCAGGCTTTTTGTGAGTTCAATATGCACCATTCAAAGGCACATCAGGAATTCTCAACCCTCTCCTGATGTCATTTGATATTTTTCATGCATTTAATGATTTATTTTGAGCTAAATGACCCTGAAATTGAAAAGCACTACAAATGAACTCTGAAAAGGTTGAAACTTGGCATGGTATCATAATTTCACCCACATAGCATGTGCTAAAAACTTGAGAGGGTTGCGGCAAAAACTGGATGCACTTCATGTACAAACTGGACAATCCCTTTCGAAGTATCAGGGTTTCGGACGAAAACTCATCTGCTACATAGGGATTTCAATTTTTAATAACTCATTTTAACTCCAGGCTTTTTGTGAGTTCAATATGCACCATTCAAAGGCACATCATGAATTTTCAACCCTCTCCTGACTTCATTTGATATTTTTCATGCATTTAATGATTTATTTTGAGCTAAATGACCTTGAAATTGAAAAGCACTACAAATGAACTCTGAAAAGGTTGAAACTTGGCATGGTATCATAATTTCACCCACATAGCATGTGCTAAAAAGTTGAGAGGGTTGCGGCAAAAACTGGATGCACTTCCTGTACAAACAGGACAATCCCTTTCAAAGTATCAGGGTTTCGGACGAAAACTCATGTGTTACAAAGGGATTTCAATTTTTAATAACTCATTTTAACTCAAGGCTTTTTGTGAGTTCAATATGCACCATTCAAAGGCACAACATGAAGTTTCAACCCTCTCCTGACTTCATTTGATATTTTTCATGCATTTAATGATTTATTTTGAGCTAAATGACTCTGAAATTGAAAAGCACTACAAATGAACTCTGAAAAGGTTGAAACTTGGCATGGTATCATAATTTCACCCACATAGCATGTGCTAAAAACTTGAGAGGGTTGCGGCAAAAACTGGATTCACTTCGTGTACAAACTGGACAATCCCTTTCAAAGTATCAGGGTTTCGGACGAAAACTCATCTGTTACATATGGATTTCAATTTTTAAAAACTCATTTTAAATCCAGGCTTTTTGTGAGTTCAATATGCACCATTCAAAGGCACATCATGAATTTTCAACCCTCTCCTGACTTCATTTGATATTTTTGAATGCATTTTATGTTTTGTTTTGTGCTAAATGACCCTGAAATTGAAAAGCAATACAAATGAACTCTGAAAAGGTTGAAACTTGGCATGGTATCATAATTTCTCCCAGATAGCATATGCTAAAACATTGAGAGAGTTGCGGCAAAAACTGGATGTACTTCGTGTACAAACTAGACAATCCCTTATGAAGTATCAGAGACGAAAACTCATCGGTTACAAAGGGGTTTCAATTTTTAATAACTCATTTTAACTCCAGGCTTTTTGTGAGTTCGATATGCACCATTCAAAGGTACATCATGAATTTTCAACCCTCTCCTGACTTCATTTAATATTTTTCATGCATTTATTGATTTATTTTGAGCTAAATGACCCTGAAATTGAAAAGCACTACAAATGAAGTCTAAATAGGTTGAAACTTCGCATGGTATCATAATTTTACCCACATAGCATGTGCTAAAATGTTGAGAGGCTTACGGCAAAAACTGAATACACTCTGTGTAGAAACTGGACTATTCCTTTTGAAGTATCAGGGTTTCGAACGAAAACTCATCTGTTACAAAGGGATTTCAATTTTTAATAACTCATTTTAACTCCAGGCTTTTTGTGAGTTCAATATGCACCATTCAAAGGCACATCAGGAATTCTCAACCCTCTCCTGATGTCATTTGATATTTTTCATGCATTTAATGATTTATTTTGAGCTAAATGACCCTGAAATTGAAAAGCACTACAAATGAACTCTGAAAAGGTTGAAACTTGGCATGGTATCATAATTTCACCCACATAGCATGTGCTAAAAACTTGAGAGGGTTGCGGCAAAAACTGGATGCACTTCATGTACAAACTGGACAATCCCTTTCGAAGTATCAGGGTTTCGGACGAAAACTCATCTGCTACATAGGGATTTCAATTTTTAATAACTCATTTTAACTCCAGGCTTTTTGTGAGTTCAATATGCACCATTCAAAGGCACATCATGAATTTTCAACCCTCTCCTGACTTCATTTGATATTTTTCATGCATTTAATGATTTATTTTGAGCTAAATGACCTTGAAATTGAAAAGCACTACAAATGAACTCTGAAAAGGTTGAAACTTGGCATGGTATCATAATTTCACCCACATAGCATGTGCTAAAAAGTTGAGAGGGTTGCGGCAAAAACTGGATGCACTTCCTGTACAAACAGGACAATCCCTTTCAAAGTATCATGGTTTCGGACGAAAACTCATGTGTTACAAAGGGATTTCAATTTTTAATAACTCATTTTAACTCAAGGCTTTTTGTGAGTTCAATATGCACCATTCAAAGGCACAACATGAAGTTTCAACCCTCTCCTGACTTCATTTGATATTTTTCATGCATTTAATGATTTATTTTGAGCTAAATGACTCTGAAATTGAAAAGCACTACAAATGAACTCTGAAAAGGTTGAAACTTGGCATGGTATCATAATTTCACCCACATAGCATGTGCTAAAAACTTGAGAGGGTTGCGGCAAAAACTGGATTCACTTCGTGTACAAACTGGACAATCCCTTTCAAAGTATCAGGGTTTCGGACGAAAACTCATCTGTTACATATGGATTTCAATTTTTAAAAACTCATTTTAAATCCAGGCTTTTTGTGAGTTCAATATGCACCATTCAAAGGCACATCATGAATTTTCAACCCTCTCCTGACTTCATTTGATATTTTTGAATGCATTTTATGTTTTGTTTTGTGCTAAATGACCCTGAAATTGAAAAGCAATACAAATGAACTCTGAAAAGGTTGAAACTTGGCATGGTATCATAATTTCTCCCAGATAGCATATGCTAAAACATTGAGAGAGTTGCGGCAAAAACTGGATGTACTTCGTGTACAAACTAGACAATCCCTTATGAAGTATCAGAGACGAAAACTCATCGGTTACAAAGGGGTTTCAATTTTTAATAACTCATTTTAACTCCAGGCTTTTTGTGAGTTCGATATGCACCATTCAAAGGTACATCATGAATTTTCAACCCTCTCCTGACTTCATTTAATATTTTTCATGCATTTATTGATTTATTTTGAGCTAAGTGACCCTGAAATTGAAAAGCACTACAAATGAACTCTAAAAAGGTTGAAACTTCGCATGGTATCATAATTTTACCCACATAGCATGTGCTAAAAAGTTGAGAGGCTTACGGCAAAAACTGAATGCACTTTGTGTAGAAACTGGACTATTCCTTTTGAAGTATCAGGGTTTCGAACGAAAACTCATCTGTTACAAAGGGATTTCAATTTTTAATAACTCATTTTAACTCCAGGCTTTTTGTGAGTTCAATATGCACCATTCAAAGGCACATCAGGAATTCTCAACCCTCTCCTGATGTCATTTGATTTTTTTTCATGCATTTAATGATTTATTTTGAGCTAAATGACCCTGAAATTGAAAAGCACTACAAATGAACGCTGAAAAGGTTGAAACTTGGCATGGTATCATAATTTCACCCACATAGCATGTGCTAAAAACTTGAGAGGGTTGCGGCAAAAACTGGATGCACTTCATGTACAAACTGGACAATCCGTTTCGAAGTATCAGGGTTTCGGACGAAAACTCATCTGCTACATAGGGATTTCAATTTTTAATAACTCATTTTAACTCCAGGATTTTTGTGAGTTCAATATGCACCATTCAAAGGCACATCATGAATTTTCAACCCCCTCCTGACTTCATTTGATATTTTTGAATGCATTTTATGTTTTGTTTTGTGCTAAATGACCCTGAAATTGAAAAGCAATACAAATGAACTCTGAAAAGGTTGAATCTTGGCATGGTATCATAATTTCTCCCAGATAGCATATGCTAAAACGTTGAGAGAGTTGCGGCAAAAACTGGATGTACTTCGTGTACAAACTAGACAATCCCTTATGAAGTATCAGAGACGAAAACTCATCGGTTACAAAGGGGTTTCAATTTTTAATAACTCATTTTAACTCCAGGCTTTTTGTGAGTTCGATATGCACCATTCAAAGGTACATCATGAATTTTCAACCCTCTCCTGACTTCATTTAATATTTTTCATGCATTTATTGATTTATTTTGAGCTAAATGACCCTGAAATTGAAAAGCACTACAAATGAACTCTAAAAAGGTTGAAACTTCGCATGGTATCATAATTTTACCCACATAGCATGTGCTAAAAAGTTGAGAGGCTTACGGCAAAAACTGAATGCACTTTGTGTAGAAACTGGACTATTCCTTTTGAAGTATCAGGGTTTCGAACGAAAACTCATCTGTTACAAAGGGATTTCAATTTTTAATAACTCATTTTAACTCCAGGCTTTTTGTGAGTTCAATATGCACCATTCAAAGGCACATCAGGAATTCTCAACCCTCTCCTGATGTCATTTGATATTTTTCATGCATTTAATGATTTATTTTGAGCTAAATGACCCTGAAATTGAAAAGCACTACAAATGAACTCTAAAAAGGTTGAAACTTGGCATGGTATCATAATTTCACCCACATAGCATGTGCTAAAAACATGAGAGGGTTGCGGCAAAAACTGGATGCACTTCATGTACAAACTGGACAATCCCTTTCGAAGTATCAGGGTTTCGGACGAAAACTCATCTGCTACATAGGGATTTCAATTTTTAATAACTCATTTTAACTCCAGGCTTTTTGTGAGTTCAATATGCACCATTCAAAGGCACATCATGAATTTTCAACCCTCTCCTGACTTCATTTGATATTTTTCATGCATTTAATGATTTATTTTGAGCTAAATGACCTTGGAATTGAAAAGCACTACAAATGAACTCTGAAAAGGTTGAAACTTGGCATGGTATCATAATTTCACCCACATAGCATGTGCTAAAAAGTTGAGAGGGTTGCGGCAAAAACTGGATGCACTTCCTGTACAAACAGGACAATCCCTTTCAAAGTATCAGGGTTTCGGACGAAAACTCATGTGTTACAAAGGGATTTCAATTTTTAATAACTCATTTTAACTCAAGGCTTTTTGTGAGTTCAATATGCACCATTCAAAGGCACAACATGAAGTTTCAACCCTCTCCTGACTTCATTTGATATTTTTCATGCATTTAATGATTTATTTTGAGCTAAATGACTCTGAAATTGAAAAGCACTACAAATGAACTCTGAAAAGGTTGAAACTTGGCATGGTATCATAATTTCACCCACATAGCATGTGCTAAAAACTTGAGAGGGTTGCGGCAAAAACTGGATGCACTTCGTGTACAAACTGGACAATCCCTTTCAAAGTATCAGGGTTTCGGACGAAAACTCATCTGTTACATAAGGATTTCAATTTTTAAAAACTCATTTTAAATCCAGGATTTTTGTGAGTTCAATATGCACCATTCAAAGGCACATCATGAATTTTCAACCCTCTCCTGACTTCATTTGATATTTTTGAATGCATTTTATGTTTTGTTTTGTGCTAAATGACCCTGAAATTGAAAAGCAATACAATTGAACTCTGAAAAGGTTGAAACTTGGCATGGTATCATAATTTCTCCCAGATAGCATATGCTAAAACATTGAGAGAGTTGCGGCAAAAACTGGATGTACTTCGTGTACAAACTAGACAATCCCTTATGAAGTATCAGAGACGAAAACTCATCGGTTACAAAGGGGTTTCAATTTTTAATAACTCATTTTAACTCCAGGCTTTTTGTGAGTTCGATATGCACCATTCAAAGGTACATCATGAATTTTCAACCCTCTCCTGACTTCATTTAATATTTTTCATGCATTTATTGATTTATTTTGAGCTAAATGACCCTGAAATTGAAAAGCACTACAAATGAACTCTAAATAGGTTGAAACTTCGCATGGTATCATAATTTTACCCACATAGCATGTGCTAAAAAGTTGAGAGGCTTACGGCAAAAACTGAATACACTCTGTGTAGAAACTGGACTATTCCTTTTGAAGTATCCGGGTTTCGAACGAAAACTCATCTGTTACAAAGGGATTTCAATTTTTAATAACTCATTTTAACTCCAGGCTTTTTGTGAGTTCAATATGCACCATTCAAAGGCACATCAGGAATTCTCAACCCTCTCCTGATGTCATTTGATATTTTTCATGCATTTAATGATTTATTTTGAGCTAAATGACCCTGAAATTGAAAAGCACTACAAATGAACTCTGAAAAGGTTGAAACTTGGCATGGTATCATAATTTCACCCACATAGCATGTGCTAAAAACTTGAGAGGGTTGCGGCAAAAACTGGATGCACTTCATGTACAAACTGGACAATCCCTTTCGAAGTATCAGGGTTTCGGACGAAAACTCATCTGCTACATAGGGATTTCAATTTTTAATAACTCATTTTAACTCCAGGCTTTTTGTGAGTTCAATATGCACCATTCAAAGGCACATCATGAATTTTCAACCCTCTCCTTACTTCATTTGATATTTTTCATGCATTTAATGATTTATTTTGAGCTAAATGACCTTGAAATTGAAAAGCAGTACAAATGAACTCTGAAAAGGTTGAAACTTGGCATGGTATCATAATTTCACCCACATAGCATGTGCTAAAAAGTTGAGAGGGTTGCGGCAAAAACTGGATGCACTTCCTGTACAAACAGGACAATCCCTTTCAAAGTATCAGGGTTTCGGACGAAAACTCATGTGTTACAAAGGGATTTCAATTTTTAATAACTCATTTTAACTCAAGGCTTTTTGTGAGTTCAATATGCACCATTCAAAGGCACAACATGAAGTTTCAACCCTCTCCTGACTTCATTTGATATTTTTCATGCATTTAATGATTTATTTTGAGCTAAATGACTCTGAAATTGAAAAGCACTACAAATGAACTCTGAAAAGGTTGAAACTTGGCATGGTATCATAATTTCACCCACATAGCATGTGCTAAAAACTTGAGAGGGTTGCGGCAAAAACTGGATTCACTTCGTGTACAAACTGGACAATCCCTTTCAAAGTATCAGGGTTTCGGACGAAAACTCATCTGTTACATATGGATTTCAATTTTTAAAAACTCATTTTAAATCCAGGCTTTTTGTGAGTTCAATATGCACCATTCAAAGGCACATCATGAATTTTCAACCCTCTCCTGACTTCATTTGATATTTTTGAATGCATTTTATGTTTTGTTTTGTGCTAAATGACCCTGAAATTGAAAAGCAATACAAATGAACTCTGAAAAGGTTGAAACTTGGCATGGTATCATAATTTCTCCCAGATAGCATATGCTAAAACGTTGAGAGAGTTGCGGCAAAAACTGGATGTACTTCGTGTACAAACTAGACAATCCCTTATGAAGTATCAGAGACGAAAACTCATCGGTTACAAAGGGATTTCAATTTTTAATAACTCATTTTAACTCCAGGCTTTTTGTGAGTTCGATATGCACCATTCAAAGGTACATCATGGATTTTCAACCCTCTCCTGACTTCATTTAATATTTTTCATGCATTTATTGATTTATTTTGAGCTAAGTGACCCTGAAATTGAAAAGCACTACAAATGAACTCTAAAAAGGTTGAAACTTCGCATGGTATCATAATTTTACCCACATAGCATGTGCTAAAAAGTTGAGAGGCTTACGGCAAAAACTGAATGCACTTTGTGTAGAAACTGGACTATGCCTTTTGAAGTATCAGGGTTTCGAACGAAAACTCATCTGTTACAAAGGGATTTCAATTTTTAATAACTCATTTTAACTCCAGGCTTTTTGTGAGTTCAATATGCACCATTCGAAGGCACATCAGGAATTCTCAACCCTCTCCTGATGTCATTTGATATTTTTCATGCATTTAATGATTTATTTTGAGCTAAATGACCCTGAAATTGAAAAGCACAACAAATCAACTCTGAAAAGGTTGAAACTTGGCATGGTATCATAATTTCACCCACATAGCATGTGCTAAAAACTTGAGAGGGTTGCGGCAAAAACTGGATGCACTTCGTGTACAAACTGGACAATCCCTTTCGAAGTATCAGGGTTTCGGACGAAAACTCATCTGCTACATAGGGATTTCAATTTTTAATAACTCATTTTAACTCCAGGCTTTTTGTGAGTTCAATATGCACCATTCAAAGGCACATCATGAATTTTCAACCCTCTCCTGACTTCATTTGATATTTTTCATGCATTTAATGATTTATTTTGAGCTAAATGACCTTGAAATTGAAAAGCACTACAAATGAAGTCTGAAAAGGTTGAAACTTGGCATGGTATAATAATTTCACCCACATAGCATGTGCTAAAAACTTGAGAGGGTTGCAGCAAAAACTGGATGCACTTCTTGTACAAACAGGACAATCCCTTTCAAGGTATCAGGGTTTCGGACGAAAACTCATGTGTTACAAAGGAATTTCAATTTTTAATAACTCATTTTAACTCAAGGCTTTTTGTGAGTTCAATATGCACCATTCAAAGGCACAACATGAAGTTTCAACCCTCTCCTGACTTCATTTGATATTTTTCATGCATTTAATGATTTATTTTGAGCTAAATGACCCTGAAATTGAAAAGCACTACAAATGAACTCTGAAAAGGTTGAAACTTGGCATTGTATCATAATTGCACCCACATAGCATGTGCTAAAAAGTTGAGAGGGTTGCGGCAAAAACTGGATGCACTTCGTGTACAAACTGGACAATCCCTTTCGAAATATCAGGGTTTCGGACGAAAACTCATCTGTTACATAGGGATTTCAATTTTTAATAACTCATTTTAATGCCAGGCTTTTTGTGAGTTCAATATGCACCATTCAAAGGCACATCAAGAATTTTCAAACCTATCCTGAGTTCATTTGATATTCTTCATGTATTTAATGATTTATTTTGAGCTAAATGACTCTGAAATTGAAAAGCACTACAAATGAACTCTGAAAAGGTTGAAACTTGGCATGGTATCATAATTTCACCCACATAGCATGTGCTAAAAAGTTGAGAGGGTTGCGGCAAAAACTGGATGCACTTCCTGTACAAACAGGACAATCCCTTGCAAAGTATCAGGGTTTCGGACGAAAACTCATCTGTTAGAAAGGGATTTCAATTTTTAATAACTCATTTTAATGCCAGGCTTTTTGTGAGTTCAATATGCACCATTCAAAGGCACATCAAGAATTTTCAACCCTCTCCTGAGTTCATTTGATATTCTTCATGTATTTAATGATTTATTTTGAGCTAAATGACTCTGAAATTGAAAAGCACTACAAATGAACTCTGAAAAGGTTGAAACTTGGCATTGTATCATAATTGCACCCACATAGCATGTGCTAAAAACTTGAGAGGGTTGCGGCAAAAACTGGATGCACTTCGTGTACAAACTGGACAATCCCTTTCGAAATATCAGGGTTTCGGACGAAAACTCATCTGTTACATAGGGATTTCAATTTTTAATAACTCATTTTAACTCCAGGCTTTTTGTGAGTTCAATATGCACCATTCAAAGGCACATCATGAATTTGCAACCCTCTCCTGACTTCATTTGATATTTTTCATGCATTTAACAATTTATTTTGAGCTAAATGACCCTGAAATTGAAAAGCACTACAAATGAACTCTGAAAAGGTTGAAACTTGGCATGGTATCATAATTTCACCCACATAGCATGTGCTAAAAAGTTGAGAGGGTTGCGGCAAAAACTGGATGAACTTCCTGTACAAACAGGACAATCCCTTGGAAAGTATCAGGGTTTCGGACGAAAACTCATCTGTTAGAAAGGGATTTCAATTTTTAATAACTCATTTTAATGCCAGGCTTTTTGTGAGTTCAATATGCACCATTCAAAGGCACATCAAGAATTTTCAACCCTCTCCTGAGTTCATTTGATATTCTTCATGTATTTAATGATTTATTTTGAGCTAAATGACTCTGAAATTGAAAAGCACTACAAATGAACTCTGAAAAGGTTGAAACTTGGCATGGTATCATAATTTCACCCACATAGCATGTGCTAAAAAGTTGAGAGGGTTGCGGCAAAAACTGGATGCACTTCCTGTACAAACAGGACAATCCCTTTCAAAGTATCAGGGTTTCGGACGAAAACTCATGTGTTACAAAGGGATTTCAATTTTTAATAACTCATTTTAACTCCAGGCTTTTTGTGAGTTCAATATGCACCATTCAAAGGCACAACATGAATTTTCAACCCTCTCCTGACTTCATTTGATATTTTTCATGCATATAATGATTTATTTTGAGCTAAATGACTCTGAAATTGAAAAGCACTACAAATGAACTCTGAAAAGGTTGAAACTTGGCATGGTATCATAATTTCACCCACATAGCATGTGCTAAAAACTTGAGAGGGTTGCGGCAAAAACTGGATGCACTTCGTGTACAAACTGGACAATCCGTTTCAAAGTATCAGGGTTTCGGACGAAAACTCATCTGTTACATATGGATTTCAATTTTTAATAACTCATTTTAACTCCAGGCTTTTTGTGAGTTCAATATGCACCATTCAAAGGCACATCATGAATTTTCAACCCTCTCCTGACTTCATTTGATATTTTTAATGCATTTTATGTTTTGTTTTGTGCTAAATGACCCTGAAATTGAAAA
Organism: Triticum urartu; assembly: GCF_056163025.1. Classification (NCBI taxonomy): domain Eukaryota; kingdom Viridiplantae; phylum Streptophyta; class Magnoliopsida; order Poales; family Poaceae; genus Triticum; species Triticum urartu. The sequence goes on from NC_141878.1 coordinate 605,501,252, forward strand.
GCAATACAAATGAACTCAGAAAAGGTTGAAACTTGGCATGGTATCATAATTTCTCCCACATAGCATATGCTAAAAAGGTGAGAGTGTTGCGGCAAAAACTGGATGTACTTCGTGTACAAACTGGACAATCCCTTTCGAAGTATCAGAGACGAAAACTCATCGGTTACAAAGGGATTTCAATTTTTAATAACTCATTTTAACTCCAGGCTTTTTGTGAGTTTGATATGCACCATTCAAAGGTACATCATGAATGTTCAACCCTCTCCTAACTTCATTTGATATTTTTCATGCATTTAATGATTTATTTTGAGCTAAATGACCCTGAAATTGAAAAGCACTACAAATGAACTCTAAAAAGGTTGAAGCTTGGCATGGTATCATAATTTCACCCACATAGCATGTGCTGAAAACTTGAGACACTTACGGCAAAAACTGGATGCACTTCGTGTAGAAACTGGACAATTCCTTTTGAAGTATCAGGGCTTCGGACGAAAACTCAACTGTTACAAAGGGATTTCAATTTTTCATAACTCATTTTAACTCCAGGCTTTTTTGTGAGTTCGATATGCACCATTCAAAGGTACATCATGAATTTTCAACCCTCTCCTGACTTCATTTGATATTCTTCATGCATTTAATGATTTATTTTGAGCTAAATGACTCTGAAATTGAAAAGCACTACAAATGAACTCTGAAAAGGTTGAAACTTGGCATGGTATCATACTTTGACGCACATAGCATGTGCTAAAAACTTGAGAGGGTTGCGGCAAAAACTGGATTCACTTCCCGTACAAACAGGACAATCCCTTGCAAAGTATCAGGGTTTCGGACGAAAACTCATCTGTTACAAAGGGATTTCAATTTTTAATTACTCATTTTAATGCAAGGCTTTTTGTGAGTTCAATATGCACCATTCAAAGGCACATCAAGAATTTTCAACCCTCTCCTGAGTTCATTTGATATTCTTCATGCATTTAATGATTTATTTTGAGCTAAATGACTCTGAAATTGAAAAGCACTACAAATGAACTCTGAAAAGGATGAAACTTGGCATGGTATCATAATTTCACCCACATAGCATGTGCTAAAAACTTGAGAGGGTTGCGGCAAAAACTGGATGCACTTCATGTACAAACTGGACAATCCCTTTCAAAGTATCAGGGTTTCGGACGAAAACTCATCTGTTACATATGGATTTCAATTTTTAATAACTCATTTTAACTCCAGGCTTTTTGTGAGTTCAATATGCACCATTCAAAGGCACATCATGAATTTTCAACCCTCTTCTGACTTCATTTGATATTTTTAATGCATTTTATGTTTTGTTTTGTGCTAAATGACCCTGAAATTGAAAAGCAATACAAATGAACTCTGAAAAGGTTGAAACTTGGAATGGTGTCATAATTTCTCCCACATAGCATATGCTAAAAAGTTGAGAGTGTTGCGGCAAAAACTGGATGTACTTCGTGTACAAACTGGACAATCCCTTTCGAAGTATCAGAGACGAAAGCTCATCAGTTACAAAGGGATTTCAATTTTTAATAACTCATTTTAACTCCAGGCTTTTTGTGAGTTCGATATGCACCATTCAAAGGTACATCATGAATTTTCAACCCTCTCCTAACTTCATTTGATATTTTTCATGCATTTAATGATTTATTTTGAGCTAAATGACCCTGAAATTGAAAAGCACTACAAATGAACTCTAAAAAGGTTGAAGCTTGGCATGGTATCATAATTTCACCCACATAGCATCTGCTAAAAAGTTGAGACACTTACGGCAAAAACTGGATGCACTTCGTGTAGAAACTGGACAATTCCTTTTGAAGTATCAGGGTTTCGGACGAAAACTCATCTGTTACAAAGGGATTTCAATTTTTAATAACTCATTTTAACTCCAGGCTTTTTTGTGAGTTCGATATGCACCATTCAAAGGTACATCATGAATTTTCAACCCTCTCCTGACTTCATTTGATATTCTTCATGCATTTAATGATTTATTTTGAGCTAAATGACTCTGAAATTGAAAAGCACTACAAATGAACTCTGAAAAGGTTGAAACTTGGCATGGTATCATACTTTGACGCACATAGCATGTGCTAAAAACTTGAGAGGGTTGCGGCAAAAACTGGATTCACTTCCCGTACAAACAGGACAATCCCTTGCAAAGTATCAGGGTTTCGGACGAAAACTCATCTGTTACAAAGGGATTTCAATTTTTAATTACTCATTTTAATGCAAGGCTTTTTGTGAGTTCAATATGCACCATTCAAAGGCACATCAAGAATTTTCAACCCTCTCCTGAGTTCATTTGATATTCTTCATGCATTTAATGATTTATTTTGAGCTAAATGACTCTGAAATTGAAAAGCACTACAAATGAACTCTGAAAAGGATGAAACTTGGCATGGTATCATAATTTCACCCACATAGCATGTGCTAAAAACTTGAGAGGGTTGCGGCAAAAACTGGATGCACTTCGTGTACAAACTGGACAATCCCTTTCGAAGTATCAGGGTTTCGGACGAAAACTCATCTGCTACATAGGGATTTCAATTTTTAATAACTCATTTTAACTCCAGGCTTTTTGTGAGTTCAATATGCACCATTCAAAGGCACATCATGAATTTTCAACCCTCTCCTGACTTCATTTGATATTTTTCATGCATTTAATGATTTATTTTGAGCTAAATGACCTTGAAATTGAAAAGCACTACAAATGAAGTCTGAAAAGGTTGAAACTTGGCATGGTATCATAATTTCACCCACATAGCATGTGCTAAAAACTTGAGTGGGTTGCAGCAAAAACTGGATGCACTTCTTGTACAAACAGGACAATCCCTTTCAAGGTATCAGGGTTTCGGACGAAAACTCATGTGTTACAAAGGAATTTCAATTTTTAATAACTCATTTTAACTCAAGGCTTTTTGTGAGTTCAATATGCACCATTCAAAGGCACAACATGAAGTTTCAACCCTCTCCTGACTTCATTTGATATTTTTCATGCATTTAATGATTTATTTTGAGCTAAATGACCCTGAAATTGAAAAGCACTACAAATGAACTCTGAAAAGGTTGAAACTTGGCATTGTATCATAATTGCACCCACATAGCATGTGCTAAAAACTTGAGAGGGTTGCGGCAAAAACTGGATGCACTTCGTGTACAAACTGGACAATCCCTTTCGAAATATCAGGGTTTCGGACGAAAACTCATCTGTTACATAGGGATTTCAATTTTTAATAACTCATTTTAATGCCAGGCTTTTTGTGAGTTCAATATGCACCATTCAAAGGCACATCAAGAATTTTCAAACCTATCCTGAGTTCATTTGATATTCTTCATGTATTTAATGATTTATTTTGAGCTAAATGACTCTGAAATTGAAAATCACTACAAATGAACTCTGAAAAGGTTGAAACTTGGCATGGTATCATAATTTCACCCACATAGCATGTGCTAAAAAGTTGAGAGGGTTGCGGCAAAAACTGGATGCACTTCCTGTATAAACAGGACAATCCCTTGCAAAGTATCAGGGTTTCGGACGAAAACTCATCTGTTAGAAAGGGATTTCAATTTTTAATAACTCATTTTAATGCCAGGCTTTTTGTGAGTTCAATATGCACCATTCAAAGGCACATCAAGAATTTTCAACCCTCTCCTGAGTTCATTTGATATTCTTCATGTATTTAATGATTTATTTTGAGCTAAATGACTCTGAAATTGAAAAGCACTACAAATGAACTCTGAAAAGGTTGAAACTTGGCATTGTATCATAATTGCACCCACATAGCATGTGCTAAAAACATGAGAGGGTTGCGGCAAAAACTGGATGCACTTCGTGTACAAACTGGACAATCCCTTTCGAAATATCAGGGTTTCGGACGAAAACTCATCTGTTACATAGGGATTTCAATTTTTAATAACTCATTTTAACTCCAGGCTTTTGGTGAGTTCAATATGCACCATTCAAAGGCACATCATGAATTTGCAACCCTCTCCTGACTTCATTTGATATTTTTCATGCATTTAACAATTTATTTTGAGCTAAATGACCCTGAAATTGAAAAGCACTACAAATGAACTCTGAAAAGGTTGAAACTTGGCATGGTATCATAATTTCACCCACATAGCATGTGCTAAAAAGTTGAGAGGGTTGCGGCAAAAACTGGATGAACTTCCTGTACAAACAGGACAATCCCTTGGAAAGTATCAGGGTTTCGGACGAAAACTCATCTGTTAGAAAGGGATTTCAATTTTTAATAACTCATTTTAATGCCAGGCTTTTTGTGAGTTCAATATGCACCATTCAAAGGCACATCAAGAATTTTCAACCCTCTCCTGAGTTCATTTGATATTCTTCATGTATTTAATGATTTATTTTGAGCTAAATGACTCTGAAATTGAAAAGCACTACAAATGAACTCTGAAAAGGTTGAAACTTGGCATGGTATCATAATTTCACCCACATAGCATGTGCTAAAAAGTTGAGAGGGTTGCGGCAAAAACTGGATGCACTTCCTGTACAAACAGGACAATCCCTTTCAAAGTATCAGGGTTTCGGACGAAAACTCATGTGTTACAAAGGGATTTCAATTTTTAATAACTCATTTTAACTCCAGGCTTTTTGTGAGTTCAATATGCACCATTCAAAGGCACAACATGAATTTTCAACCCTCTCCTGACTTCATTTGATATTTTTCATGCATATAATGATTTATTTTGAGCTAAATGACTCTGAAATTGAAAAGCACTACAAATGAACTCTGAAAAGGTTGAAACTTGGCATGGTATCATAATTTCACCCACATAGCATGTGCTAAAAACTTGAGAGGGTTGCGGCAAAAACTGGATGCACTTCGTGTACAAACTGGACAATCCGTTTCAAAGTATCAGGGTTTCGGACGAAAACTCATCTGTTACATATGGATTTCAATTTTTAATAACTCATTTTAACTCCAGGCTTTTTGTGAGTTCAATATGCACCATTCAAAGGCACATCATGAATTTTCAACCCTCTCCTGACTTCATTTGATATTTTTAATGCATTTTATGTTTTGTTTTGTGCTAAATGACCCTGAAATTGAAAAGCAATACAAATGAACTCAGAAAAGGTTGAAACTTGGCATGGTATCATAATTTCTCCCACATAGCATATGCTAAAAAGGTGAGAGTGTTGCGGCAAAAACTGGATGTACTTCGTGTACAAACTGGACAATCCCTTTCGAAGTATCAGAGACGAAAACTCATCGGTTACAAAGGGATTTCAATTTTTAATAACTCATTTTAACTCCAGGCTTTTTGTGAGTTTGATATGCACCATTCAAAGGTACATCATGAATTTTCAACCCTCTCCTAACTTCATTTGATATTTTTCATGCATTTAATGATTTATTTTGAGCTAAATGACCCTGAAATTGAAAAGCACTACAAATGAACTCTAAAAAGGTTGAAGCTTGGCATGGTATCATAATTTCACCCACATAGCATGTGCTAAAAAGTTGAGACACTTACGGCAAAAACTGGATGCACTTCGTGTAGAAACTGGACAATTCCTTTTGAAGTATCAGGGTTTCGGACGAAAACTCATCTGTTACAAAGGGATTTCAATTTTTCATAACTCATTTTAACTCCAGGCTTTTTTGTGAGTTCGATATGCACCATTCAAAGGTACATCATGAATTTTCAACCCTCTCCTGACTTCATTTGATATTCTTCATGCATTTAATGATTTATTTTGAGCTAAATGACTCTGAAATTGAAAAGCACTACAAATGAACTCTGAAAAGGTTGAAACTTGGCATGGTATCATACTTTGACGCACATAGCATGTGCTAAAAACTTGAGAGGGTTGCGGCAAAAACTGGATTCACTTCCCGTACAAATAGGACAATCCCTTGCAAAGTATCAGGGTTTCGGACGAAAACTCATCTGTTACAAAGGGATTTCAATTTTTAATTACTCATTTTAATGCAAGGCTTTTTGTGAGTTCAATATGCACCATTCAAAGGCACATCAAGAATTTTCAACCCTCTCCTGAGTTCATTTGATATTCTTCATGCATTTAATGATTTATTTTGAGCTAAATGACTCTGAAATTGAAAAGCACTACAAATGAACTCTGAAAAGGATGAAACTTGGCATGGTATCATAATTTCACCCACATAGCATGTGCTATAAACTTGAGAGGGTTGCGGCAAAAACTGGATGCTCTTCATGTACAAACTGGACAATCCCTTTCAAAGTATCAGGGTTTCGGACGAAAACTCATCTGTTACATATGGATTTCAATTTTTAATAACTCATTTTAACTCCAGGCTTTTTGTGAGTTCAATATGCACCATTCAAAGGCACATCATGAATTTTCAACCCTCTTCTGACTTCATTTGATATTTTTAATGCATTTTATGTTTTGTTTTGTGCTAAATGACCCTGAAATTGAAAAGCAATACAAATGAACTCTGAAAAGGTTGAAACTTGGAATGGTGTCATAATTTCTCCCACATAGCATATGCTAAAAAGTTGAGAGTGTTGCGGCAAAAACTGGATGTACTTCGTGTACAAACTGGACAATCCCTTTCGAAGTATCAGAGACGAAAACTCATCAGTTACAAAGGGATTTCAATTTTTAATAACTCATTTTAACTCCAGGCTTTTTGTGAGTTCGATATGCACCATTCAAAGGTACATCATGAATTTTCAACCCTCTCCTAACTTCATTTGATATTTTTCATGCATTTAATGATTTATTTTGAGCTAAATGACCCTGAAATTGAAAAGCACTACAAATGAACTCTAAAAAGGTTGAAGCTTGGCATGGTATCATAATTTCACCCACATAGCATCTGCTAAAAAGTTGAGACACTTACGGCAAAAACTGGATGCACTTCGTGTAGAAACTGGACAATTCCTTTTGAAGTATCAGGGTTTCGGACGAAAACTCATCTGTTACAAAGGGATTTCAATTTTTAATAACTCATTTTAACTCCAGGCTTTTTTGTGAGTTCGATATGCACCATTCAAAGGTACATCATGAATTTTCAACCCTCTCCTGACTTCATTTGATATTCTTCATGGATTTAATGATTTATTTTGAGCTAAATGACTCTGAAATTGAAAAGCACTACAAATGAACTCTGAAAAGGTTGAAACTTGGCATGGTATCATACTTTGACGCACATAGCATGTGCTAAAAACTTGAGAGGGTTGCGGCAAAAACTGGATTCACTTCCCGTACAAACAGGACAATCCCTTGCAAAGTATCAGGGTTTCGGACGAAAACTCATCTGTTACAAAGGGATTTCAATTTTTAATTACTCATTTTAATGCAAGGCTTTTTGTGAGTTCAATATGCACCATTCAAAGGCACATCAAGAATTTTCAACCCTCTCCTGAGTTCATTTGATATTCTTCATGCATTTAATGATTTATTTTGAGCTAAATGACTCTGAAATTGAAAAGCACTACAAATGAACTCTGAAAAGGATGAAACTTGGCATGGTATCATAATTTCACCCACATAGCATGTGCTAAAAACTTGAGAGGGTTGCGGCAAAAACTGGATGCACTTCATGTACAAACTGGACAATCCCTTTCAAAGTATCAGGGTTTCGGACGAAAACTCATCTGTTACATATGGATTTCAATTTTTAGTAACTCATTTTAACTCCAGGCTTTTTGTGAGTTCAATATGCACCATTCAAAGGCACATCATGAATTTTCAACCCTCTCCTGACTTCATTTGATATTTTTAATGCATTTTATGTTTTGTTTTGTGCTAAATGACCCTGAAATTGAAAAGCAATACAAATGAACTCTGAAAAGGTTGAAACTTGGAATGGTGTCATAATTTCTCCCACATAGCATATGCTAAAAAGTTGAGAGTGTTGCGGCAAAAACTGGATGTACTTCGTGTACAAACTGGACAATCCCTTTCGAAGTATCAGAGACGAAAACTCATCAGTTACAAAGGGATTTCAATTTTTAATAACTCATTTTAACTCCAGGCTTTTTGTGAGTTCGATATGCACCATTCAAAGGTACATCATGAATTTTCAACCCTCTCCTAGCTTCATTTGATATTTTTCATGCATTTAATGATTTTTTTTTAGCTAAATGACCCTGAAATTTAAAAGCACTACAAATGAACTCTAAAAAGGTTGAAGCTTGGCATGGTATCATAATTTCACCCACATAGCATGTGCTAAAAAGTTGAGACACTTACGGCAAAAACTGGATGCACTTCGTGTAGAGACTGGACAATTCCTTTTGAAGTATCAGGGTTTCGGACGAAAACTCATCTGTTACAAAGGGATTTCAATTTTAAATAACTCATTTTAACTCCAGGCTTTTTTGTGAGTTCGATATGCACCATTCAAAGGTACATCATGAATTTTCAACCCTCTCCTGACTTCATTTGATATTTTTCATGCATTTAATGATTTATTTTGAGCTAAATGACTCTGAAATTGAAAAGCACTACAAATGAACTCTGAAAAGTTTGAAACTTGGCATGGTATCATACTTTGACGCACATAGCATGTGCTAAAAACTTGAGAGGGTTGCGGCAAAAACTGGATTCACTTCCTGTACAAACAGGACAATCCATTGCAAAGTATCAGGGTTTCGGACGAAAACTCATCTGTTACAAAGGGATTTCAATTTTTAATTACTCATTTTAATGCAAGGCTTTTTGTGAGTTCAATATGCACCATTCAAAGGCACATCAAGAATTTTCAACCCTCTCCTGAGTTCATTTGATATTCTTCATGCATTTAATGATTTATTTTGAGCTAAATGACTCTGAAATTGAAAAGCACTACAAATGAACTCTGAAAAGGATGAAACTTGGCATGGTATCATAATTGCACCCACATAGCATGTGCTAAAAACTTGAGAGGGTTGCGGCAAAAACTGGATGCACTTCGTGTACAAACTGGACAATCCCTTTCGAAGTATCAGGGTTTCGGACGAAAACTCATCTATTACATAGGGATTTCAATTTTTAATAACTCATTTTAACTCCAGGCTTTTTGTGAGTTCAATATGCACCATTCAAAGGCACATCATGAATTTTCAACCCTCTCCTGACTTCATTTGATATTTTTAATGCATTTTATGTTTTGTTTTGTGCTAAATGACCCTGAAATTGAAAAGCAATACAAATGAACTCTGAAAAGGTTGAAACTTGGCATGGTATCATAATTTCTCCCACATAGCATATGCTAAAAAGTTGAGAGTGTTGCGGCAAAAACTGGATGTACTTCGTGTACAAACTGGACAATCCCTTTCGAAGTATCAGAGACGAAAACTCATCGGTTACAAAGGGATTTCAATTTTTAATAACTCATTTTAACTCCAGGCTTTTTGTGAGTTCGATATGCACCATTCAAAGGTACATCATGAATTTTCAACCCTCTCCTAGCTTCATTTGATATTTTTCATGCATTTAATGATTTATTTTGAGCTAAATGACCCTGAAATTTAAAAGCACTACAAATGAACTCTAAAAAGGTTGAAGCTTGGCATGGTATCATAATTTCACCCACATAGCATGTGCTAAAAAGTTGAGACACTTACGGCAAAAACTGGATGCACTTCGTGTAGAAACTGGACAATTCCTTCTGAAGTATCATGGTTTCGGACGAAAACTCATCTGTTACAAAGGGATTTCAATTTTTAATAACTCATTTTAACTCCAGGCTTTTTTGTGAGTTCGATATGCACCATTCAAAGGTACATCATGAATTTTCAACCCTCTCCTGACTTCATTTGATATTTTTCATGCATTTCATGATTTATTTTGAGCTAAATGACTCTGAAATTGAAAAGCACTACAAATGAACTCTGAAAAGGATGAAACTTGGCATGGTATCATAATTTCACCCACATAGCATGTGCTAAAAACTTGAGAGGGTTGCGGCAAAAACTGGATGCACTTCATGTACAAACTGGACAATCCCTTTCAAAGTATCAGGGTTTCGGACGAAAACTCATCTGTTACATATGGATTTCAATTTTTAATAACTCATTTTAACTCCAGGCTTTTTGTGAGTTCAATATGCACCATTCAAAGGCACATCATGAATTTTCAACCCTCTTCTGACTTCATTTGATATTTTTAATGCATTTTATGTTTTGTTTTGTGCTAAATGACCCTGAAATTGAAAAGCAATACAAATGAACTCTGAAAAGGTTGAAACTTGGAATGGTGTCATAATTTCTCCCACATAGCATATGCTAAAAAGTTGAGAGTGTTGCGGCAAAAACTGGATGTACTTCGTGTACAAACTGGACAATCCCTTTCGAAGTATCAGAGACGAAAACTCATCAGTTACAAAGGGATTTCAATTTTTAATAACTCATTTTAACTCCAGGCTTTTTGTGAGTTCGATATGCACCATTCAAAGGTACATCATGAATTTTCAACCCTCTCCTAACTTCATTTGATATTTTTCATGCATTTAATGATTTATTTTGAGCTAAATGACCCTGAAATTGAAAAGCACTACAAATGAACTCTAAAAAGGTTGAAGCTTGGCATGGTATCATAATTTCACCCACATAGCATCTGCTAAAAAGTTGAGACACTTACGGCAAAAACTGGATGCACTTCGTGTAGAAACTGCACAATTCCTTTTGAAGTATTAGGGTTTCGGACGAAAACTCATCTGTTACAAAGGGATTTCAATTTTTAATAACTCATTTTAACTCCAGGCTTTTTTGTGAGTTCGATATGCACCATTCAAAGGTACATCATGAATTTTCAACCCTCTCCTGACTTCATTTGATATTCTTCATGCATTTAATGATTTATTTTGAGCTAAATGACTCTGAAATTGAAAAGCACTACAAATGAACTCTGAAAAGGTTGAAACTTGGCATGGTATCATACTTTGACGCACATAGCATGTGCTAAAAACTTGAGAGGGTTGCGGCAAAAACTGGATTCACTTCCCGTACAAACAGGACAATCCCTTGCAAAGTATCAGGGTTTCGGACGAAAACTCATCTGTTACAAAGGGATTTCAATTTTTAATTACTCATTTTAATGCAAGGCTTTTTGTGAGTTCAATATGCACCATTCAAAGGCACATCAAGAATTTTCAACCCTCTCCTGAGTTCATTTGATATTCTTCATGCATTTAATGATTTATTTTGAGCTAAATGACTCTGAAATTGAAAAGCACTACAAATGAACTCTGAAAAGGATGAAACTTGGCATGGTATCATAATTTCACCCACATAGCATGTGCTAAAAACTTGAGAGGGTTGCGGCAAAAACTGGATGCACTTCATGTACAAACTGGACAATCCCTTTCAAAGTATCAGGGTTTCGGACGAAAACTCATCTGTTACATATGGATTTCAATTTTTAGTAACTCATTTTAACTCCAGGCTTTTTGTGAGTTCAATATGCACCATTCAAAGGCACATCATGAATTTTCAACCCTCTCCTGACTTCATTTGATATTTTTAATGCATTTTGTGTTTTGTTTTGTGCTAAATGACCCTGAAATTGAAAAGCAATACAAATGAACTCTGAAAAGGTTGAAACTTGGAATGGTGTCATAATTTCTCCCACATAGCATATGCTAAAAAGTTGAGAGTGTTGCGGCAAAAACTGGATGTACTTCGTGTACAAACTGGACAATCCCTTTCGAAGTATCAGAGACGAAAACTCATCAGTTACAAAGGGATTTCAATTTTTAATAACTCATTTTAACTCCAGGCTTTTTGTGAGTTCGATATGCACCATTCAAAGGTACATCATGAATTTTCAACCCTCTCCTAGCTTCATTTGATATTTTTCATGCATTTAATGATTTTTTTTGAGCTAAATGACCCTGAAATTTAAAAGCACTACAAATGAACTCTAAAAAGGTTGAAGCTTGGCATGGTATCATAATTTCACCCACATAGCATGTGCTAAAAAGTTGAGACACTTACGGCAAAAACTGGATGCACTTCGTGTAGAGACTGGACAATTCCTTTTGAAGTATCAGGGTTTCGGACGAAAACTCATCTGTTACAAAGGGATTTCAATTTTTAATAACTCATTTTAACTCCAGGCTTTTTTGTGAGTTCGATATGCACCATTCAAAGGTACATCATGAATTTTCAACCCTCTCCTGACTTCATTTGATATTTTTCATGCATTTAATGATTTATTTTGAGCTAAATGACTCTGAAATTGAAAAGCACTACAAATGAACTCTGAAAAGTTTGAAACTTGGCATGGTATCATACTTTGACGCACATAGCATGTGCTAAAAACTTGAGAGGGTTGCGGCAAAAACTGGATTCACTTCCTGTACAAACAGGACAATCCCTTGCAAAGTATTAGGGTTTCGGACGAAAACTCATCTGTTACAAAGGGATTTCAATTTTTAATTACTCATTTTAATGCAAGGCTTTTTGTGAGTTCAATATGCACCATTCAAAGGCACATCAAGAATTTTCAACCCTCTCCTGAGTTCATTTGATATTCTTCATGCATTTAATGATTTATTTTGAGCTAAATGACTCTGAAATTGAAAAGCACTACAAATGAACTCTGAAAAGGATGAAACTTGGCATGGTATCATAATTGCACCCACATAGCATGTGCTAAAAACTTGAGAGGGTTGCGGCAAAAACTGGATGCACTTCGTGTACAAACTGGACAATCCCTTTCGAAGTATCAGGGTTTCGGACGAAAACTCATCTATTACATAGGGATTTCAATTTTTAATAACTCATTTTAACTCCAGGCTTTTTGTGAGTTCAATATGCACCATTCAAAGGCACATCATGAATTTTCAACCCTCTCCTGACTTCATTTGATATTTTTAATGCATTTTATGTTTTGTTTTGTGCTAAATGACCCTGAAATTGAAAAGCAATACAAATGAACTCTGAAAAGGTTGAAACTTGGCATGGTATCATAATTTCTCCCACATAGCATATGCTAAAAAGTTGAGAGTGTTGCGGCAAAAACTGGATGTACTTCGTGTACAAACTGGACAATCCCTTTCGAAGTATCAGAGACGAAAACTCATCGGTTACAAAGGGATTTCAATTTTTAATAACTCATTTTAACTCCAGGCTTTTTGTGAGTTCGATATGCACCATTCAAACGTACATCATGAATTTTCAACCCTCTCCTAGCTTCATTTGATATTTTTCATGCATTTAATGATTTATTTTGAGCTAAATGACCCTGAAATTTAAAAGCACTACAAATGAACTCTAAAAAGGTTGAAGCTTGGCATGGTATCATAATTTCACCCACATAGCATGTGCTAAAAAGTTGAGACACTTACGGCAAAAACTGGATGCACTTCGTGTAGAAACTGGACAATTCCTTCTGAAGTATCAGGGTTTCGGACGAAAACTCATCTGTTACAAAGGGATTTCAATTTTTAATAACTCATTTTAACTCCAGGCTTTTTTGTGAGTTCGATATGCACCATTCAAAGGTACATCATGAATTTTCAACCCTCTCCTGACTTCATTTGATATTTTTCATGCATTTAATGATTTATTTTGAGCTAAATGACTCTGAAATTGAAAAGCACTACAAATGAACTCTGAAAAGTTTGAAACTTGGCATGGTATCATACTTTGACGCACATAGCATGTGCTAAAAACTTGAGAGGGTTGCGGCAAAAACTGGATTCACTTCCTGTACAAACAGGACAATCCCTTGCAAAGTATCAGGGTTTCGGACGAAAACTCATCTGTTAGAAAGGGATTTCAATTTTTAATAACTCATTTTAATGCCACGCTTTTTGTGAGTTCAATATGCACCATTCAAAGGCACATCAAGAATTTTCAACCCTCTCCTGAGTTCATTTGATATTCTTCATGTATTTAATGATTTATTTTGAGCTAAATGACTCTGAAATTGAAAAGCACTACAAATGAACTCTGAAAAGGTTGAAACTTGGTATTGTATCATAATTGCACCCACATAGCATGTGCTAAAAACTTGAGAGGGTTGCGGCAAAAACTGGATGCACTTCGTGTACAAACTGGACAATCCCTTTCGAAATATCAGGGTTTCGGACGAAAACTCATCTGTTACATGGGATTTCAATTTTTAATAACTCATTTTAACTCCAGGCTTTTTGTGAGTTCAATATGCACCATTCAAAGGCACATCATGAATTTGCAACCCTCTCCTGACTTCATTTGATATTTTTCATGCATTTAACAATTTATTTTGAGCTAAATGACCCTGAAATTGAAAAGCACTACAAATGAACTCTGAAAAGGTTGAAACTTGGCATGGTATCATAATTTCACCCACATAGCATGTGCTAAAAAGTTGAGAGGGTTGCGGCAAAAACTGGATGAACTTCCTGTACAAACAGGACAATCCCTTGGAAAGTATCAGGGTTTCGGACGAAAACTCATCTGTTAGAAAGGGATTTCAATTTTTAATAACTCATTTTAATGCCAGGCTTTTTGTGAGTTCAATATGCACCATTCAAAGGCACATCAAGAATTTTCAACCCTCTCCTGAGTTCATTTGATATTCTTCATGTATTTAATGATTTATTTTGAGCTAAATGACTCTGAAATTGAAAAGCACTACAAATGAACTCTGAAAAGGTTGAAACTTGGCATGGTATCATAATTTCACCCACATAGCATGTGCTAAAAAGTTGAGAGGGTTGCGGCAAAAACTGGATGCACTTCCTGTACAAACAGGACAATCCCTTTCAAAGTATCAGGGTTTCGGACGAAAACTCATGTGTTACAAAGGGATTTCAATTTTTAATAACTCATTTTAACTCCAGGCTTTTTGTGAGTTCAATATGCACCATTCAAAGGCACAACATGAATTTTCAACCCTCTCCTGACTTCATTTGATATTTTTCATGCATATAATGATTTATTTTGAGCTAAATGACTCTGAAATTGAAAAGCACTACAAATGAACTCTGAAAAGGTTGAAACTTGGCATGGTATCATAATTTCACCCACATAGCATGTGCTAAAAACTTGAGAGGGTTGCGGCAAAAACTGGATGCACTTCGTGTACAAACTGGAGAATCCGTTTCAAAGTATCAGGGTTTCGGACGAAAACTCATCTGTTACATATGGATTTCAATTTTTAATAACTCATTTTAACTCCAGGCTTTTTGTGAGTTCAATATGCACCATTCAAAGGCACATCATGAATTTTCAACCCTCTCCTGACTTCATTTGATATTTTTAATGCATTTTATGTTTTGTTTTGTGCTAAATGACCCTGAAATTGAAAAGCAATACAAATGAACTCAGAAAAGGTTGAAACTTGGCATGGTATCATAATTTCTCCCACATAGCATATGCTAAAAAGTTGAGAGTGTTGCGGCAAAAACTGGATGTACTTCGTGTACAAACTGGACAATCCCTTTCGAAGTATCAGAGACGAAAACTCAACGGTTACAAAGGGATTTCAATTTTTAATAACTCATTTTAACTCCAGGCTTTTTGTGAGTTTGATATGCACCATTCAAAGGTACATCATGAATTTTCAACCCTCTCCTAACTTCATTTGATATTTTTCATGCATTTAATGATTTATTTTGAGCTAAATGACCCTGAAATTGAAAAGCACTACAAATGAACTCTAAAAAGGTTGAAGCTTGGCATGGTATCATAATTTCACCCACATAGCATGTGCTAAAAAGTTGAGACACTTACGGCAAAAACTGGATGCACTTCGTGTAGAAACTGGACAATTCCTTTTGAAGTATAAGGGTTTCGGACGAAAACTCATCTGTTACAAAGGGATTTCAATTTTTCATAACTCATTTTAACTCCAGGCTTTTTTGTGAGTTCGATATGCACCATTCAAAGGTACATCATGAATTTTCAACCCTCTCCTGACTTCATTTGATATTCTTCATGCATTTAATGATTTATTTTGAGCTAAATGACTCTGAAATTGAAAAGCACTACAAATGAACTCTGAAAAGGTTGAAACTTGGCATGGTATCATACTTTGACGCACATAGCATGTGCTAAAAACTTGAGAGGGTTGCGGCAAAAACTGGATTCACTTCCCGTACAAACAGGACAATCCCTTGCAAAGTATCAGGGTTTCGGACGAAAACTCATCTGTTACAAAGGGATTTCAATTTTTAATTACTCATTTTAATGCAAGGCTTTTTGTGAGTTCAATATGCACCATTCAAAGGCACATCAAGAATTTTCAACCCTCTCCTGAGTTCATTTGATATTCTTCATGCATTTAATGATTTATTTTGAGCTAAATGACTCTGAAATTGAAAAGCACTACAAATGAACTCTGAAAAGGATGAAACTTGGCATGGTATCATAATTTCACCCACATAGCATGTGCTGAAAACTTGAGAGGGTTGCGGCAAAAACTGGATGCACTTCATGTACAAACTGGACAATCCCTTTCAAAGTATCAGGGTTTCGGACGAAAACTCATCTGTTACATATGGATTTCAATTTTTAATAACTCATTTTAACTCCAGGCTTTTTGTGAGTTCAATATGCACCATTCAAAGGCACATCATGAATTTTCAACCCTCTCCTGACTTCATTTGATATTTTTAATGCATTTCATGTTTTGTTTTGTGCTAAATGACCCTGAAATTGAAAAGCAATACAAATGAACTCTGAAAAGGTTGAAACTTGGCATGGTATCATAATTTCTCCCACATAGCATATGCTAAAAAGTTGAGAGTGTTGCGGCAAAAACTGGATGTACTTCGTGTACAAACTGGACAATCCCTTTCGAAGTATCAGAGACGAAAACTCATCGGTTACAAAGGGATTTCAATTTTTAATAACTCATTTTAACTCCAGGCTTTTTGTGAGTTCGATATGCACCATTCAAACGTACATCATGAATTTTCAACCCTCTCCTAGCTTCATTTGATATTTTTCATGCATTTAATGATTTATTTTGAGCTAAATGACCCTGAAATTTAAAAGCACTACAAATGAACTCTAAAAAGGTTGAAGCTTGGCATGGTATCATAATTTCACCCACATAGCATGTGCTAAAAAGTTGAGACACTTACGGCAAAAACTGGATGCACTTCGTGTAGAAACTGGACAATTCCTTCTGAAGTATCAGGGTTTCGGACGAAAACTCATCTGTTACAAAGGGATTTCAATTTTTAATAACTCATTTTAACTCCAGGCTTTTTTGTGAGTTCGATATGCACCATTCAAAGGTACATCATGAATTTTCAACCCTCTCCTGACTTCATTTGATATATTTCATGCATTTAATGATTTATTTTGAGCTAAATGACTCTGAAATTGAAAAGCACTACAAATGAACTCTGAAAAGTTTGAAACTTGGCATGGTATCATACTTTGACGCACATAGCATGTGCTAAAAACTTGAGAGGGTTGCGGCAAAAACTGGATTCACTTCCTGTACAAACAGGACAATCCCTTGCAAAGTATCAGGGTTTCGGACGAAAACTCATCTGTTAGAAAGGGATTTCAATTTTTAATAACTCATTTTAATGCCACGCTTTTTGTGAGTTCAATATGCACCATTCAAAGGCACATCAAGAATTTTCAACCCTCTCCTGAGTTCATTTGATATTCTTCATGTATTTAATGATTTATTTTGAGCTAAATGACTCTGAAATTGAAAAGCACTACAAATGAACTCTGAAAAGGTTGAAACTTGGTATTGTATCATAATTGCACCCACATAGCATGTGCTAAAAACTTGAGAGGGTTGCGGCAAAAACTGGATGCACTTCGTGTACAAACTGGACAATCCCTTTCGAAATATCAGGGTTTCGGACGAAAACTCATCTGTTACATGGGATTTCAATTTTTAATAACTCATTTTAACTCCAGGCTTTTTGTGAGTTCAATATGCACCATTCAAAGGCACATCATGAATTTGCAACCCTCTCCTGACTTCATTTGATATTTTTCATGCATTTAACAATTTATTTTGAGCTAAATGACCCTGAAATTGAAAAGCACTACAAATGAACTCTGAAAAGGTTGAAACTTGGCATGGTATCATAATTTCACCCACATAGCATGTGCTAAAAAGTTGAGAGGGTTGCGGCAAAAACTGGATGAACTTCCTGTACAAACAGGACAATCCCTTGGAAAGTATCAGGGTTTCGGACGAAAACTCATCTGTTAGAAAGGGATTTCAATTTTTAATAACTCATTTTAATGCCAGGCTTTTTGTGAGTTCAATATGCACCATTCAAAGGCACATCAAGAATTTTCAACCCTCTCCTGAGTTCATTTGATATTCTTCATGTATTTAATGATTTATTTTGAGCTAAATGACTCTGAAATTGAAAAGCACTACAAATGAACTCTGAAAAGGTTGAAACTTGGCATGGTATCATAATTTCACCCACATAGCATGTGCTAAAAAGTTGAGAGGGTTGCGGCAAAAACTGGATGCACTTCCTGTACAAACAGGACAATCCCTTTCAAAGTATCAGGGTTTCGGACGAAAACTCATGTGTTACAAAGGGATTTCAATTTTTAATAACTCATTTTAACTCCAGGCTTTTTGTGAGTTCAATATGCACCATTCAAAGGCACAACATGAATTTTCAACCCTCTCCTGACTTCATTTGATATTTTTCATGCATATAATGATTTATTTTGAGCTAAATGACTCTGAAATTGAAAAGCACTACAAATGAACTCTGAAAAGGTTGAAACTTGGCATGGTATCATAATTTCACCCACATAGCATGTGCTAAAAACTTGAGAGGGTTGCGGCAAAAACTGGATGCACTTCGTGTACAAACTGGAGAATCCGTTTCAAAGTATCAGGGTTTCGGACGAAAACTCATCTGTTACATATGGATTTCAATTTTTAATAACTCATTTTAACTCCAGGCTTTTTGTGAGTTCAATATGCACCATTCAAAGGCACATCATGAATTTTCAACCCTCTCCTGACTTCATTTGATATTTTTAATGCATTTTATGTTTTGTTTTGTGCTAAATGACCCTGAAATTGAAAAGCAATACAAATGAACTCAGAAAAGGTTGAAACTTGGCATGGTATCATAATTTCTCCCACATAGCATATGCTAAAAAGTTGAGAGTGTTGCGGCAAAAACTGGATGTACTTCGTGTACAAACTGGACAATCCCTTTCGAAGTATCAGAGACGAAAACTCAACGGTTACAAAGGGATTTCAATTTTTAATAACTCATTTTAACTCCAGGCTTTTTGTGAGTTTGATATGCACCATTCAAAGGTACATCATGAATTTTCAACCCTCTCCTAACTTCATTTGATATTTTTCATGCATTTAATGATTTATTTTGAGCTAAATGACCCTGAAATTGAAAAGCACTACAAATGAACTCTAAAAAGGTTGAAGCTTGGCATGGTATCATAATTTCACCCACATAGCATGTGCTAAAAAGTTGAGACACTTACGGCAAAAACTGGATGCACTTCGTGTAGAAACTGGACAATTCCTTTTGAAGTATAAGGGTTTCGGACGAAAACTCATCTGTTACAAAGGGATTTCAATTTTTCATAACTCATTTTAACTCCAGGCTTTTTTGTGAGTTCGATATGCACCATTCAAAGGTACATCATGAATTTTCAACCCTCTCCTGACTTCATTTGATATTCTTCATGCATTTAATGATTTATTTTGAGCTAAATGACTCTGAAATTGAAAAGCACTACAAATGAACTCTGAAAAGGTTGAAACTTGGCATGGTATCATACTTTGACGCACATAGCATGTGCTAAAAACTTGAGAGGGTTGCGGCAAAAACTGGATTCACTTCCCGTACAAACAGGACAATCCCTTGCAAAGTATCAGGGTTTCGGACGAAAACTCATCTGTTACAAAGGGATTTCAATTTTTAATTACTCATTTTAATGCAAGGCTTTTTGTGAGTTCAATATGCACCATTCAAAGGCACATCAAGAATTTTCAACCCTCTCCTGAGTTCATTTGATATTCTTCATGCATTTAATGATTTATTTTGAGCTAAATGACTCTGAAATTGAAAAGCACTACAAATGAACTCTGAAAAGGATGAAACTTGGCATGGTATCATAATTTCACCCACATAGCATGTGCTGAAAACTTGAGAGGGTTGCGGCAAAAACTGGATGCACTTCATGTACAAACTGGACAATCCCTTTCAAAGTATCAGGGTTTCGGACGAAAACTCATCTGTTACATATGGATTTCAATTTTTAATAACTCATTTTAACTCCAGGCTTTTTGTGAGTTCAATATGCACCATTCAAAGGCACATCATGAATTTTCAACCCTCTCCTGACTTCATTTGATATTTTTAATGCATTTCATGTTTTGTTTTGTGCTAAATGACCCTGAAATTGAAAAGCAATACAAATGAACTCTGAAAAGGTTGAAACTTGGCATGGTATCATAATTTCTCCCACATAGCATATGCTAAAAAGTTGAGAGTGTTGCGGCAAAAACTGGATGTACTTCGTGTACAAACTGGACAATCCCTTTCGAAGTATCAGAGACGAAAACTCATCGGTTACAAAGGGATTTCAATTTTTAATAACACATTTTAACTCCAGGCTTTTTGTGAGTTCGATATGCACCATTCAAAGGTACATCATGAATTTTCAACCCTCTCCTAACTTCATTTGATATTTTTCATGCATTTAATGATTTATTTTGAGCTAAATGACCCTGAAAATGAAAAGCACTACAAATGAACTCTAAAAAGGTTGAAGCTTGGCATGGTATCATAATTTCACCCACATAGCATCTGCTAAAAAGTTGAGACACTTACGGCAAAAACTGGATGCACTTCGTGTAGAAACTGGACAATTCCTTTTGAAGTATCAGGGTTTCGGACGAAAACTCATCTGTTACAAAGGGATTTCAATTTTTAATAACTCATTTTAACTCCAGGCTTTTTTGTGAGTTCGATATGCACCATTCAAAGGTACATCATGAATTTTCAACCCTCTCCTGACTTCATTTGATATTCTTCATGCATTTAATGATTTATTTTGAGCTAAATGACTCTGAAATTGAAAAGCACTACAAATGAACTCTGAAAAGGTTGAAACTTGGCATGGTATCATACTTTGACGCACATAGCATGTGCTAAAAACTTGAGAGGGTTGCGGCAAAAACTGGATTCACTTCCCGTACAAACAGGACAATCCCTTGCAAAGTATCAGGGTTACGGACGAAAACTCATCTGTTACAAAGGGATTTCAATTTTTAATTACTCATTTTAATGCAAGGCTTTTTGTGAGTTCAATATGCACCATTCAAAGGCACATCAAGAATTTTCAACCCTCTCCTGAGTTCATTTGATATTCTTCATGCATTTAATGATTTATTTTGAGCTAAATGACTCTGAAATTGAAAAGCACTACAAATGAACTCTGAAAAGGATGAAACTTGGCATGGTATCATAATTGCACCCACATAGCATGTGCTAAAAACTTGAGAGGGTTGCGGCAAAAACTGGATGCACTTCGTGTACAAACTGGACAATCCCTTTCGAAGTATCAGGGTTTCGGACGAAAACTCATCTATTACATAGGGATTTCAATTTTTAATAACTCATTTTAACTCCAGGCTTTTTGTGAGTTCAATATGCACCATTCAAAGGCACATCATGAATTTTCAACCCTCTCCTGACTTCATTTGATATTTTTAATGCATTTTATGTTTTGTTTTGTGCTAAATGACCCTGAAATTGAAAAGCAATACAAATGAACTCTGAAAAGGTTGAAACTTGGCATGGTATCATAATTTCTCCCACATAGCATATGCTAAAAAGTTGAGAGTGTTGCGGCAAAAACTGGATGTACTTCGTGTACAAACTGGACAATCCCTTTCGAAGTATCAGAGACGAAAACTCATCGGTTACAAAGGGATTTCAATTTTTAATAACTCATTTTAACTCCAGGCTTTTTGTGAGTTCGATATGCACCATTCAAAGGTACATCATGAATTTTCAACCCTCTCCTAGCTTCATTTGATATTTTTCATGCATTTAATGATTTATTTTGAGCTAAATGACCCTGAAATTTAAAAGCACTACAAATGAACTCTAAAAAGGTTGAAGCTTGGCATGGTATCATAATTTCACCCACATAGCATGTGCTAAAAAGTTGAGACACTTACGGCAAAAACTGGATGCACTTCGTGTAGAAACTGGACAATTCCTTTTGAAGTATCAGGGTTTCGGACGAAAACTCATCTGTTACAAAGGGATTTCAATTTTTAATAACTCATTTTAACTCCAGGCTTTTTTGTGAGTTCGATATGCACCATTCAAAGGTACATCATGAATTTTCAACCCTCTCCTGACTTCATTTGATATTTTTCATGCATTTAATGATTTATTTTGAGCTAAATGACTCTGAAATTGAAAAGCACTACAAATGAACTCTGAAAAGTTTGAAACTTGGCATGGTATCATACTTTGACGCACATAGCATGTGCTAAAAACTCGAGAGGGTTGCGGCAAAAACTGGATTCACTTCCTGTACAAACAGGACAATCCCTTGCAAAGTATCAGGGTTTCGGACGAAAACTCATCTGTTACAAAGGGATTTCAATTTTTAATTACTCATTTTAATGCAAGGCTTTTTGTGAGTTCAATATGCACCATTCAAAGGCACATCAAGAATTTTCAACCCTCTCCTGAGTTCATTTGATATTCTTCATGCATTTAATGATTTATTTTGAGCTAAATGACTCTGAAATTGAAAAGCACTACAAATGAACTCTGAAAAGGATGAAACTTGGCATGGTATCATAATTGCACCCACATAGCATGTGCTAAAAACTTGAGAGGGTTGCGGCAAAAACTGGATGCACTTCGTGTACAAACTGGACAATCCCTTTCGAAGTATCAGGGTTTCGGACGAAAACTCATCTATTACATAGGGATTTCAATTTTTAATAACTCATTTTAACTCCAGGCTTTTTGTGAGTTCAATATGCACCATTCAAAGGCACATCATGAATTTTCAACCCTCTCCTGACTTCATTTGATATTTTTAATGCATTTTATGTTTTGTTTTGTGCTAAATGACCCTGAAATTGAAAAGCAATACAAATGAACTCTGAAAAGGTTGAAACTTGGCATGGTATCATAATTTCTCCCACGTAGCATATGCTAAAAAGTTGAGAGTGTTGCGGCAAAAACTGGATGTACTTCGTGTACAAACTGGACAATCCCTTTCGAAGTATCAGAGACGAAAACTCATCGGTTACAAAGGGATTTCAATTTTTAATAACTCATTTTAACTCCAGGCTTTTTGTGAGTTCGATATGCACCATTCAAAGGTACATCATTAATTTTCAACCCTCTCCTAGCTTCATTTGATATTTTTCATGCATTTAATGATTTATTTTGAGCTAAATGACCCTGAAATTTAAAAGCACTACAAATGAACTCTAAAAAGGTTGAAGCTTGGCATGGTATCATAATTTCACCCACATAGCATGTGCTAAAAAGTTGAGACACTTACGGCAAAAACTGGATGCACTTCGTGTAGAAACTGGACAATTCCTTTTGAAGTATCAGGGTTTCGGACGAAAACTCATCTGTTACAAAGGGATTTCAATTTTTAATAACTCATTTTAACTCCAGGCTTTTTTGTGAGTTCGATATGCACCATTCAAAGGTACATCATGAATTTTCAACCCTCTCCTGACTTCATTTGATATTTTTCATGCATTTAATGATTTATTTTGAGCTAAATGACACTGAAATTGAAAAGCACTACAAATGAACTCTGAAAAGTTTGAAACTTGGCATGGTATCATACTTTGACGCACATAGCATGTGCTATAAACTTGAGAGGGTTGCGGCAAAAACTGGATTCACTTCCTGTACAAACAAGACAATCCCTTGCAAAGTATCAGGGTTTCGGACGAAAACTCATCTGTTACAAAGGGATTTCAATTTTTAATTACTCATTTTAATGCAAGGCTTTTTGTGAGTTCAATATGCACCATTCAAAGGCACATCAAGAATTTTCAACCCTCTCCTGAGTTCATTTGATATTC
Organism: Triticum urartu; assembly: GCF_056163025.1. NCBI lineage: Eukaryota > Viridiplantae > Streptophyta > Magnoliopsida > Poales > Poaceae > Triticum > Triticum urartu. Next base: position 605,525,265 of record NC_141878.1, read on the forward strand.
TTCATGCATTTAATGATTTATTTTGAGCTAAATGACTCTGAAATTGAAAAGCACTACAAATGAACTCTGAAAAGGATGAAACTTGGCATGGTATCATAATTGCACCCACATAGCATGTGCTAAAAACTTGAGAGGGTTGCGGCAAAAACTGGATGCACTTCGTGTACAAACTGGACAATCCCTTTCGAAGTATCAGGGTTTCGGACGAAAACTCATCTATTACATAGGGATTTCAATTTTTAATAACTCATTTTAACTCCAGGCTTTTTGTGAGTTCAATATGCACCATTCAAAGGCACATCATGAATTTTCAACCCTCTCCTGACTTCATTTGATATTTTTAATGCATTTTATGTTTTGTTTTGTGCTAAATGACCCTGAAATTGAAAAGCAATACAAATGAACTCTGAAAAGGTTGAAACTTGGCATGGTATCATAATTTCTCCCACATAGCATATGCTAAAAAGTTGAGAGTGTTGCGGCAAAAACTGGATGTACTTCGTGTACAAACTGGACAATCCCTTTCGAAGTATCAGAGACGAAAACTCATCGGTTACAAAGGGATTTCAATTTTTAATAACTCATTTTAACTCCAGGCTTTTTGTGAGTTCGATATGCACCATTCAAAGGTACATCATGAATTTTCAACCCTCTCCTAACTTCATTTGATATTTTTCATGCATTTAATGATTTATTTTGAGCTAAATGACCCTGAAATTGAAAAGCACTACAAATGAACTCTAAAAAGGTTGAAGCTTGGCATGGTATCATAATTTCACCCACATAGCATGTGCTAAAAAGTTGAGACACTTACGGCAAAAACTGGATGCACTTCGTGTAGAAACTGGACAATTCCTTTTGAAGTATCAGGGTTTCGGACGAAAACTCATCTGTTACAAAGGGATTTCAATTTTTAATAACTCATTTTAACTCCAGGCTTTTTTGTGAGTTCGATATGCACCATTCAAAGGTACATCATGAATTTTCAACCCTCTCCTGACTTCATTTGATATTTTTCATGCATTTAATGATTTATTTTGAGCTAAATGACTCTGAAATTGAAAAGCACTACAAATGAACTCTGAAAAGTTTGAAACTTGGCATGGTATCATACTTTGACGCACATAGCATGTGCTAAAAACTTGAGAGGGTTGCGGCAAAAACTGGATTCACTTCCTGTACAAACAGGACAATCCCTTGCAAAGTATCAGGGTTTCGGACGAAAACTCATCTGTTACAAAGGGATTTCAATTTTTAATTACTCATTTTAATGCAAGGCTTTTTGTGAGTTCAATATGCACCATTCAAAGGCACATCAAGAATTTTCAACCCTCTCCTGAGTTCATTTGATATTCTTCATGCATTTAATGATTTATTTTGAGCTAAATGACTCTGAAATTGAAAAGCACTACAAATGAACTCTGAAAAGGATGAAACTTGGCATGGTATCATAATTGCACCCACATAGCATGTGCTAAAAACTTGAGAGGGTTGCGGCAAAAACTGGATGCACTTCGTGTACAAACTGGACAATCCCTTTCGAAGTATCAGGGTTTCGGACGAAAACTCATCTATTACATAGGGATTTCAATTTTTAATAACTCATTTTAACTCCAGGCTTTTTGTGAGTTCAATATGCACCATTCAAAGGCACATCATGAATTTTCAACCCTCTCCTGACTTCATTTGATATTTTTAATGCATTTTATGTTTTGTTTTGTGCTAAATGACCCTGAAATTGAAAAGCAATACAAATGAACTCTGAAAAGGTTGAAACTTGGCATGGTATCATAATTTCTCCCACGTAGCATATGCTAAAAAGTTGAGAGTGTTGCGGCAAAAACTGGATGTACTTCGTGTACAAACTGGACAATCCCTTTCGAAGTATCAGAGACGAAAACTCATCGGTTACAAAGGGATTTCAATTTTTAATAACTCATTTTAACTCCAGGCTTTTTGTGAGTTCGATATGCACCATTCAAAGGTACATCATTAATTTTCAACCCTCTCCTAGCTTCATTTGATATTTTTCATGCATTTAATGATTTATTTTGAGCTAAATGACCCTGAAATTTAAAAGCACTACAAATGAACTCTAAAAAGGTTGAAGCTTGGCATGGTATCATAATTTCACCCACATAGCATGTGCTAAAAAGTTGAGACACTTACGGCAAAAACTGGATGCACTTCGTGTAGAAACTGGACAATTCCTTTTGAAGTATCAGGGTTTCGGACGAAAACTCATCTGTTACAAAGGGATTTCAATTTTTAATAACTCATTTTAACTCCAGGCTTTTTTGTGAGTTCGATATGCACCATTCAAAGGTACATCATGAATTTTCAACCCTCTCCTGACTTCATTTGATATTTTTCATGCATTTAATGATTTATTTTGAGCTAAATGACACTGAAATTGAAAAGCACTACAAATGAACTCTGAAAAGTTTGAAACTTGGCATGGTATCATACTTTGACGCACATAGCATGTGCTATAAACTTGAGAGGGTTGCGGCAAAAACTGGATTCACTTCCTGTACAAACAAGACAATCCCTTGCAAAGTATCAGGGTTTCGGACGAAAACTCATCTGTTACAAAGGGATTTCAATTTTTAATTACTCATTTTAATGCAAGGCTTTTTGTGAGTTCAATATGCACCATTCAAAGGCACATCAAGAATTTTCAACCCTCTCCTGAGTTCATTTGATATTCTTCATGCATTTAATGATTTATTTTGAGCTAAATGACTCTGAAATTGAAAAGCACTACAAATGAACTCTGAAAAGGATGAAACTTGGCATGGTATCATAATTGCACCCACATAGCATGTGCTAAAAACTTGAGAGGGTTGCGGCAAAAACTGGATGCACTTCGTGTACAAACTGGACAATCCCTTTCGAAGTATCAGGGTTTCGGACGAAAACTCATCTATTACATAGGGATTTCAATTTTTAATAACTCATTTTAACTCCAGGCTTTTTGTGAGTTCAATATGCACCATTCAAAGGCACATCATGAATTTTCAACCCTCTCCTGACTTCATTTGATATTTTTAATGCATTTTATGTTTTGTTTTGTGCTAAATGACCCTGAAATTGAAAAGCAATACAAATGAACTCTGAAAAGGTTGAAACTTGGCATGGTATCATAATTTCTCCCACATAGCATATGCTAAAAAGTTGAGAGTGTTGCGGCAAAAACTGGATGTACTTCGTGTACAAACTGGACAATCCCTTTCGAAGTATCAGAGACGAAAACTCATCGGTTACAAAGGGATTTCAATTTTTAATAACTCATTTTAACTCCAGGCTTTTTGTGAGTTCGATATGCACCATTCAAAGGTACATCATGAATTTTCAACCCTCTCCTAACTTCATTTGATATTTTTCATGCATTTAATGATTTATTTTGAGCTAAATGACCCTGAAATTGAAAAGCACTACAAATGAACTCTAAAAAGGTTGAAGCTTGGCATGGTATCATAATTTCACCCACATAGCATGTGCTAAAAAGTTGAGACACTTACGGCAAAAACTGGATGCACTTCGTGTAGAAACTGGACAATTCCTTTTGAAGTATCAGGGTTTCGGACGAAAACTCATCTGTTACAAAGGGATTTCAATTTTTAATAACTCATTTTAACTCCAGGCTTTTTTGTGAGTTCGATATGCACCATTCAAAGGTACATCATGAATTTTCAACCCTCTCCTGACTTCATTTGATATTTTTCATGCATTTAATGATTTATTTTGAGCTAAATGACTCTGAAATTGAAAAGCACTACAAATGAACTCTGAAAAGTTTGAAACTTGGCATGGTATCATACTTTGACGCACATAGCATGTGCTAAAAACTTGAGAGGGTTGCGGCAAAAACTGGATTCACTTCCTGTACAAACAGGACAATCCCTTGCAAAGTATCAGGGTTTCGGACGAAAACTCATCTGTTACAAAGGGATTTCAATTTTTAATTACTCATTTTAATGCAAGGCTTTTTGTGAGTTCAATATGCACCATTCAAAGGCACATCAAGAATTTTCAACCCTCTCCTGAGTTCATTTGATATTCTTCATGCATTTAATGATTTATTTTGAGCTAAATGACTCTGAAATTGAAAAGCACTACAAATGAACTCTGAAAAGGATGAAACTTGGCATGGTATCATAATTGCACCCACATAGCATGTGCTAAAAACTTGAGAGGGTTGCGGCAAAAACTAGATGCACTTCGTGTACAAACTGGACAATCCCTTTCGAAGTATCAGGGTTTCGGACGAAAACTCATCTATTACATAGGGATTTCAATTTTTAATAACTCATTTTAACTCCAGGCTTTTTGTGAGTTCAATATGCACCATTCAAAGGCACATCATGAATTTTCAACCCTCTCCTGACTTCATTTGATATTTTTAATGCACTTTATGTTTTGTTTTGTGCTAAATGACCCTGAAATTGAAAAGCAATACAAATGAACTCTAAAAAGGTTGAAACTTGGCATGGTATCATAATTTCTCCCACATAGCATATGCTAAAAAGCTGAGAGTGTTGCGGCAAAAACTGGATGTACTTCGTGTACAAACTGGACAATCCCTTTCGAAGTATCAGAGACGAAAACTCATCGGTTACAAAGGGATTTCAATTTTTAATAACTCATTTTAACTCCAGGCTTTTTGTGAGTTCGATATGCACCATTCAAAGGTACATCATGAATTTTCAACCCTCTCCTAACTTCATTTGATATTTTTCATGCATTTAATGATTTATTTTGAGCTAAATGACCCTGAAATTGAAAAGCACTACAAATGAACTCTAAAAAGGTTGAAGCTTGGCATGGTATCATAATTTCACCCACATAGCATGTGCTAAAAAGTTGAGACACTTACGGCAAAAACTGGATGCATTTCGTGTAGAAACTGGACAATTCCTTTTGAAGTATCAGGGTTTCGGACGAAAACTCATCTGTTACAAAGGGATTTCAATTTTTAATAACTCATTTTAACTCCAGGCTTTTTTGTGAGTTCAATATGCACCATTCAATGGCACATCATGAATTTGCAACCCTCTCCTGACTTCATTTGATATTTTTCATGCATTTAACAATTTATTTTGAGCTAAATGACCCTGAAATTGAAAAGCACTACAAATGAACTCTGAAAAGGTTGAAACTTGGCATGGTATCATAATTTCACCCAGATAGCATGTGCTAAAAAGTTGAGAGGGTTGCGGCAAAAACTGGATTCACTTCCTGTACAAACAGGACAATCCCTTGCAAAGTATCAGGGTTTCGGACGAAAACTCATCTATTAGAACGGGATTTCAATTTTTAATAACTCATTTTAACTCCAGGCTTTTTTGTGAGTTCAATATGCACCATTCAAAGGTACATCATGAATTTTCAACCCTCTCCTGACTTCATTTGATATTCTTCATGCATTTAATGATTTATTTTGAGCTAAATGACTCTGAAATTGAAAAGCACTACAAATGAACTCTGAAAAGGTTGAAACTTGGCATGGTATCATACTTTGACGCACATAGCATGTGCTAAAAACTTGAGAGGGTTGCGGCAAAAACTGGATTCACTTCCTGTACAAACAGGACAATCCCTTGCAAAGTATCAGGGTTTCGGACGAAAACTCATCTGTTACAAAGGGATTTCAATTTTTAATTACTCATTTTAATGCAAGGCTTTTTGTGAGTTCAATATGCACCATTCAAAGGCACATCAAGAATTTTCAACCCTCTCCTGACTTCATTTGATATTTTTCATGCATTTAGTGATTTATTTTGAGCTAAATGTCCCAGAAATTGAAAAGCACTACAAATGAACTCTGAAAAGGTTGAAACTTGGCATGGTATCATAATTTCACCCACATAGCATGTGCTAAAAACTTGAGAGGGTTGAGGCAAAAACTGGATGCACTTCGTGTACAAACTAGACAATCCCTTTCGAAGTATCAGGGTTTCGGACGAAAACATATCTGCTACATAGGGATTTCTATTTTTAATAACTCATTTTAACTCCAGGCTTTTTGTGAGTTCAATATGCACCATTCAAAGGCACATCATGAATTTGCAACCCTCTCCTGACTTCATTTGATATTTTTCATGCATTTAACAATTTATTTTGAGCTAAATGACCCTGAAATTGAAAAGCACTACAAATGAACTCTGAAAAAGTTGAAACTTGGCATGGTATCATAATTTCACCCAGATAGCATGTGCTAAAAAGTTGAGAGGGTTGCGGCAAAAACTGGATTCACTTCCTGTACAAACAGGACAATCCCTTGCAAAGTATCAGGGTTTCGGACGAAAACTCATCTATTAGAACGGGATTTCAATTTTTAATAACTCATTTTAACTCCAGGCTTTTTTGTGAGTTCAATATGCACCATTCAAAGGCACATCAAGAATTTTCAACCCTCTCCTGAGTTCATTTGATATTCTTCATGTATTTAATGATTTATTTTGAACTAAATGACTCTGAAATTGAAAAGCACTACAAATGAACTCTGAAAAGGTTGAAACTTGGCATTGTATCATAATTGCACCCACATAGCATGTGCGAAAAACTTGAGAGGGTTGCGGCAAAAACTGGATGCACTTCGTGTACAAACTGGACAATCCCTTTCGAAATATCAGGGTTTCGGACGAAAACTCATCTGTTACATAGGGATTTCAATTTTTAATAACTCATTTTAACTCCAGGCTTTTTGTGAGTTCAATATGCACCATTCAAAGGCACATCATGAATTTGCAACCCTCTCCTGACTTCATTTGATATTTTTCATGTATTTAACAATTTATTTTGAGCTAAATGACCCTGAAATTGAAAAGCACTACAAATGAACTCTGAAAAGGTTGAAACTTGGCATGGTATCATAATTTCACCCACATAGCATGTGCTAAAAAGTTGAGAGGGTTGCGGCAAAAACTGGATGCACTTCCTGCACAAACAGGACAATCCCTTGGAAAGTATCAGGGTTTCGGACGAAAACTCATCTGTTAGAAAGGGATTTCAATTTTTAATAACTCATTTTAATGCCAGGCTTTTTGTGAGTTCAATATGCACCATTCAAAGGCACATCAAGAATTTTCAACCCTCTCCTGAGTTCATTTGATATTCTTCATGTATTTAATGATTTATTTTGAGCTAAATGACTCTGAACTTGAAAAGCACTACAAATGAACTATGAAAAGGTTGAAACTTGGCATGGTATCATAATTTCACCCACATAGCATGTGCTAAAAAGTTGAGAGGGTTGCGGCAAAAACTGGATGCACTTCCTGTACAAACAGGACAATCCCTTTCAAAGTATCAGGGTTTCGGACGAAAACTCATGTGTTACAAAGGGATTTCAATTTTTAATAACTCATTTTAACTCCAGGCTTTTTGTGAGTTCAATATGCACCATTCAAAGGCACAACATGAATTTTCAACCCTCTCCTGACTTCATTTGATATTTTTCATGCATTTAATGATTTATTTTGAGCTAAATGACTCTGAAATTGAAAAGCACTACAAATGAACTCTGAAAAGGTTGAAACTTGGCATGGTATCATAATTTCACCCACATAGCATGTGCTAAAAACTTGAGAGGGTCGCGGCAAAAATTGGATGCACTTCCTATACAAACAGGACAATCCCTTGCAAAGTATCAGGGTTTCGGACGAAAACTCATCTGTTAGAAAGGGATTTCAATTTTTAATAACTCATTTTAATGCCAGGCTTTTTGTGAGTTCAATATGCACCATTCAAAGGAACATCATGAATTTTCAACCCTTTCCTGACTTCATTTCATATTTTTCGTGCATTTAATGATTTATTTTGAGCTAAATGACCCTGAAATTGAAAATCACTACAGATGAACTCTAAAAAGGTTGAAACTTGGCATGGTATCATAATTTCACCCACATAGCATGTGCTAAAAACCCGAGAGGGTTGTGGCAAAAAGTGGATGCACTTTGTGTACAAACTGGACAATCCCTTTCGAAGTATGAGGGTTTCGGACGAAAACTCATCTGTTACATAGGGATTTCAATTTTTAATAATTCATTTTAACTCCAGGATTTTTGTGAGTTCAATATGCACCATTCAAAGGCACATCATGAATTTTCAACCCTCTCCTGACTTCATTTGATATTTTTGAATGCATTTTATGTTTTGTTTTGTGCTAAATGACCCTGAAATTGAAAAGCAATACAAATGAACTCTGAAAAGGTTGAAACTTGGCATGGTATCATAATTTCTCCCAGATAGCATATGCTAAAAAGTTGAGCGAGTTTCGGCAAAAACTGGATGTACTTCGTGTACAAACTGGACAATCCCTTACGAAGTATTAGAGACGAAAACTCATCGGTTACAAAGGGATTTCAATTTTTAATAAATCATTTTAACTCCAGGCTTTTTGTGAGTTCAATATGCACCATTCAAAGGCACATCATGAATTTTCAACCCTCTCATGACTTCATTTGATATTTTTTAATGCATTTTATGTTTTGTTTTGTGCTAAATGACCCTGAAATTGAAAGGCAATACAAATGAACTCTGAAAAGGTTGAAACTTGGCATGGTATCATAATTTCTCCCACGTAGCATATGCTAAAAAGTTGAGAGAGTTGCGGCAAAAACTGGATTTACTTCGTGTACAAACTAGACAATCCCTTACGAAATATTAGAGACGAAAACTCATCGGTTACAAAGGGATTTCAATTTTTAATAACTCATTTTAACTCCAGGCTTTTTGTGAGTTCGATATGCACCATTCAAAGGTACATCATGAATTTTCAACCCTCTCCTGACTTCATTTGATATTTTTCATGCATTTATTGATTTATTTTGAGCTAAATGACCCTGAAATTGAAAAGCACTACAAATGAACTCTAAAAAGGTTGAAACTTCGCATGGTATCATAATTTCACCCACATAGCATGTGCTAAAAAGTTGAGAGGCTTACGGCAAAAACTGGATGCACTTCGTGTAGAAACTGGACAATTCCTTTGGAAGTATCAGGGTTTCGGACGAAAACTCATCTGTTACAAAGGGATTTCAATTTTTAATAACTCAGTTTAACTCCAGGATTTTTGTGAGTTCAATATGCACCATTCAAAGGCACATCATGAATTTTCAACCCTCTCCTGACTTCATTTGATATTTTGCATGTATTTAATGATTTATTTTGAGCTAAATGACTCTAAAATTGAAAAGCACTACAAATGAACGCTGAAAAGGTTGAAACTTGGCATGGTATCATAATTTCACCCACATAGCATGTGCTAAAAACCTGAGAGGGTTGTGGCAAAAACTAGATGCACTTTGTGTACAAACTGGACAATCCCTTTCGAAGTATCAGGGTTTCGGACGAAAACTCATCTGTTACATAGGGATTTCAATTTTTAATAACTCATTTTAACTCCAGGCTTTTTGTGAGTTCAATATGCACCATTCAAAGGAACATCATGAATTTTCAACCCTCACCTGACTTCATTTGATATTTTTGAATGCATTTTATGTTTTGTTTTGTGCTAAATGACCCTGAAATTGAAAAGCAATACAAATGAACTCTAAAAAGGTTGAAACTTGGCATGGTATCATAATTTCTCCCAGATAGAATATGCTAAAAAGTTGAGAGAGTTGCGGCAAAAACTGGATGTACTTCGTGTACAAACTGGACAATCCCTTACGAAGTATCAGAGACGAAAACTCATCGGTTACAAAGGGATTTCAATTTTTAATAACTCATTTTAACTCCAGGCTTTTTGTGAGTTCAATATGCACCATTCAAAGGCACATCATGAATTTGCAACCCTCTCCTGACTTCATTTGATATTTTTCATGCATTTAACAATTTATTTTGAGCTAAATGACCCTGAAATTGAAAAGCACTACAAATGAACTCTGAAAAGGTTGAAACTTGGCATGGTATCATAATTTTACCCACATAGCATGTGCTAAAAAGTTGAGAGGGTTGCGGCAAAAACTGGATGCACTTCCTGCACAAACAGGACAATCCCTTGGAAAGTATCAGGGTTTCGGACGAAAACTCATCTGTTAGAAAGGGATTTCAATTTTTAATAACTCATTTTAATGCCAGGCTTTTTGTGAGTTCAAGATGCACCATTCAAAGGCACATCAAGAATTTTCAACCCTCTCCTGAGTTCATTTGATATTCTTCATGTATTTAATGATTTATTTTGAGCTAAATGACTCTGAACTTGAAAAGCACTACAAATGAACTATGAAAAGGTTGAAACTTGGCATGGTATCATAATTTCACCCACATAGCATGTGCTAAAAAGTTGAGAGGGTTGCGGCAAAAACTGGATGCACTTCCTGTACAAACAGGACAATCCCTTTCAAAGTATCAGGGTTTCGGACGAAAACTCATGTGTTACAAAGGTATTTCAATTTTTAATAACTCATTTTAACTCCAGGCTTTTTGTGAGTTCAATATGCACCATTCAAAGGCACAACATGAATTTTCAACCCTCTCCTGACTTCATTTGATATTTTTCATGCATTTAATGATTTATTTTGAGCTAAATGACTCTGAAATTGAAAAGCACTACAAATGAACTCTGAAAAGGTTGAAACTTGGCATGGTATCATAATTTCACCCACATAGCATGTGCTAAAAACTTGAGAGGGTCGCGGCAAAAATTGGATGCACTTCCTATACAAACAGGACAATCCCTTGCAAAGTATCAGGGTTTCGGACGAAAACTCATCTGTTAGAAAGGGATTTCAATTTTTAATAACTCATTTTAATGCCAGGCTTTTTGTGAGTTCAATATGCACCATTCAAAGGAACATCATGAATTTTCAACCCTTTCCTGACTTCATTTCATATTTTTCGTGCATTTAATGATTTATTTTGAGCTAAATGACCCTGAAATTGAAAATCACTACAGATGAACTCTAAAAAGGTTGAAACTTGGCATGGTATCATAATTTCACCCACATAGCATGTGCTAAAAAGTTGAGATGCTTACGGCAAAAACTGGATGCACTTCGTGTAGAAACTGGACAATTCCTTTTGAAGTATCAGGGTTTCGGACGAAAACTCATCTGTTACAAAGGGATTTCAATTTTTAATAACTCATTTTAACTCCAGGCTTTTTGTGAGTTCGATATGCACCATTCAAAGGTACATCATGAATTTTCAACCCTCTCATGACTTCATTTGATATTTTTCATGCATTTATTGATTTATTTTGAGCTAAATGACCCTGAAATTGAAAAGCACTACAAATGAACTCTAAAAAGGTTGAAACTTCGCATGGTATCATAATTTCACCCACATAGCATGTGATAAAAAGTTGAGAGGCTTACGGCAAAAACTGGATGCACTTCGTGTAGAAACTGGACAATTCCTTTGGAAGTATCAGGGTTTCGGACGAAAACTCATCTGTTACAAAGGGATTTCAATTTTTAATAACTCAGTTTAACTCCAGGATTTTTGTGAGTTCAATATGCACCATTCAAAGGCACATCATGAATTTTCAACCCTCTCCTGACTTCATTTGATATTTTGCATGTATTTAATGATTTATTTTGAGCTAAATGACTCTAAAATTGAAAAGCACTACAAATGAACGCTGAAAAGGTTGAAACTTGGCATGGTATCATAATTTCACCCACATAGCATGTGCTAAAAACCTGAGAGGGTTGTGGCAAAAACTGGATGCACTTTGTGTACAAACTGGACAATCCCTTTCGAAGTATCAGGGTTTCGGACGAAAACTCATCTGTTACATAGGGATTTCAATTTTTAATAACTCATTTTAACTCCAGGATTTTTGTGAGTTCAATATGCACCATTCAAAGGCACATCATGAATTTTCAACCCTCACCTGACTTCATTTGATATTTTTGAATGCATTTTATGTTTTGTTTTGTGCTAAATGACCCTGAAATTGAAAAGCAATACAAATGAACTCTAAAAAGGTTGAAACTTGGCATGGTATCATAATTTCTCCCAGATAGAATATGCTAAAAAGTTGAGAGAGTTGCGGCAAAAACTGGATGTACTTCGTGTACAAACTGGACAATCCCTTACGAAGTATCAGAGACGAAAACTCATCGGTTACAAAGGGATTTCAATTTTTAATAACTCATTTTAACTCCAGGCTTTTTGTGAGTTCGATATGCACCATTCAAAGGTACATCATGAATTTTCAACCCTCTCATGACTTCATTTGATATTTTTCATGCATTTATTGATTTATTTTGAGCTAAATGACCCTGAAATTGAAAAGCACTACAAATGAACTCTAAAAAGGTTGAAACTTCGCATGGTATCATAATTTTACCCACATAGCATGTGCTAAAAGGTTGAGAGGCTTACGGCAAAAACTGGATGCACTTTGTGTAGAAACTGGACTATTCCTTTTGAAGTATCAGGGTTTCGGACGAAAACTCATCTGTTACAAAGGGATTTCAATTTTTAATAACTCATTTTAACTCCAGGCTTTTTGTGAGTTCAATATGCACCATTCAAAGGCACATCAGGAATTCTCAACCCTCTGCTGACGTCATTTGATATTTTTCATGCATTTAATGATTTATTTTGAGCTAAATGACCCTGAAATTGAAAAGCACTACAAATGAACTCTGAAAAGGTTGAAACTTGGCATGGTATCATAATTTCACCCACATAGCATGTGCTAAAAAGTTGAGAGGGTTGCGGCAAAAACTGGATGCACTTCCTGTACAAACAGGACAATCCCTTGCAAAGTATCAGGGTTTCGGACGAAAACTCATCTGTTAGAAAGGGATTTCAATTTTTAATAACTCATTTTAATGCCAGGCTTTTTGTGAGTTCAATACGCACCATTCAAAGGAACATCATGAATTTTCAACCCTTTCCTGACTTCATTTCATATTTTTCATGGATTTAATGATTTATTTTGAGCTAAATGACCCTGAAATTGAAAAGCACTACAAATGAACTATAAAAAGGTTGAAACTTGGCATGGTATCATAATTTCACCCACATAGCATGTGCTAAAAAGTTGAGATGCTTACGGCAAAAACTGGATGCACTTCGTGTAGAAACTGGACAATTCCTTTTGAAGTATCAGGGTTTCGGAGGAAAACTCATCTGTTACCAAGGGAATTCAATTTTTAATAACTCATTTTAACTCCAGGCTTTTTGTGAGTTCAATATGCACCATTCAAAGGCACATCATGAATTTTCAACCCTGTCCTGACTTCATTTGATATTTTTTTAATGCATTTTATGTTTTGTTTTGTGCTAAATGACCCTGAAATTGAAAAGCAATACAAATGAACTCTGAAAAGGTTGAAACTTGGCATGGTATCATAATTTCTCCCAGATAGCATATGCTAAAAAGTTGAGAGAGTTGCGGCAAAAACTGGATGTATTTCGTGTACAAACTGGACAATCCCTTACGAAGTATCAGAGACGAAAACTCATCGATTACAAAGGGATTTCAATTTTTAGTAACTCATTTTAACTCCAGGCTTTTTGTGAGTTCAATATGCACCATTCAAAGGCACATCATGAATTTTCAACCCTCTCCTGACTTCATTTGATATTTTTTAATGCATTTTATGTTTTGTTTTGTGCTAAATGACCCTCAAATTGAAAAGCAATACAAATGAACTCTGAAAAGGTTGAAACTTGGCATGGTATCATAATTTCTCCCACATAGCATATGCTAAAAAGTTGAGAGAGTTGCGGCAAAAACTGGATTTACTTCGTGTACAAACTAGACAATCCCTTACGAAGTATTAGAGACGAAAACTCATCGGTTACAAAGGGATTTCAATTTTTAATAACTCATTTTAACTCCAGGCTTTTTGTGAGTTCGATATGCACCATTCAAAGGTACATCATGAATTTTCAACCCTCTCCTGACTTCATTTGATATTTTTCATGCATTTATTGATTTATTTTGAGCTAAATGACCCTGAAATTGAAAAGCACTACAAATGAACTCTAAAAAGGTTGAAACTTCGCATGGTATCATAATTTCACCCACATAGCATGTGCTAAAAAGTTGAGAGGCTTACGGCAAAAACTGGATGCACTTCGTGTAGAAACTGGACAATTCCTTTTGAAGTAATAGGGTTTCAGACGAAAACTCATCTGTTACAAAGGGATTTCAATTTTTAATAACTCAGTTTAACTCCAGGATTTTTGTGAGTTCAATATGCACCATTCAAAGGCACATCATGAATTTTCAACCCTCTCCTGACTTCATTTGATATTTTTCATGTATTTAATGATTTATTTTGAGCTAAATGACTCTAAAATTGAAAAGCACTACAAATGAACGCTGAAAAGGTTGAAACTTGGCATGGTATCATAATTTCACCCACATAGCATGTGCTAAAAACCTGAGAGGGTTGTGGCAAAAACTGGATGCACTTTGTGTACAAACTGGACAATCCCTTTCGAAGTATCAGGGTTTCGGACGAAAACTCATCTGTTACATAGGGATTTCAATTTTTAATAACTCATTTTAACTCCAGGCTTTTTGTGAGTTCAATATGCACCATTCAAAGGCACATCATCAATTTTCAACCCTCACCTGACTTCATTTGATATTTTTGAATGCATTTTATGTTTGGTTTTGTGCTAAATGACCCTGAAATTGAAAAGCAATACAAATGAACTCTAAAAAGGTTGAAACTTGGCATGGTATCATAATTTCTCCCAGATAGAATATGCTAAAAAGTTGAGAGAGTTGCGGAAAAAACTGGATGTAACAAACTGGACAATCCCTTACGAAGTATCAGAGACGAAAACTCATCGGTTACAAAGGGATTTCAATTTTTAATAACTCATTTTAACTCCAGGCTTTTTGTGAGTTCGATATGCACCATTCAAAGGTACATCATGAATTTTCAACCCTCTCATGACTTCATTTGATATTTTTCATGCATTTATTGATTTATTTTGAGCTAAATGACCCTGGAATTGAAAAGCACTACAAATGAACTCTAAAAAGGTTGAAACTTCGCATGGTATCATAATTTTACCCACATAGCATGTGCTAAAAGGTTGAGAGGCTTACGGCAAAAACTGGATGCACTTTGTGTAGAAACTGGACTATTCCTTTTGAAGTATCAGGGTTTCGGACGAAAACTCATCTGTTACAAAGGGATTTCAATTTTTAATAACTCATTTTAACTCCAGGCTTTTTGTGAGTTCAATATGCACCATTCAAAGGCACATCAGGAATTCTCAACCCTCTGCTGACGTCATTTGATATTTTTCATGCATTTAATGATTTATTTTGAGCTAAATGACCCTGAAATTGAAAAGCACTACAAATGAACTCTGAAAAGGTTGAAACTTGGCATGGTATCATAATTTCACCCACATAGCATGTGCTAAAAAGTTGAGAGGGTTGCGGCAAAAACTGGATGCACTTCCTGTACAAACAGGACAATCCCTTGCAAAGTATCAGGGTTTCGGACGAAAACTCATCTGTTAGAAAGGGATTTCAATTTTTAATAACTCATTTTAATGCCAGGCTTTTTGTGAGTTCAATACGCACCATTCAAAGGAACATCATGAATTTTCAACCCTTTCCTGACTTCATTTCATATTTTTCATGGATTTAATGATTTATTTTGAGCTAAATGACCCTGAAATTGAAAAGCACTACAAATGAACTATAAAAAGGTTGAAACTTGGCATGGTATCATAATTTCACCCACATAGCATGTGCTAAAAAGTTGAGATGCTTACGGCAAAAACTGGATGCACTTCGTGTAGAAACTGGACAATTCCTTTTGAAGTATCAGGGTTTCGGAGGAAAACTCATCTGTTACCAAGGGAATTCAATTTTTAATAACTCATTTTAACTCCAGGCTTTTTGTGAGTTCAATATGCACCATTCAAAGGCACATCATGAATTTTCAACCCTGTCCTGACTTCATTTGATATTTTTTTAATGCATTTTATGTTTTGTTTTGTGCTAAATGACCCTGAAATTGAAAAGCAATACAAATGAACTCTGAAAAGGTTGAAACTTGGCATGGTATCATAATTTCTCCCAGATAGCATATGCTAAAAAGTTGAGATAGTTGCGGCAAAAACTGGATGTATTTCGTGTACAAACTGGACAATCCCTTACGAAGTATCAGAGACGAAAACTCATCGATTACAAAGGGATTTCAATTTTTAGTAACTCATTTTAACTCCAGGCTTTTTGTGAGTTCAATATGCACCATTCAAAGGCACATCATGAATTTTCAACCCTCTCCTGACTTCATTTGATATTTTTTAATGCATTTTATGTTTTGTTTTGTGCTAAATGACCCTCAAATTGAAAAGCAATACAAATGAACTCTGAAAAGGTTGAAACTTGGCATGGTATCATAATTTCTCCCACATAGCATATGCTAAAAAGTTGAGAGAGTTGCGGCAAAAACTGGATTTACTTCGTGTACAAACTAGACAATCCCTTACGAAGTATTAGAGACGAAAACTCATCGGTTACAAAGGGATTTCAATTTTTAATAACTCATTTTAACTCCAGACTTTTTGTGAGTTCGATATGCACCATTCAAAGGTACATCATGAATTTTC
Source organism: Triticum urartu (assembly GCF_056163025.1). NCBI lineage: Eukaryota > Viridiplantae > Streptophyta > Magnoliopsida > Poales > Poaceae > Triticum > Triticum urartu. The sequence continues at coordinate 605,541,828 of NC_141878.1, forward strand.
AACCCTCTCCTGACTTCATTTGATATTTTTCATGCATTTATTGATTTATTTTGAGCTAAATGACCCTGAAATTGAAAAGCACTACAAATGAACTCTAAAAAGGTTGAAACTTCGCATGGTATCATAATTTCACCCACATAGCATGTGCTAAAAAGTTGAGAGGCTTACGGCAAAAACTGGATGCACTTCGTGTAGAAACTGGATAATTCCTTTTGAAGTATCAGGGTTTCGGACGAAAACTCATCTGTTACAAAGGGATTTCAATTTTTAATAACTCAGTTTAACTCCAGGATTTTTGTGAGTTCAATATGCACCATTCAAAGACACATCATGAATTTTCAACCCTCTACTGACTTCATTTGATATTTTTCATGTATTTAATGATTTATTTTGAGCTAAATGACTCTAAAATTGAAAAGCACTACAAATGAACTTTGAAAAGGTTGAAACTTGGCATGGTATCATAATTTCACCCACATAGTATGTGCTAAAAACCCGAGAGGGTTGTGGCAAAAAGTGGATGCACTTTGTGTACAAACTGGACAATCCCTTTCGAAGTATCAGGGTTTCGGACGAAAACTCATCTGTTACATAGGGATTTCAATTTTTAATAACTCATTTTAACTCCAGGCTTTTTGTGAGTTCAATATGCACCATTCAAAGGCACATCATGAATTTTCAACCCTCTCCTGACTTCATTTGATATTTTTGAATGCATTTTATCTTTTGTTTTGTGCTAAATGACCCTGAAATTGAAAAGCAATACAAATGAACTCTGAAAAGGTTGAAACTTGGCATGGTATCATAATTTCTCCCAGATAGCATATGCTAAAAAGTTGAGAGAGTTGCGGCAAAAACTGGATGTACTTCGTGTACAAACTGGACAATCCCTTACGAAGTATTAGAGACGAAAACTCATCGGTTACAAAGGGATTTCAATTTTTAATAAATCATTTTAACTCCAGGCTTTTTGTGAGTTCAATATGCACCATTCAAAGGCACATCATGAATTTTCAACCCTCTCCTGACTTCATTTGATATTTTTTAATGCATTTTATGTTTTGTTTTGTGCTAAATGACCCTGAAATTGAAAAGCAATACAAATGAACTCTGAAAAGGTTGAAACTTGGCATGGTATCATAATTTCTCCCACATAGCATATGCTAAAAAGTTGAGAGAGTTGCGGCAAAAACTGGATTTACTTCGTGTACAAACTAGACAATCCCTTACGAAGTATTAGAGACGAAAACTCATCGGTTACAAAGGGATTTCAATTTTTAATAACTCATTTTAACTCCAGGCTTTTTGTGAGTTCGATATGCACCATTCAAAGGTACATCATGAATTTTCAACCCTCTCCTGACTTCATTTGATATTTTTCATGCATTGATTGATTTATTTTGAGCTAAATGACCCTGAAATTGAAAAGCACTACAAATGAACTCTAAAAAGGTTGAAACTTCGCATGGTATCATAATTTCACCCACATAGCATGTGCTAAAAAGTTGAGAGGCTTACGGCAAAAACCGGATGCACTTCGTGTAGAAACTGGACAATTCCTTTTGAAGTATCAGGGTTTCGGACGAAAACTCATCTGTTACAAAGGGATTTCAATTTTTAATAACTCAGTTTAACTCCAGGATTTTTGTGAGTTCAATATGCACCATTCAAAGGCACATCATGAAATTGCAACCCTCTCCTGACTTCATTTGATATTTTGCATGTATTTAATGATTTATTTTGAGCTAAATGACTCTAAAATTGAAAAGCACTACAAATGAACTCTGAAAAGGTTGAAACTTGGCATGGTATCATAATTTCACCCACATAGCATGTGCTAAAATCCTGAGAGGGTTGTGGCAAAAACTGGATGCACTTTGTGTACAAACTGGACAATCCCTTTCGAAGTATCAGGGTTTCGGACGAAAACTCATCTGTTACATAGGGATTTCAATTTTTAATAACTCATTTTAACTCCAGGCTTTTTGTGAGTTCAATATGCACCATTCAAAGGCACATCATGAATTTTCAACCCTCTCCTGACTTCATTTGATATTTTTGAATGCATTTTATGTTTTGTTTTGTGCTAAATGACCCTGAAATTGAAAAGCAATACAAATGAACTCTGAAAAGGTTGAAACTTGGCATGGTATCATAATTTCTCCCAGGTAGCATATGCTAAAAAGTTGAGAGAGCTGCGGCAAAAACTGGATGTACTTCGTGTACAAACTGGACAATCCCTTACGAAGTATTAGAGACGAAAACTCATCGGTTACAAAGGGATTTCAATTTTTAATAACTCATTTTAACTCCAGGCTTTTTGTGAGTTCGATAAGCACCATTCAAAGGTACATCATGAATTTTCAACCCTCTCATGACTTCATTTGATATTTTTCATGCATTTATTGATTTATTTTGAGCTAAATGACCCTGAAATTGAAAAGCACTACAAATGGACTCTAAAAAGGTTGAAACTTCGCATGGTATCATAATTTTACCAACATAGCATGTGCTAAAAAGTTGAGAGGCTTACGGAAAAAACTGGATGCACTTTGTGTAGAAACTGGACTATTCTTTTTGAAGTATCAGGGTTTCGGACGAAAACTCATCTGTTACAAAGGGATTTCAATTTTTAATAACTCATTTTAACTCCAGGCTTTTTGTGAGTTCAATATGCACCATTCAAAGGCACATCAGGAATTCTCAACCCTCTCCTGACGTCATTTGATATTTTTCATGCATTTAATGATTTATTTTGAGCTAAATGACCCTGAAATTGAAAAGCACTACAAATGAACTCTGAAAAGGTTGAAACTTGGCATGGTATCATAATTTCACCCACATAGCACGTGCTAAAAAGTTGAGAGGGTTGCGGCAAAAACTGGATGCACTTCCTGTACAAACAGGACAATCCCTTGCAAAGTATCAGGGTTTCGGACGAAAACTCATCTGTTAGAAAGGGATTTCAATTTTTAATAACTCATTTTAATGCCAGGCTTTTTGTGAGTTCAATACGCACCATTCAAAGGAACATCATGAATTTTCAACCCTTTCCTGACTTCATTTCATATTTTTCATGGATTTAATGATTTATTTTGAGCTACATGACCCTGAAATTGAAAAGCACTACAAATGAACTCTAAAAAGGTTGAAACTTGGCATGGTATCATAATTTCACCCACATAGCATGTGCTAAAAAGTTGAGATGCTTACGGCAAAAACTGGATGCACTTCGTGTAGAAACTGGACAATTCCTTTTGAAGTATGAGGGTTTCGGACGAAAACTCATCTGTTACAAAGGGATTTCAATTTTTAATAACTCATTTTAACTCCAGGCTTTTTGTGAGTTCAATATGCACCATTCAAAGGCACATCATGAATTTTCAACCCTCTCCTGACTTCATTTGATATTTTTTAATGCATTTTATGTTTTGTTTTGTGCTAAATGACCCTGAAATTGAAAAGCAATACAAATGAACTCTGAAAAGGTTGAAACTTGGCATGGTATCATAATTTCTCCCAGATAGCATATGCTAAAAAGTTGAGAGAGTTGCGGCAAAAACTGGATGTACTTCGTGTACAAACTGGACAATCCCATACGAAGTATCAGAGACGAAAACTCATCGGTTACAAAGGGATTTCAATTTTTAATAACTCATTTTAACTCCAGGCTTTTTGTGAGTTCGATATGCACCATTCAAAGGTACATCATGAATTTTCAACCCTCTCCTGACTTCATTTGATATTTTTCATGCATTTATTGATTTATTTTGAGCTAAATGACCCTGAAATTGAAAAGCACTACAAATGAACTATAAAAAGGTTTAAACTTCGCATGGTATCATAATTTCACCCACATAGCATGTGCTAAAAAGTTGAGAGGCTTACGGCAAAAACTGGATGCACTTCGTGTAGAAACTGGACAATTCCTTTTGAAGTATCAGGGTTTCGGACGAAAACTCATCTGTTACAAAGGGATTTCAATTTTTAATAACTCAGTTTAACTCCAGGATTTTTGTGAGTTCAATATGCACCATTCAAAGGCACATCATGAATTTTCAACCCTCTCCTGACTTCATTTGATATTTTTCATGTATTTAATGATTTATTTTGAGCTAAATGACTCTAAAATTGAAAAGCACTACAAATGAACTTTGAAAAGGTTCAAACTTGGCATGGTATCATAATTTCACCCACATAGCATGTGCTAAAAACCCGAGAGGGTTGTGGCAAAAAGTGGATGCACTTTGTGTACAAACTGTACAATCCCTTTCGAAGTATCAGGGTTTCGGACGAAAACTCATCTGTTACATAGGGATTTCAATTTTTAATAACTCATTTTAACTCCAGGCTTTTTTTGAGTTCAATATGCACCATTCAAAGGCACATCATGAATTTTCAACCCTCTCCTGACTTCATTTGATATTTTTGAATGCATTTTATGTTTTGTTTTGTGCTAAATGACCCTGAAATTGAAAAGCAATACAAATGAACTCTGAAAAGGTTGAAACTTGGCATGGTATCATAATTTCTCCCAGATAGCATATGCTAAAAAGTTGAGAGAGCTGCGGCAAAAACTGGATGTACTTCGTGTACAAACTGGACAATCCCTTACGAAGTATCAGAGACGAAAACTCATCGGTTACAAAGGGATTTCAATTTTTAATAACTCATTTTAACTCCAGGCTTTTTGTGAGTTCGATAAGCACCATTCAAAGGTACATCATGAATTTTCAACCCTCTCATGACTTCATTTGATATTTTTCATGCATTTATTGATTTATTTTGAGCTAAATGACCCTGAAATTGAAAAGCACTACAAATGAACTCTAAAAAGGTTGAAACTTCGCATGGTATCATAATTTTACCCACATAGCATGTGCTAAAAAGTTGAGAGGCTTACGGCAAAAACTGGATGCACTTTGTGTAGAAACTGGACTATTCCTTTTGAAGTATCAGGGTTTCGGACGAAAACTCATCTGTTACAAAGGGATTTCAATTTTTAATAACTCATTTTAACTCCAGGCTTTTTGTGAGTTCAATATGCACCATTCAAAGGCACATCAGGAATTCTCAACCCTCTCCTGACGTCATTTGATATTTTTCATGCATTTAATGATTTATTTTGAGCTAAATGACCCTTAAATTGAAAAGCACTACAAATGAACTCTGAAAAGGTTGAAAATTGGCATGGTATCATAATTTGACCCACATAGCACGTGCTAAAAAGTTGAGAGGGTTGCGGCAAAAACTGGATGCACTTCCTGTACAAACAGGACAATCCCTTGCAAAGTATCAGGGTTTCGGACGAAAACTCATCTGTTAGAAAGGGATTTAAATTTTTAATAACTCATTTTAATGCCAGGATTTTTGTGAGTTCAATACGCACCATTCAAAGGAACATCATGTATTTTCAACCCTTTCCTGACTTCATTTCATATTTTTCATGGATTTAATGATTTATTTTGAGCTAAATGACCCTGAAATTGAAAAGCACTACAAATGAACTCTAAAAAGGTTGAAACTTGGCATGGTATCATAATTTCACCCACATAGCATGTGCTAAAAAGTTGAGATGCTTACGGCAAAAACTGGATGCACTTCGTGTAGAAACTGGACAATTCCTTTTGAAGTATCAGGGTTTCGGACGAAAACTCATCGGTTACAAAGGGATTTCAATTTTTAATAAATCATTTTAACTCCAGGCTTTTGTGAGTTCAATATGCACCATTCAAAGGCACATCATGAATTTTCAACCCTCTCCTGACTTCATTTGATATTTTTTAATGCATTTTATGTTTTGTTTTGTGCTAAATGACCCTGAAATTGAAAAGCAATACAAATGAACTCTGAAAAGGTTGAAACTTGGCATGGTATCATAATTTCTCCCAGATAGCATATGCTAAAAAGTTGAGAGAGTTGCGGCAAAAACTGGATGTACTTCGTGTACAAACTGGACAATCCCTTACGAAGTATCAGAGACGAAAACTCATCGGTCACAAAGGGATTTCAATTTTTAATAACTCATTTTATCTCCAGGCTTTTTGTGAGTTCAATATGCACCATTCAAAGGCACATCAAGAATTTTCAAACCTTTCCTGACTTCATTTCATATTTTTCATGGATTTAATGATTTATTTTGAGCTAAATGACCCTGAAATTGAAAAGCACTACAAATGAACTCTAAAAAGGTTGAAACTTCGCATGGTATCATAATTTCACCCACATAGCATGTGCTAAAAAGTTGAGATGCTTACGGAAAAAACTGGATGCACTTCGTGTAGAAACTGGACAATTCCTTTTGAAGTATCAGGGTTTCGGACGAAAACTCATCTGTTACAAAGGGATTTCAATTTTTAATAACTCATTTTAAGTCCAGGCTTTTTGTGAGTTCAATATGCACCATTCAAAGGCACATCATGAATTTTCAACCCTCTCCTGACTTCATTTGATATTTTTGAATGCATTTTATGTTTTGTTTTGTGCTAAATGACCCTGAAATTGAAAAGCAATACAAATGAACTCTGAAAAGGTTGAAACTTGGCATGGTATCATAATTTCTCCCAGATAGCATATGCTAAAAAGTTGAGAGAGCTGCGGCAAAAACTGGATATACTTCGTATTCAAACTGGACAATCCCTTACGAAGTATCAGAGACGAAAACTCATCGGTTACAAAGGGATTTCAATTTTTAATAACTCATTTTAACTCCAGGCTTTTTGTGAGTTTGATAAGCACCATTCAAAGGTACATCATGAATTTTCAACCCTCTCATGACTTCATTTGATATTTTTCATGCATTTATTGATTTATTTTGAGCTAAATGACCCTGAAATTGAAAAGCACTACAAATGAACTCTAAAAAGGTTGAAACTTCGCATGGTATCATAATTTTACCCACATAGCATGTGCTAAAAAGTTGAGAGGCTTACGGAAAAAACTGGATGCACTTTGTGTAGAAACTGGACTATTCCTTTTGAAGTATCGGAGTTTCAGACGAAAACTCATCTGTTACAAAGGGATTTGAATTTTTAATAACTCATTTTAACTCCAGGCTTTTTGTGAGTTCAATATGCACCATTCAAAGGCACATCAGGAATTCTCAACCCTCTCCTGACGTCATTTGATATTTTTCATGCATTTAATGATTTATTTTGAGCTAAATGACCCTGAAATTGAAAAGCACTACAAATGAACTCTGAAAAGGTTGAAACTTGGCATGGTATCATAATTTGACCCACATAGCACGTGCTAAAAAGTTGAGAGGGTTGCGGCAAAAACTGGATGCACTTCCTGTACAAACAGGACAATCCCTTGCAAAGTATCAGGGTTTCGGACGAAAACTCATCTGTTAGAAAGGGGTTTCAATTTTTAATAACTCATTTTAATGCCAGGCTTTTTGTGAGTTCAATACGCACCATTCAAAGGAACATCATGAATTTTCAACCCTTTCCTGACTTCATTTCATATTTTTCATGGATTTAATGATTTATTTTGAGCTAAATGACCCTGAAATTGAAAAGCACTACAAATGAACTCTAAAAAGGTTGAAACTTGGCATGGTATCATAATTTCACCCACATAGCATGTGCTAAAAAGTTGAGATGCTTACGGCAAAAACTGGATGCACTTCGTGTAGAAACTGGACAATTCCTTTTGAAGTATCAGGGTTTCGGACGAAAACTCATCTGTTACAAAGGGATTTCAATTTTTAATAACTCATTTTAACTCCAGGCTTTTTGTGAGTTCAATATGCACCATTCAAAGGCACATCATGAATTTTCAACCCTCTCCTGACTTCATTTGATATTTTTTAATGCATTTTATGTTTTGTTTTGTGCTAAATGACCCTGAAATTGAAAAGCAATACAAATGAACTCTGAAAAGGTTGAAACTTGGCATGGTATCATAATTTCTCCCACATAGCATATGCTAAAAAGTTGAGAGAGTTGCGGCAAAAACTGGATGTACTTCGCGTACAAACTGGACAATCCCTTACGAAGTATCAGAGACGAAAACTCATCGGTTACAAAGGGATTTCAATTTTTAATAACTCATTTTAACTCCAGGCTTTTTGTGAGTTCAATATGCACCATTCAAAGGCACATCAAGAATTTTCAAACCTCTCCTGAGTTCATTTGATATTCTTCATGTATTTAATGATTTATTTTGAGCTAAATGACTCTGAAATTGAAAAGCACTACAAATGAACTCTGAAAAGGTTGAAACCTGGCATTGTATCATAATTTCACCCACATAGCATGTGCTAAAACCTTGATAGGGTTGCGGCAAAAACTGGATGCACTTCGTGTACAAACTGGACAATCCCTTTCGAAGTATCAGGGTTTCGGACGAAAACTCATCTGCTACATATGGATTTCAATTTTTAATAACTCATTTTAACTCCAGGCTTTTTGTGAGTTCAATATGCACCATTCAAAGGCACATCAGGAATTCTCAACCCTCTCCTGACGTCATTTGATATTTTTCATGCATTTAATGATTTATTTTGAGCTAAATGACCCTTAAATTGAAAAGCACTACAAATGAACTCTGAAAAGGTTGAAAATTGGCATGGTATCATAATTTGACCCACATAGCACGTGCTAAAAAGTTGAGAGGGTTGCGGCAAAAACTGGATGCACTTCCTGTACAAACAGGACAATCCCTTGCAAAGTATCAGGGTTTCGGACGAAAACTCATCTGTTAGAAAGGGATTTAAATTTTTAATAACTCATTTTAATGCCAGGATTTTTGTGAGTTCAATACGCACCATTCAAAGGAACATCATGTATTTTCAACCCTTTCCTGACTTCATTTCATATTTTTCATGGATTTAATGATTTATTTTGAGCTAAATGACCCTGAAATTGAAAAGCACTACAAATGAACTCTAAAAAGGTTGAAACTTGGCATGGTATCATAATTTCACCCACATAGCATGTGCTAAAAAGTTGAGATGCTTACGGCAAAAACTGGATGCACTTCGTGTAGAAACTGGACAATTCCTTTTGAAGTATCAGGGTTTCGGACGAAAACTCATCTGTTACAAAGGGATTTCAATTTTTAATAAATCATTTTAACTCCAGGCTTTTGTGAGTTCAATATGCACCATTCAAAGGCACATCATGAATTTTCAACCCTCTCCTGACTTCATTTGATATTTTTTAATGCATTTTATGTTTTGTTTTGTGCTAAATGACCCTGAAATTGAAAAGCAATACAAATGAACTCTGAAAAGGTTGAAACTTGGCATGGTATCATAATTTCTCCCAGATAGCATATGCTAAAAAGTTGAGAGAGTTGCGGCAAAAACTGGATGTACTTCGTGTACAAACTGGACAATCCCTTACGAAGTATCAGAGACGAAAACTCATCGGTCACAAAGGGATTTCAATTTTTAATAACTCATTTTATCTCCAGGCTTTTTGTGAGTTCAATATGCACCATTCAAAGGCACATCAAGAATTTTCAAACCTTTCCTGACTTCATTTCATATTTTTCATGGATTTAATGATTTATTTTGAGCTAAATGACCCTGAAATTGAAAAGCACTACAAATGAACTCTAAAAAGGTTGAAACTTCGCATGGTATCATAATTTCACCCACATAGCATGTGCTAAAAAGTTGAGATGCTTACGGAAAAAACTGGATGCACTTCGTGTAGAAACTGGACAATTCCTTTTGAAGTATCAGGGTTTCGGACGAAAACTCATCTGTTACAAAGGGATTTCAATTTTTAATAACTCATTTTAAGTCCAGGCTTTTTGTGAGTTCAATATGCACCATTCAAAGGCACATCATGAATTTTCAACCCTCTCCTGACTTCATTTGATATTTTTGAATGCATTTTATGTTTTGTTTTGTGCTAAATGACCCTGAAATTGAAAAGCAATACAAATGAACTCTGAAAAGGTTGAAACTTGGCATGGTATCATAATTTCTCCCAGATAGCATATGCTAAAAAGTTGAGAGAGCTGCGGCAAAAACTGGATATACTTCGTATTCAAACTGGACAATCCCTTACGAAGTATCAGAGACGAAAACTCATCGGTTACAAAGGGATTTCAATTTTTAATAACTCATTTTAACTCCAGGCTTTTTGTGAGTTTGATAAGCACCATTCAAAGGTACATCATGAATTTTCAACCCTCTCATGACTTCATTTGATATTTTTCATGCATTTATTGATTTATTTTGAGCTAAATGACCCTGAAATTGAAAAGCACTACAAATGAACTCTAAAAAGGTTGAAACTTCGCATGGTATCATAATTTTACCCACATAGCATGTGCTAAAAAGTTGAGAGGCTTACGGAAAAAACTGGATGCACTTTGTGTAGAAACTGGACTATTCCTTTTGAAGTATCGGAGTTTCAGACGAAAACTCATCTGTTACAAAGGGATTTGAATTTTTAATAACTCATTTTAACTCCAGGCTTTTTGTGAGTTCAATATGCACCATTCAAAGGCACATCAGGAATTCTCAACCCTCTCCTGACGTCATTTGATATTTTTCATGCATTTAATGATTTATTTTGAGCTAAATGACCCTGAAATTGAAAAGCACTACAAATGAACTCTGAAAAGGTTGAAACTTGGCATGGTATCATAATTTGACCCACATAGCACGTGCTAAAAAGTTGAGAGGGTTGCGGCAAAAACTGGATGCACTTCCTGTACAAACAGGACAATCCCTTGCAAAGTATCAGGGTTTCGGACGAAAACTCATCTGTTAGAAAGGGGTTTCAATTTTTAATAACTCATTTTAATGCCAGGCTTTTTGTGAGTTCAATACGCACCATTCAAAGGAACATCATGAATTTTCAACCCTTTCCTGACTTCATTTCATATTTTTCATGGATTTAATGATTTATTTTGAGCTAAATGACCCTGAAATTGAAAAGCACTACAAATGAACTCTAAAAAGGTTGAAACTTGGCATGGTATCATAATTTCACCCACATAGCATGTGCTAAAAAGTTGAGATGCTTACGGCAAAAACTGGATGCACTTCGTGTAGAAACTGGACAATTCCTTTTGAAGTATCAGGGTTTCGGACGAAAACTCATCTGTTACAAAGGGATTTCAATTTTTAATAACTCATTTTAACTCCAGGCTTTTTGTGAGTTCAATATGCACCATTCAAAGGCACATCATGAATTTTCAACCCTCTCCTGACTTCATTTGATATTTTTTAATGCATTTTATGTTTTGTTTTGTGCTAAATGACCCTGAAATTGAAAAGCAATACAAATGAACTCTGAAAAGGTTGAAACTTGGCATGGTATCATAATTTCTCCCAGATAGCATATGCTAAAAAGTTGAGAGAGTTGCGGCAAAAACTGGATGTACTTCGTGTACAAACTGGACAATCCCTTACGAAGTATCAGAGACGAAAACTCATCGGTTACAAAGGGATTTCAATTTTTAATAACTCATTTTAACTCCAGGCTTTTTGTGAGTTCAATATGCACCATTCAAAGGCACATCAAGAATTTTCAAACCTCTCCTGAGTTCATTTGATATTCTTCATGTATTTAATGATTTATTTTGAGCTAAATGACTCTGAAATTGAAAAGCACTACAAATGAACTCTGAAAAGGTTGAAACCTGGCATTGTATCATAATTTCACCCACATAGCATGTGCTAAAACCTTGATAGGGTTGCGGCAAAAACTGGATGCACTTCGTGTACAAACTGGACAATCCCTTTCGAAGTATCAGGGTTTCGGACGAAAACTCATCTGCTACATATGGATTTCAATTTTTAATAACTCATTTTAACTCCAGGCTTTTTGTGAGTTCAATATGCACCATTCAAAGGCACATCATGAATTTTCAACCCTCTCCTAACTTCATTTGATATTTTTCATGCATTTAATGATTTATTTTGAGCTAAATGACTCTGAAATTGAAAAGCACTACAAATGAACTCTGAAAAGGTTGAAACGTGGCATGGTATCATAATTTCACCCACATAGCATGTGCTAAAAACTTGAGAGGGTTGCGGCAAAAACTGGATGCACTTCGTGTAGAAACTGGACAATTCCTTTTGAAGTATCAGGGTTTCGGACGAAAACTCATCTGTTACAAAGGGATTTCAATTTTTAATAACTCAGTTTAACTCCAGGATTTTTGTGAGTTCAATATGCACCATTCAAAGGCACATCATGAATTTTCAACCCTCTCCTGACTTCATTTGATATTTTTGAATGCATTTTATGTTTTGTTTTGTGCTAAATGACCCTGAAATTGAAAAGCAATACAAATGAACTCTGAAAAGGTTGAAACTTGGCATGGTATCATAATTTCTCCCAGATAGCATATGCTAAAAAGTTGAGAGAGCTGCGGCAAAAACTGGATATACTTCGTATTCAAACTGGACAATCCCTTACGAAGTATCAGAGACGAAAACTCATCGGTTACAAAGGGATTTCAATTTTTAATAACTCATTTTAACTCCAGGCTTTTTGTGAGTTTGATAAGCACCATTCAAAGGTACATCATGAATTTTCAACCCTCTCATGACTTCATTTGATATTTTTCATGCATTTATTGATTTATTTTGAGCTAAATGACCCTGAAATTGAAAAGCACTACAAATGAACTCTAAAAAGGTTGAAACTTCGCATGGTATCATAATTTTACCCACATAGCATGTGCTAAAAAGTTGAGAGGCTTACGGAAAAAACTGGATGCACTTTGTGTAGAAACTGGACTATTCCTTTTGAAGTATCGGAGTTTCAGACGAAAACTCATCTGTTACAAAGGGATTTGAATTTTTAATAACTCATTTTAACTCCAGGCTTTTTGTGAGTTCAATATGCACCATTCAAAGGCACATCAGGAATTCTCAACCCTCTCCTGACGTCATTTGATATTTTTCATGCATTTAATGATTTATTTTGAGCTAAATGACCCTGAAATTGAAAAGCACTACAAATGAACTCTGAAAAGGTTGAAACTTGGCATGGTATCATAATTTGACCCACATAGCACGTGCTAAAAAGTTGAGAGGGTTGCGGCAAAAACTGGATGCACTTCCTGTACAAACAGGACAATCCCTTGCAAAGTATCAGGGTTTCGGACGAAAACTCATCTGTTAGAAAGGGGTTTCAATTTTTAATAACTCATTTTAATGCCAGGCTTTTTGTGAGTTCAATACGCACCATTCAAAGGAACATCATGAATTTTCAACCCTTTCCTGACTTCATTTCATATTTTTCATGGATTTAATGATTTATTTTGAGCTAAATGACCCTGAAATTGAAAAGCACTACAAATGAACTCTAAAAAGGTTGAAACTTGGCATGGTATCATAATTTCACCCACATAGCATGTGCTAAAAAGTTGAGATGCTTACGGCAAAAACTGGATGCACTTCGTGTAGAAACTGGACAATTCCTTTTGAAGTATCAGGGTTTCGGACGAAAACTCATCTGTTACAAAGGGATTTCAATTTTTAATAACTCATTTTAACTCCAGGCTTTTTGTGAGTTCAATATGCACCATTCAAAGGCACATCATGAATTTTCAACCCTCTCCTGACTTCATTTGATATTTTTTAATGCATTTTATGTTTTGTTTTGTGCTAAATGACCCTGAAATTGAAAAGCAATACAAATGAACTCTGAAAAGGTTGAAACTTGGCATGGTATCATAATTTCTCCCAGATAGCATATGCTAAAAAGTTGAGAGAGTTGCGGCAAAAACTGGATGTACTTCGTGTACAAACTGGACAATCCCTTACGAAGTATCAGAGACGAAAACTCATCGGTTACAAAGGGATTTCAATTTTTAATAACTCATTTTAACTCCAGGCTTTTTGTGAGTTCAATATGCACCATTCAAAGGCACATCAAGAATTTTCAAACCTCTCCTGAGTTCATTTGATATTCTTCATGTATTTAATGATTTATTTTGAGCTAAATGACTCTGAAATTGAAAAGCACTACAAATGAACTCTGAAAAGGTTGAAACCTGGCATTGTATCATAATTTCACCCACATAGCATGTGCTAAAACCTTGATAGGGTTGCGGCAAAAACTGGATGCACTTCGTGTACAAACTGGACAATCCCTTTCGAAGTATCAGGGTTTCGGACGAAAACTCATCTGCTACATATGGATTTCAATTTTTAATAACTCATTTTAACTCCAGGCTTTTTGTGAGTTCAATATGCACCATTCAAAGGCACATCATGAATTTTCAACCCTCTCCTAACTTCATTTGATATTTTTCATGCATTTAATGATTTATTTTGAGCTAAATGACTCTGAAATTGAAAAGCACTACAAATGAACTCTGAAAAGGTTGAAACGTGGCATGGTATCATAATTTCACCCACATAGCATGTGCTAAAAACTTGAGAGGGTTGCGGCAAAAACTGGATGCACTTCGTGTAGAAACTGGACAATTCCTTTTGAAGTATCAGGGTTTCGGACGAAAACTCATCTGTTACAAAGGGATTTCAATTTTTAATAACTCAGTTTAACTCCAGGATTTTTGTGAGTTCAATATGCACCATTCAAAGGCACATCATGAATTTTCAACCCTCTCCTGACTTCATTTGATATTTTTGAATGCATTTTATGTTTTGTTTTGTGCTAAATGACCCTGAAATTGAAAAGCAATACAAATGAACTCTGAAAAGGTTGAAACTTGGCATGGTATCATAATTTCTCCCAGATAGCATATGCTAAAAAGTTGAGAGAGCTGCGGCAAAAACTGGATATACTTCGTATTCAAACTGGACAATCCCTTACGAAGTATCAGAGACGAAAACTCATCGGTTACAAAGGGATTTCAATTTTTAATAACTCATTTTAACTCCAGGCTTTTTGTGAGTTTGATAAGCACCATTCAAAGGTACATCATGAATTTTCAACCCTCTCATGACTTCATTTGATATTTTTCATGCATTTATTGATTTATTTTGAGCTAAATGACCCTGAAATTGAAAAGCACTACAAATGAACTCTAAAAAGGTTGAAACTTCGCATGGTATCATAATTTTACCCACATAGCATGTGCTAAAAAGTTGAGAGGCTTACGGAAAAAACTGGATGCACTTTGTGTAGAAACTGGACTATTCCTTTTGAAGTATCGGAGTTTCAGACGAAAACTCATCTGTTACAAAGGGATTTGAATTTTTAATAACTCATTTTAACTCCAGGCTTTTTGTGAGTTCAATATGCACCATTCAAAGGCACATCAGGAATTCTCAACCCTCTCCTGACGTCATTTGATATTTTTCATGCATTTAATGATTTATTTTGAGCTAAATGACCCTGAAATTGAAAAGCACTACAAATGAACTCTGAAAAGGTTGAAACTTGGCATGGTATCATAATTTGACCCACATAGCACGTGCTAAAAAGTTGAGAGGGTTGCGGCAAAAACTGGATGCACTTCCTGTACAAACAGGACAATCCCTTGCAAAGTATCAGGGTTTCGGACGAAAACTCATCTGTTAGAAAGGGGTTTCAATTTTTAATAACTCATTTTAATGCCAGGCTTTTTGTGAGTTCAATACGCACCATTCAAAGGAACATCATGAATTTTCAACCCTTTCCTGACTTCATTTCATATTTTTCATGGATTTAATGATTTATTTTGAGCTAAATGACCCTGAAATTGAAAAGCACTACAAATGAACTCTAAAAAGGTTGAAACTTGGCATGGTATCATAATTTCACCCACATAGCATGTGCTAAAAAGTTAAGATGCTTACGGCAAAAACTGGATGCACTTCGTGTAGAAACTGGACAATTCCTTTTGAAGTATCAGGGTTTCGGACGAAAACTCATCTGTTACAAAGGGATTTCAATTTTTAATAACTCATTTTAACTCCAGGCTTTTTGTGAGTTCAATATGCACCATTCAAAGGCACATCATGAATTTTCAACCCTCTCCTGACTTCATTTGATATTTTTTAATGCATTTTATGTTTTGTTTTGTGCTAAATGACCCTGAAATTGAAAAGCAATACAAATGAACTCTGAAAAGGTTGAAACTTGGCATGGTATCATAATTTCTCCCAGATAGCATATGCTAAAAAGTTGAGAGAGTTGCGGCAAAAACTGGATGTACTTCGTGTACAAACTGGACAATCCCTTACGAAGTATCAGAGACGAAAACTCATCGGTTACAAAGGGATTTCAATTTTTAATAACTCATTTTAACTCCAGGCTTTTTGTGAGTTCAATATGCACCATTCAAAGGCACATCAAGAATTTTCAAACCTCTCCTGAGTTCATTTGATATTCTTCATGTATTTAATGATTTATTTTGAGCTAAATGACTCTGAAATTGAAAAGCACTACAAATGAACTCTGAAAAGGTTGAAACCTGGCATTGTATCATAATTTCACCCACATAGCATGTGCTAAAACCTTGATAGGGTTGCGGCAAAAACTGGATGCACTTCGTGTACAAACTGGACAATCCCTTTCGAAGTATCAGGGTTTCGGACGAAAACTCATCTGCTACATATGGATTTCAATTTTTAATAACTCATTTTAACTCCAGGCTTTTTGTGAGTTCAATATGCACCATTCAAAGGCACATCATGAATTTTCAACCCTCTCCTAACTTCATTTGATATTTTTCATGCATTTAATGATTTATTTTGAGCTAAATGACTCTGAAATTGAAAAGCACTACAAATGAACTCTGAAAAGGTTGAAACGTGGCATGGTATCATAATTTCACCCACATAGCATGTGCTAAAAACTTGAGAGGGTTGCGGCAAAAACTGGATGCACTTCGTGTAGAAACTGGACAATTCCTTTTGAAGTATCAGGGTTTCGGACGAAAACTCATCTGTTACAAAGGGATTTCAATTTTTAATAACTCAGTTTAACTCCAGGATTTTTGTGAGTTCAATATGCACCATTCAAAGGCACATCATGAATTTTCAACCCTCTCCTGACTTCATTTGATATTTTTAATGCATTTTATGTTTTGTTTTGTGCTAAATGACCCTGAAATTGAAAAGCAATACAAATGAACTCTGAAAAGGTTGAAACTTGGCATGGTATCATAATTTCTCCCACATAGCATATGCTAAAAAGTTGAGAGTGTTGCGGCAAAAACTGGATGTACTTCGTGTACAAACAGGACAATCCCTTTCGAAGTATCAGAGACGAAAACTCATCGGTTACAAAGGGA
Source organism: Triticum urartu (assembly GCF_056163025.1). NCBI lineage: Eukaryota > Viridiplantae > Streptophyta > Magnoliopsida > Poales > Poaceae > Triticum > Triticum urartu. Next base: position 605,559,003 of record NC_141878.1, read on the forward strand.
TTTCAATTTTTAATAACTCATTTTAACTCCAGGCTTTTTGTGAGTTCGATATGCACCATTCAAAGGTACATCATGAATTTTCAACCCTCTCCTGACTTCATTTGATATTTTTCATGCATTTATTCATTTATTTTGAGCTAAATGACCCTGAAATTGAAAAGCACTACAAATGAACTCTAAAAATGTTGAAACTTGGCATTGTATCATAATTGCACCCACATAGCATGTGCTAAAAACTTGAGAGGGTTGCGGCAAAAACTGGATGCACTTCGTGTACAAACTAGACAATCCCTTTCGAAATATCAGGGTTTCGGACGAAAACTCATCTGTTACATAGGGATTTCAATTTTTAATAACTCATTTTAATGCCAGGCTTTTTGTGATTTCAATATGCACCATTCAAAGGCACATCAAGAATTTTCAACCCTCTCCTGAGTTCATTTGATATTCTTCATGTATTTAATGATTTATTTTGAGCTAAATGACTCTGAAATTGAAAATCACTACAAATGAACTCTGAAAAGGTTGAAACTTGGCATTGTATCATAATTGCACCCACATAGCATGTGCTAAAAACTTGAGAGTGTTGCGCAAAAACTGGATGCACTTCCTGTACAAACTGGACAATCCCTTTCGAAATATCAGGGTTTCGGACGAAAACTCATCTGTTACATAGGGATTTCAATTTTTAATAACTCATTTTAACTCCAGGCCTTTTGTGAGTTCAATATGCACCATCCAAAGGCACATCATGAATTTGCAACCCTCTCCTGACTTCATTTGATATTTTTCATGCATTTAACAATTTATTTTGCGCTAAATGACCCTGAAATTGAAAAGCACTACAAATGAACTCTGAAAAGGTTGAAACTTGGCATGGTATCATAATTTCACCCACATAGCATGTGCTAAAAATTTGAGAGGGTTGCGGCAAAAACTGGATGCACTTCCTGTACAAACAGGACAATCCCTTGCAAAGTATCAGGGTTTCGGACGAAAACTCATCTGTTAGAAAGGGATTTCAATTTTTAATAACTCATTTTAATGCCAGGCTTTTTGTGAGTTCAATATGCACCATTCAAAGGCACATCAAGAATTTTCAACCCTCTCCTGAGTTCATTTGATATTCTTCATGTATTTAATGATTTATTTTGAGCTAAATGACTCTGAAATTGAAAAGCACTACAAATGAACTCTGAAAAGGTTGAAACTTGGCATTGTATCATAATTTCACCCATATAGCATGTGCTAAAACCTTGATAGGGTTGCGGCAAAAACTGGATGCACTTCGTGTACAAACTGGACAATCCCTTTCGAAGTATCAGGGTTTCGGACGAAAACTCATCTGCTACATAGGGATTTCAATTTTTAATAACTCATTTTAACTCCAGGCTTTTTGTGAGTTCAATATGCACCATTCAAAGGCACATCATGAATTTGCAACCCTCTCCTGACTTCATTTGATATTTTTCATGCATTTAATGATTTATTTTGAGCTAAATGACCCTGAAATTGAAAAGCACTACAAATGAACTCTGAAAAGGTTGAAACTTGGCATGGTATCATAATTTCACCCACATAGCATGTGCTAAAAAGTTGAGATGGTTGCGGCAAAAACTGGATGCACTTCTTGTACAAACAGGACAATCCCTTTCAAAGTATCAGGGTTTCGGACGAAAACTCATGTGTTACAAAGGGATTTCAATTTTTAATAACTCATTTTAACTCCAGGCTTTTTGTGAGTTCAATATGCACCATTCAAAGGCACAACATGAATTTTCAACCCTCTCCTAACTTCATTTGATATTTTTCATGCATTTAATGATTTATTTTGAGCTAAATGACTCTGAAATTAAAAAGCACTACAAATGAACTCTGAAAAGGTTGAAACTTGGCATGGTATCATAATTTCACCCACATAGCATGTGCTAAAAACTTGAGAGGGTTGCGGCAAAAACTGGATGCACTTCGTGTAGAAACTGGACAATTCCTTTTGAAGTATCAGGGTTTCGGACGAAAACTCATCTGTTACAAAGGGATTTCAATTTTTAATAACTCAGTTTAACTCTAGGATTTTTGTGAGTTCAATACGCACCATTCAAAGGAACATCATGAATTTTCAACCCTTTCCTGACTTCATTTCATATTTTTCATGGATTTAATGATTTATTTTGAGCTAAATGACCCTGAAATTGAAAAGCACTACAAATGAACTCTAAAAAGGTTCAAACTTGGCATGGTATCATAATTTCACCCACATAGCATGTGCTAAAAAGTTGAGATGCTTACGGCAAAAACTGGATGCACTTCGTGTACAAACTGGACAATACCTTTCGAAATATCAGGGTTTCGGACGAAAACTCATCTGTTACATAGGGATTTCAATTTTTAATAACTCATTTTAATGCCAGGCTTTTTGTGAGTTCAATATGCACCATTCAAAGGCACATCAAGAATTTTCAAACCTATCCTGAGTTCATTTGATATTCTACATGTATTTAATGATTTATTTTGAGCTAAATGACTCTGAAATTGAAAAGCACTACAAATGAACTCTGAAAAGGTTGAAACTTGGCATGGTATCATAATTTCACCCACATAGCATGTGCTAAAAAGTTGAGAGAGTTGCGGCAAAAACTGGATGTACTTCGTGTACAAACTGGACAATCCCTTACGAAGTATCAGAGACGAAAACTCATCGGTTACAAAGGGATTTCAATTTTTAATAACTCATTTTAACTCCAGGCTTTTTGTGAGTTCAATATGCACCATTCAAAGGCACATCAAGAATTTTCAAACCTCTCCTAAGTTCATTTGATATTCTTCATGTATTTAATGATTTATTTTGAGCTAAATGACTCTGAAATTGAAAAGCACTACAAATGAACTCTGAAAAGGTTGAAACCTGGCATTGTATCATAATTTCACCCATATAGCATGTGCTAAAACCTTGATAGGGTTGCGGCAAAAACTGGATGCACTTCGTGTACAAACTGGACAATCCCTTTCGAAGTATCAGGGTTTCGGACGAAAACTCATCTGCTACATAGGGATTTCAATTTTTAATAACTCATTTTAACTCCAGGCTTTTTGTGAGTTCGATATGCACCATTCAAAGGTACATCATGAATTTTCAACCCTCTCCTGACTTCATTTGATATTTTTCATGCATTTATTGATTTATTTTGAGCTAAATGACCCTGAAATTGAAAAGCACTACAAATGAACTCTAAAAAGGTTGAAACTTCGCATGGTATCATAATTTCACCCACATAGCATGTGCTAAAAAGTTGAGAGGCTTACGGCAAAAACTGGATGCACTTCGTGTAGAAACTGGACAATTCCTTTTGAAGTATCAGGGTTTCGGACGAAAACTCATCTGCTACAAAGGGATTTCAATTTTTAATAACTCAGTTTAACTCCAGGATTTTTGTGAGTTCAATATGCACCATTCAAAGGCACATCATGAATTTTCAACCCTCTCCTGACTTCATTTGATATTTTTAATGCATTTTCTGTTTTGTTTTGTGCTAAATGATCCTGAAATTGAAAAGCAATACAAATGAACTCTGAAAAGGTTGAAACTTGGCATGGTATCATAATTTCTCCCACATAGCATATGCTAAAAAGTTGAGAGTGTTGCGGCGAAAACTGGATGTACTTCGTGTACAAACAGGACAATCCCTTTCGAAGTATCAGAGACGAAAACTCATCGGTTACAAAGGGATTTCAATTTTTAATAACTCATTTTAACTCCAGGCTTTTTGTGAGTTCGATATGCACCATTCAAAGGTACATCATGAATTTTCAACCCTCTCCTGACTTCATTTGATATTTTTCATGCATTTATTGATTTATTTTGAGCTAAATGACCCTGAAATTGAAAAGCACTACAAATGAACTCTAAAAAGGTTGAAACTTGGCATTGTATCATAATTGCACCCACATAGCATGTGCTAAAAACTTGAGAGGGTTGCGGCAAAAACTGGATGCACTTCGTGTACAAACTGGACAATCCCTTTCGAAATATCAGGGTTTCGGACGAAAACTCATCTGTTACATAGGGATTTCAATTTTTAATAACTCATTTTAAAGCCAGGCTGTTTGTGATTTCAATATGCACCATTCAAAGGCACATCAAGAATTTTCAACCCTCTCCTGAGTTCATTTGATATTCTTCATGTATTTAATGATTTATTTTGAGCTAAATGACTCTGAAATTGAAAAGCACTACAAATGAACTCTGAAAAGGTTGAAACTTGGCATTGTATCATAATTGCACCCACATAGCATGTGCTAAAAACTTGAGAGGGTTGCGGCAAAAACTGGATGCACTTCGTGTACAAACTGGACAATCCCTTTCGAAATATCAGGGTTTCGGACGAAAACTCATCTGTTACATAGGGATTTCAATTTTTAATAACTCATTTTAACTCCAGGCTTTTTGTGAGTTCAATATGCACCATTCAAAGGCACATCATGAATTTGCAACCCTCTCCTGACTTCATTTGATATTTTTCATGCATTTAACAATTTATTTTGCGCTAAATGACCCTGAAATTAAAAAGCACTACAAATGAACTCTGAAAAGGTTGAAACTTGGCATGGTATCATAATTTCACCCACATAGCATGTGCTAAAAAGTTGAGATGGTTGCGGCAAAAACTGGATGCACTTCCTGTACAAACAGGACAATCCCTTGCAAAGTATCAGGGTTTCGGACGAAAACTCATCTGCTACATATGGATTTCAATTTTTAATAACTCATTTTAACTCCAGGCTTTTTGTGAGTTCAATATGCACCATTCAAAGGCACATCATGAATTTTCAACCCTCTCCTAACTTCATTTGATATTTTTCATGCATTTAATGATTTATTTTGAGCTAAATGACTCTGAAATTGAAAAGCACTACAAATGAACTCTGAAAAGGTTGAAACGTGGCATGGTATCATAATTTCACCCACATAGCATGTGCTAAAAACTTGAGAGGGTTGCGGCAAAAACTGGATGCACTTCGTGTAGAAACTGGACAATTCCTTTTGAAGTATCAGGGTTTCGGACGAAAACTCATCTGTTACAAAGGGATTTCAATTTTTAATAACTCAGTTTAACTCCAGGATTTTTGTGAGTTCAATATGCACCATTCAAAGGCACATCATGAATTTTCAACCCTCTCCTGACTTCATTTGATATTTTTGAATGCATTTTATGTTTTGTTTTGTGCTAAATGACCCTGAAATTGAAAAGCAATACAAATGAACTCTGAAAAGGTTGAAACTTGGCATGGTATCATAATTTCTCCCAGATAGCATATGCTAAAAAGTTGAGAGAGCTGCGGCAAAAACTGGATATACTTCGTATTCAAACTGGACAATCCCTTACGAAGTATCAGAGACGAAAACTCATCGGTTACAAAGGGATTTCAATTTTTAATAACTCATTTTAACTCCAGGCTTTTTGTGAGTTTGATAAGCACCATTCAAAGGTACATCATGAATTTTCAACCCTCTCATGACTTCATTTGATATTTTTCATGCATTTATTGATTTATTTTGAGCTAAATGACCCTGAAATTGAAAAGCACTACAAATGAACTCTAAAAAGGTTGAAACTTCGCATGGTATCATAATTTTACCCACATAGCATGTGCTAAAAAGTTGAGAGGCTTACGGAAAAAACTGGATGCACTTTGTGTAGAAACTGGACTATTCCTTTTGAAGTATCGGAGTTTCAGACGAAAACTCATCTGTTACAAAGGGATTTGAATTTTTAATAACTCATTTTAACTCCAGGCTTTTTGTGAGTTCAATATGCACCATTCAAAGGCACATCAGGAATTCTCAACCCTCTCCTGACGTCATTTGATATTTTTCATGCATTTAATGATTTATTTTGAGCTAAATGACCCTGAAATTGAAAAGCACTACAAATGAACTCTGAAAAGGTTGAAACTTGGCATGGTATCATAATTTGACCCACATAGCACGTGCTAAAAAGTTGAGAGGGTTGCGGCAAAAACTGGATGCACTTCCTGTACAAACAGGACAATCCCTTGCAAAGTATCAGGGTTTCGGACGAAAACTCATCTGTTAGAAAGGGGTTTCAATTTTTAATAACTCATTTTAATGCCAGGCTTTTTGTGAGTTCAATACGCACCATTCAAAGGAACATCATGAATTTTCAACCCTTTCCTGACTTCATTTCATATTTTTCATGGATTTAATGATTTATTTTGAGCTAAATGACCCTGAAATTGAAAAGCACTACAAATGAACTCTAAAAAGGTTGAAACTTGGCATGGTATCATAATTTCACCCACATAGCATGTGCTAAAAAGTTGAGATGCTTACGGCAAAAACTGGATGCACTTCGTGTAGAAACTGGACAATTCCTTTTGAAGTATCAGGGTTTCGGACGAAAACTCATCTGTTACAAAGGGATTTCAATTTTTAATAACTCATTTTAACTCCAGGCTTTTTGTGAGTTCAATATGCACCATTCAAAGGCACATCATGAATTTTCAACCCTCTCCTGACTTCATTTGATATTTTTTAATGCATTTTATGTTTTGTTTTGTGCTAAATGACCCTGAAATTGAAAAGCAATACAAATGAACTCTGAAAAGGTTGAAACTTGGCATGGTATCATAATTTCTCCCAGATAGCATATGCTAAAAAGTTGAGAGAGTTGCGGCAAAAACTGGATGTACTTCGTGTACAAACTGGACAATCCCTTACGAAGTATCAGAGACGAAAACTCATCGGTTACAAAGGGATTTCAATTTTTAATAACTCATTTTAACTCCAGGCTTTTTGTGAGTTCAATATGCACCATTCAAAGGCACATCAAGAATTTTCAAACCTCTCCTGAGTTCATTTGATATTCTTCATGTATTTAATGATTTATTTTGAGCTAAATGACTCTGAAATTGAAAAGCACTACAAATGAACTCTGAAAAGGTTGAAACCTGGCATTGTATCATAATTTCACCCACATAGCATGTGCTAAAACCTTGATAGGGTTGCGGCAAAAACTGGATGCACTTCGTGTACAAACTGGACAATCCCTTTCGAAGTATCAGGGTTTCGGACGAAAACTCATCTGCTACATATGGATTTCAATTTTTAATAACTCATTTTAACTCCAGGCTTTTTGTGAGTTCAATATGCACCATTCAAAGGCACATCATGAATTTTCAACCCTCTCCTAACTTCATTTGATATTTTTCATGCATTTAATGATTTATTTTGAGCTAAATGACTCTGAAATTGAAAAGCACTACAAATGAACTCTGAAAAGGTTGAAACGTGGCATGGTATCATAATTTCACCCACATAGCATGTGCTAAAAACTTGAGAGGGTTGCGGCAAAAACTGGATGCACTTCGTGTAGAAACTGGACAATTCCTTTTGAAGTATCAGGGTTTCGGACGAAAACTCATCTGTTACAAAGGGATTTCAATTTTTAATAACTCAGTTTAACTCCAGGATTTTTGTGAGTTCAATATGCACCATTCAAAGGCACATCATGAATTTTCAACCCTCTCCTGACTTCATTTGATATTTTTGAATGCATTTTATGTTTTGTTTTGTGCTAAATGACCCTGAAATTGAAAAGCAATACAAATGAACTCTGAAAAGGTTGAAACTTGGCATGGTATCATAATTTCTCCCAGATAGCATATGCTAAAAAGTTGAGAGAGCTGCGGCAAAAACTGGATATACTTCGTATTCAAACTGGACAATCCCTTACGAAGTATCAGAGACGAAAACTCATCGGTTACAAAGGGATTTCAATTTTTAATAACTCATTTTAACTCCAGGCTTTTTGTGAGTTTGATAAGCACCATTCAAAGGTACATCATGAATTTTCAACCCTCTCATGACTTCATTTGATATTTTTCATGCATTTATTGATTTATTTTGAGCTAAATGACCCTGAAATTGAAAAGCACTACAAATGAACTCTAAAAAGGTTGAAACTTCGCATGGTATCATAATTTTACCCACATAGCATGTGCTAAAAAGTTGAGAGGCTTACGGAAAAAACTGGATGCACTTTGTGTAGAAACTGGACTATTCCTTTTGAAGTATCGGAGTTTCAGACGAAAACTCATCTGTTACAAAGGGATTTGAATTTTTAATAACTCATTTTAACTCCAGGCTTTTTGTGAGTTCAATATGCACCATTCAAAGGCACATCAGGAATTCTCAACCCTCTCCTGACGTCATTTGATATTTTTCATGCATTTAATGATTTATTTTGAGCTAAATGACCCTGAAATTGAAAAGCACTACAAATGAACTCTGAAAAGGTTGAAACTTGGCATGGTATCATAATTTGACCCACATAGCACGTGCTAAAAAGTTGAGAGGGTTGCGGCAAAAACTGGATGCACTTCCTGTACAAACAGGACAATCCCTTGCAAAGTATCAGGGTTTCGGACGAAAACTCATCTGTTAGAAAGGGGTTTCAATTTTTAATAACTCATTTTAATGCCAGGCTTTTTGTGAGTTCAATACGCACCATTCAAAGGAACATCATGAATTTTCAACCCTTTCCTGACTTCATTTCATATTTTTCATGGATTTAATGATTTATTTTGAGCTAAATGACCCTGAAATTGAAAAGCACTACAAATGAACTCTAAAAAGGTTGAAACTTGGCATGGTATCATAATTTCACCCACATAGCATGTGCTAAAAAGTTAAGATGCTTACGGCAAAAACTGGATGCACTTCGTGTAGAAACTGGACAATTCCTTTTGAAGTATCAGGGTTTCGGACGAAAACTCATCTGTTACAAAGGGATTTCAATTTTTAATAACTCATTTTAACTCCAGGCTTTTTGTGAGTTCAATATGCACCATTCAAAGGCACATCATGAATTTTCAACCCTCTCCTGACTTCATTTGATATTTTTTAATGCATTTTATGTTTTGTTTTGTGCTAAATGACCCTGAAATTGAAAAGCAATACAAATGAACTCTGAAAAGGTTGAAACTTGGCATGGTATCATAATTTCTCCCAGATAGCATATGCTAAAAAGTTGAGAGAGTTGCGGCAAAAACTGGATGTACTTCGTGTACAAACTGGACAATCCCTTACGAAGTATCAGAGACGAAAACTCATCGGTTACAAAGGGATTTCAATTTTTAATAACTCATTTTAACTCCAGGCTTTTTGTGAGTTCAATATGCACCATTCAAAGGCACATCAAGAATTTTCAAACCTCTCCTGAGTTCATTTGATATTCTTCATGTATTTAATGATTTATTTTGAGCTAAATGACTCTGAAATTGAAAAGCACTACAAATGAACTCTGAAAAGGTTGAAACCTGGCATTGTATCATAATTTCACCCACATAGCATGTGCTAAAACCTTGATAGGGTTGCGGCAAAAACTGGATGCACTTCGTGTACAAACTGGACAATCCCTTTCGAAGTATCAGGGTTTCGGACGAAAACTCATCTGCTACATATGGATTTCAATTTTTAATAACTCATTTTAACTCCAGGCTTTTTGTGAGTTCAATATGCACCATTCAAAGGCACATCATGAATTTTCAACCCTCTCCTAACTTCATTTGATATTTTTCATGCATTTAATGATTTATTTTGAGCTAAATGACTCTGAAATTGAAAAGCACTACAAATGAACTCTGAAAAGGTTGAAACGTGGCATGGTATCATAATTTCACCCACATAGCATGTGCTAAAAACTTGAGAGGGTTGCGGCAAAAACTGGATGCACTTCGTGTAGAAACTGGACAATTCCTTTTGAAGTATCAGGGTTTCGGACGAAAACTCATCTGTTACAAAGGGATTTCAATTTTTAATAACTCAGTTTAACTCCAGGATTTTTGTGAGTTCAATATGCACCATTCAAAGGCACATCATGAATTTTCAACCCTCTCCTGACTTCATTTGATATTTTTAATGCATTTTATGTTTTGTTTTGTGCTAAATGACCCTGAAATTGAAAAGCAATACAAATGAACTCTGAAAAGGTTGAAACTTGGCATGGTATCATAATTTCTCCCACATAGCATATGCTAAAAAGTTGAGAGTGTTGCGGCAAAAACTGGATGTACTTCGTGTACAAACAGGACAATCCCTTTCGAAGTATCAGAGACGAAAACTCATCGGTTACAAAGGGATTTCAATTTTTAATAACTCATTTTAACTCCAGGCTTTTTGTGAGTTCGATATGCACCATTCAAAGGTACATCATGAATTTTCAACCCTCTCCTGACTTCATTTGATATTTTTCATGCATTTATTCATTTATTTTGAGCTAAATGACCCTGAAATTGAAAAGCACTACAAATGAACTCTAAAAATGTTGAAACTTGGCATTGTATCATAATTGCACCCACATAGCATGTGCTAAAAACTTGAGAGGGTTGCGGCAAAAACTGGATGCACTTCGTGTACAAACTAGACAATCCCTTTCGAAATATCAGGGTTTCGGACGAAAACTCATCTGTTACATAGGGATTTCAATTTTTAATAACTCATTTTAATGCCAGGCTTTTTGTGATTTCAATATGCACCATTCAAAGGCACATCAAGAATTTTCAACCCTCTCCTGAGTTCATTTGATATTCTTCATGTATTTAATGATTTATTTTGAGCTAAATGACTCTGAAATTGAAAATCACTACAAATGAACTCTGAAAAGGTTGAAACTTGGCATTGTATCATAATTGCACCCACATAGCATGTGCTAAAAACTTGAGAGTGTTGCGCAAAAACTGGATGCACTTCCTGTACAAACTGGACAATCCCTTTCGAAATATCAGGGTTTCGGACGAAAACTCATCTGTTACATAGGGATTTCAATTTTTAATAACTCATTTTAACTCCAGGCCTTTTGTGAGTTCAATATGCACCATCCAAAGGCACATCATGAATTTGCAACCCTCTCCTGACTTCATTTGATATTTTTCATGCATTTAACAATTTATTTTGCGCTAAATGACCCTGAAATTGAAAAGCACTACAAATGAACTCTGAAAAGGTTGAAACTTGGCATGGTATCATAATTTCACCCACATAGCATGTGCTAAAAATTTGAGAGGGTTGCGGCAAAAACTGGATGCACTTCCTGTACAAACAGGACAATCCCTTGCAAAGTATCAGGGTTTCGGACGAAAACTCATCTGTTAGAAAGGGATTTCAATTTTTAATAACTCATTTTAATGCCAGGCTTTTTGTGAGTTCAATATGCACCATTCAAAGGCACATCAAGAATTTTCAACCCTCTCCTGAGTTCATTTGATATTCTTCATGTATTTAATGATTTATTTTGAGCTAAATGACTCTGAAATTGAAAAGCACTACAAATGAACTCTGAAAAGGTTGAAACTTGGCATTGTATCATAATTTCACCCATATAGCATGTGCTAAAACCTTGATAGGGTTGCGGCAAAAACTGGATGCACTTCGTGTACAAACTGGACAATCCCTTTCGAAGTATCAGGGTTTCGGACGAAAACTCATCTGCTACATAGGGATTTCAATTTTTAATAACTCATTTTAACTCCAGGCTTTTTGTGAGTTCAATATGCACCATTCAAAGGCACATCATGAATTTGCAACCCTCTCCTGACTTCATTTGATATTTTTCATGCATTTAATGATTTATTTTGAGCTAAATGACCCTGAAATTGAAAAGCACTACAAATGAACTCTGAAAAGGTTGAAACTTGGCATGGTATCATAATTTCACCCACATAGCATGTGCTAAAAAGTTGAGATGGTTGCGGCAAAAACTGGATGCACTTCTTGTACAAACAGGACAATCCCTTTCAAAGTATCAGGGTTTCGGACGAAAACTCATGTGTTACAAAGGGATTTCAATTTTTAATAACTCATTTTAACTCCAGGCTTTTTGTGAGTTCAATATGCACCATTCAAAGGCACAACATGAATTTTCAACCCTCTCCTAACTTCATTTGATATTTTTCATGCATTTAATGATTTATTTTGAGCTAAATGACTCTGAAATTAAAAAGCACTACAAATGAACTCTGAAAAGGTTGAAACTTGGCATGGTATCATAATTTCACCCACATAGCATGTGCTAAAAACTTGAGAGGGTTGCGGCAAAAACTGGATGCACTTCGTGTAGAAACTGGACAATTCCTTTTGAAGTATCAGGGTTTCGGACGAAAACTCATCTGTTACAAAGGGATTTCAATTTTTAATAACTCAGTTTAACTCTAGGATTTTTGTGAGTTCAATACGCACCATTCAAAGGAACATCATGAATTTTCAACCCTTTCCTGACTTCATTTCATATTTTTCATGGATTTAATGATTTATTTTGAGCTAAATGACCCTGAAATTGAAAAGCACTACAAATGAACTCTAAAAAGGTTCAAACTTGGCATGGTATCATAATTTCACCCACATAGCATGTGCTAAAAAGTTGAGATGCTTACGGCAAAAACTGGATGCACTTCGTGTACAAACTGGACAATACCTTTCGAAATATCAGGGTTTCGGACGAAAACTCATCTGTTACATAGGGATTTCAATTTTTAATAACTCATTTTAATGCCAGGCTTTTTGTGAGTTCAATATGCACCATTCAAAGGCACATCAAGAATTTTCAAACCTATCCTGAGTTCATTTGATATTCTACATGTATTTAATGATTTATTTTGAGCTAAATGACTCTGAAATTGAAAAGCACTACAAATGAACTCTGAAAAGGTTGAAACTTGGCATGGTATCATAATTTCACCCACATAGCATGTGCTAAAAAGTTGAGAGAGTTGCGGCAAAAACTGGATGTACTTCGTGTACAAACTGGACAATCCCTTACGAAGTATCAGAGACGAAAACTCATCGGTTACAAAGGGATTTCAATTTTTAATAACTCATTTTAACTCCAGGCTTTTTGTGAGTTCAATATGCACCATTCAAAGGCACATCAAGAATTTTCAAACCTCTCCTAAGTTCATTTGATATTCTTCATGTATTTAATGATTTATTTTGAGCTAAATGACTCTGAAATTGAAAAGCACTACAAATGAACTCTGAAAAGGTTGAAACCTGGCATTGTATCATAATTTCACCCATATAGCATGTGCTAAAACCTTGATAGGGTTGCGGCAAAAACTGGATGCACTTCGTGTACAAACTGGACAATCCCTTTCGAAGTATCAGGGTTTCGGACGAAAACTCATCTGCTACATAGGGATTTCAATTTTTAATAACTCATTTTAACTCCAGGCTTTTTGTGAGTTCGATATGCACCATTCAAAGGTACATCATGAATTTTCAACCCTCTCCTGACTTCATTTGATATTTTTCATGCATTTATTGATTTATTTTGAGCTAAATGACCCTGAAATTGAAAAGCACTACAAATGAACTCTAAAAAGGTTGAAACTTCGCATGGTATCATAATTTCACCCACATAGCATGTGCTAAAAAGTTGAGAGGCTTACGGCAAAAACTGGATGCACTTCGTGTAGAAACTGGACAATTCCTTTTGAAGTATCAGGGTTTCGGACGAAAACTCATCTGCTACAAAGGGATTTCAATTTTTAATAACTCAGTTTAACTCCAGGATTTTTGTGAGTTCAATATGCACCATTCAAAGGCACATCATGAATTTTCAACCCTCTCCTGACTTCATTTGATATTTTTAATGCATTTTCTGTTTTGTTTTGTGCTAAATGATCCTGAAATTGAAAAGCAATACAAATGAACTCTGAAAAGGTTGAAACTTGGCATGGTATCATAATTTCTCCCACATAGCATATGCTAAAAAGTTGAGAGTGTTGCGGCGAAAACTGGATGTACTTCGTGTACAAACAGGACAATCCCTTTCGAAGTATCAGAGACGAAAACTCATCGGTTACAAAGGGATTTCAATTTTTAATAACTCATTTTAACTCCAGGCTTTTTGTGAGTTCGATATGCACCATTCAAAGGTACATCATGAATTTTCAACCCTCTCCTGACTTCATTTGATATTTTTCATGCATTTATTGATTTATTTTGAGCTAAATGACCCTGAAATTGAAAAGCACTACAAATGAACTCTAAAAAGGTTGAAACTTGGCATTGTATCATAATTGCACCCACATAGCATGTGCTAAAAACTTGAGAGGGTTGCGGCAAAAACTGGATGCACTTCGTGTACAAACTGGACAATCCCTTTCGAAATATCAGGGTTTCGGACGAAAACTCATCTGTTACATAGGGATTTCAATTTTTAATAACTCATTTTAAAGCCAGGCTGTTTGTGATTTCAATATGCACCATTCAAAGGCACATCAAGAATTTTCAACCCTCTCCTGAGTTCATTTGATATTCTTCATGTATTTAATGATTTATTTTGAGCTAAATGACTCTGAAATTGAAAAGCACTACAAATGAACTCTGAAAAGGTTGAAACTTGGCATTGTATCATAATTGCACCCACATAGCATGTGCTAAAAACTTGAGAGGGTTGCGGCAAAAACTGGATGCACTTCGTGTACAAACTGGACAATCCCTTTCGAAATATCAGGGTTTCGGACGAAAACTCATCTGTTACATAGGGATTTCAATTTTTAATAACTCATTTTAACTCCAGGCTTTTTGTGAGTTCAATATGCACCATTCAAAGGCACATCATGAATTTGCAACCCTCTCCTGACTTCATTTGATATTTTTCATGCATTTAACAATTTATTTTGCGCTAAATGACCCTGAAATTAAAAAGCACTACAAATGAACTCTGAAAAGGTTGAAACTTGGCATGGTATCATAATTTCACCCACATAGCATGTGCTAAAAAGTTGAGATGGTTGCGGCAAAAACTGGATGCACTTCCTGTACAAACAGGACAATCCCTTGCAAAGTATCAGGGTTTCGGACGAAAACTCATCTGTTAGAAAGGGATTTCAATTTTTAATAACTCATTTTAATGCCAGGCTTTTTGTGAGTTCAATATGCACCATTCAAAGGCACATCATGAATTTGCAACCCTCTCCTGACTTCATTTGATATTTTTCATGCATTTAACAATTTATTTTGCGCTAAATGACCCTGAAATTGAAAAGCACTACAAATGAACTCTGAAAAGGTTGAAACTTGGCATGGTATCATAATTTCACCCACATAGCATGTGCTAAAAAGTTGAGAGGGTTGCGGCAAAAACTGGATGCACTTCCTGTACAAACAGGACAATCCCTTGCAAAGTATCAGGGTTTCGGACGAAAACTCATCTGTTAGAAAGGGATTTCAATTTTTAATAACTCATTTTAATGCCAGGCTTTTTGTGAGTTCAATATGCACCATTCAAAGGCACATCAAGAATTTTCAACCCTCTCCTGAGTTCATTTGATATTCTTCATGTATTTAATGATTTATTTTGAGCTAAATGACTCTGAAATTGAAAAGCACTACAAATGAACTCTGAAAAGGTTGAAACTTGGCATTGTATCATAATTTCACCCATATAGCATGTGCTAAAACCTTGATAGGGTTGCGGCAAAAACTGGATGCCCTTCGTGTACAAACTGGACAATCCCTTTCGAAGTATCAGGGTTTCGGACGAAAACTCATCTGCTACATAGGGATTTCAATTTTTAATAACTCATTTTAACTCCAGGCTTTTTGTGAGTTCAATATGCACCATTCAAAGGCACATCATGAATTTGCAACCCTCTCCTGACTTCATTTGATATTTTTCATGCATTTAATGATTTATTTTGAGCTAAATGACCCTGAAATTGAAAAGCACTACAAATGAACTCTGAAAAGGTTGAAACTTGGCATGGTATCATAATTTCACCCACATAGCATGTGCTAAAAAGTTGAGATGGTTGCGGCAAAAACTGGATGCACTTCCTGTACAAACAGGACAATCCCTTTCAAAGTATCAGGGTTTCGGACGAAAACTCATGTGTTACAAAGGGATTTCAATTTTTAATAACTCATTTTAACTCCAGGCTTTTTGTGAGTTCAATATGCACCATTCAAAGGCACAACATGAATTTTCAACCCTCTCCTAACTTCATTTGATATTTTTCATGCATTTAATGATTTATTTTGAGCTAAATGACTCTGAAATTGAAAAGCACTACAAATGAACTCTGAAAAGGTTGAAACTTGGCATGGTATCATAATTTCACCCACATAGCATGTGCTAAAAAGTTGAGAGGGTTGCGGCAAAAACTGGATGCACTTCCTGTACAAACAGGACAATCCCTTGCAAAGTATCAGGGTTTCGGACGAAAACTCATCTGTTAGAAAGGGATTTCAATTTTTAATAACTCATTTTAATGCCAGGCTTTTTGTGAGTTCAATATGCACCATTCAAAGGCACATCAAGAATTTTCAACCCTCTCCTGAGTTCATTTGATATTCTTCATGTATTTAATGATTTATTTTGAGCTAAATGACTCTGAAATTGAAAAGCACTACAAATGAACTCTGAAAAGGTTGAAACTTGGCATTGTATCATAATTTCACCCATATAGCATGTGCTAAAACCTTGATAGGGTTGCGGCAAAAACTGGATGCACTTCGTGTACAAACTGGACAATCCCTTTCGAAGTATCAGGGTTTCGGACGAAAACTCATCTGCTACATAGGGATTTCAATTTTTAATAACTCATTTTAACTCCAGGCTTTTTGTGAGTTCAATATGCACCATTCAAAGGCACATCATGAATTTGCAACCCTCTCCTGACTTCATTTGATATTTTTCATGCATTTAATGATTTATTTTGAGCTAAATGACCCTGAAATTGAAAAGCACTACAAATGAACTCTGAAAAGGTTGAAACTTGGCATGGTATCATAATTTCACCCACATAGCATGTGCTAAAAAGTTGAGATGGTTGCGGCAAAAACTGGATGCACTTCTTGTACAAACAGGACAATCCCTTTCAAAGTATCAGGGTTTCGGACGAAAACTCATGTGTTACAAAGGGATTTCAATTTTTAATAACTCATTTTAACTCCAGGCTTTTTGTGAGTTCAATATGCACCATTCAAAGGCACAACATGAATTTTCAACCCTCTCCTAACTTCATTTGATATTTTTCATGCATTTAATGATTTATTTTGAGCTAAATGACTCTGAAATTGAAACGCACTACAAATGAACTCTGAAAAGGTTGAAACTTGGCATGGTATCATAATTTCACCCACATAGCATGTGCTAAAAACTTGAGAGGGTTGCGGCAAAAACTGGATGCACTTCGTGTAGAAACTGGACAATTCCTTTTGAAGTATCAGGGTTTCGGACGAAAACTCATCTGTTACAAAGGGATTTCAATTTTTAATAACTCAGTTTAACTCCAGGATTTTTGTGAGTTCAATACGCACCATTCAAAGGAACATCATGAATTTTCAACCCTTTCCTGACTTCATTTCATATTTTTCATGGATTTAATGATTTATTTTGTGCTAAATGACCCTGAAATTGAAAAGCACTACAAATGAACTCTAAAAAGGTTGAAATTGGCATGGTATCATAATTTCACCCACATAGCATGTGCTAAAAAGTTGAGATGCTTACGGCAAAAACTGGATGCACTTCGTGTACAAACTGGACAATCCCTTTCGAAATATCAGGGTTTCGGACGAAAACTCATCTGTTACATAGGGATTTCAATTTTTAATAACTCATTTTAATGCCAGGCTTTTTGTGAGTTCAATATGCACCATTCAAAGGCACATCAAGAATTTTCAAACCTATCCTGAGTTCATTTGATATTCTTCATGTATTTAATGATTTATTTTGAGCTAAATGACTCTGAAATTGAAAAGCACTACAAATGAACTCTGAAAAGGTTGAAACTTGGCATGGTATCATAATTTCACCCACATAGCATGTGCTAAAAAGTTGAGAGAGTTGCGGCAAAAACTGGATGTACTTCGTGTACAAACTGGACAATCCCTTACGAAGTATCAGAGACGAAAACTCGTCGGTTACAAAGGGATTTCAATTTTTAATAACTCATTTTAACTCCAGGCTTTTTGTGAGTTCAATATGCACCATTCAAAGGCACATCAAGAATTTTCAAACCTCTCCTGAGTTCATTTGATATTCTTCATGTATTTAATGATTTATTTTGAGCTAAATGACTCTGAAATTGAAGCACTACAAATGAACTCTGAAAAGGTTGAAACCTGGCATTGTATCATAATTTCACCCATATAGCATGTGCTAAAACCTTGATAGGGTTGCGGCAAAAACTGGATGCACTTCATGTACAAACTGGACAATCCCTTTCGAAGTATCAGGGTTTCGGACGAAAACTCATCTGCTACATAGGGATTTCAATTTTTAATAACTCATTTTAACTCCAGGCTTTTTGTGAGTTCGATATGCACCATTCAAAGGTACATCATGAATTTTCAACCCTCTCCTGACTTCATTTGATATTTTTCATGCATTTATTGATTTATTTTGAGCTAAATGACCCTGAAATTGAAAAGCACTACAAATGAACTCTAAAAAGGTTGAAACTTCGCATGGTATCATAATTTCACCCACATAGCATGTGCTAAAAAGTTGAGAGGCTTACGGCAAAAACTGGATGCACTTCGTGTAGAAACTGGACAATTCCTTTTGAAGTATCAGGGTTTCGGACGAAAACTCATCTGCTACAAAGGGATTTCAATTTTTAATAACTCAGTTTAACTCCAGGATTTTTGTGAGTTCAATATGCACCATTCAAAGGCACATCATGAATTTTCAACCCTCTCCTGACTTCATTTGATATTTTTAATGCATTTTATGTTTTGTTTTGTGCTAAATGATCCTGAAATTGAAAAGCAATACAAATGAACTCTGAAAAGGTTGAAACTTGGCATGGTATCATAATTTCTCCCACACTAAAAAGTTGAGAGTGTTGCGGCAAAAACTGGATGTACTTCGTGTACAAACAGGACAATCCCTTTCGAAGTATCAGAGACGAAAACTCATCGGTTACAAAGGGATTTCAATTTTTAATAACTCATTTTAACTCCAGGCTTTTTGTGAGTTCGATATGCACCATTCAGAGGTACATCATGAATTTTCAACCCTCTCCTGACTTCATTTGATATTTTTCATGCATTTATTGATTTATTTTGAGCTAAATGACCCTGAAATTGAAAAGCACTACAAATGAACTCTAAAAAGGTTGAAACTTGGCATTGTATCATAATTGCACCCACATAGCATGTGCTAAAAACTTGAGAGGGTTGCGGCAAAAACTGGACGCACTTCGTGTACAAACTGGACAATCCCTTTCGAAATATCAGGGTTTCGGACGAAAACTCATCTGTTACATAGGGATTTCAATTTTTAATAACTCATTTTAATGCCAGGCTTTTTGTGATTTCAATATGCACCATTCAAAGGCACATCAAGAATTTTCAACCCTCTCCTGAGTTCATTTGATATTCTTCATGTATTTAATGATTTATTTTGAGCTAAATGACTCTGAAATTGAAAAGCACTACAAATGAACTCTGAAAAGGTTGAAACTTGGCATTGTATCATAATTGCACCCACATAGCATGTGCTAAAAACTTGAGAGGGTTGCGGCAAAAACTGGATGCACTTCGTGTACAAACTGGACAATCCCTTTCGAAATATCAGGGTTTCGGACGAAAACTCATCTGTTACATAGGGATTTCAATTTTTAATAACTCATTTTAACTCCAGGCTTTTTGTGAGTTCAATATGCACCATTCAAAGGCACATCATGAATTTGCAACCCTCTCCTGACTTCATTTGATATTTTTCATGCATTTAACAATTTATTTTGCGCTAAATGACCCTGAAATTGAAAAGCACTACAAATGAACTCTGAAAAGGTTGAAACTTGGCATGGTATCATAATTTCACCCACATAGCATGTGCTAAAAAGTTGAGAGGGTTGCGGCAAAAACTGGATGCACTTCCTGTACAAACAGGACAATCCCTTACAAAGTATCAGGGTTTCGGACGAAAACTCATCTGTTAGAAAGGGATTTCAATTTTTAATAACTCATTTTAATGCCAGGCTTTTTGTGAGTTCAATATGCACCATTCAAAGGCACATCAAGAATTTTCAACCCTCTCCTGAGTTCATCTGATATTCTTCATGTATTTAATGATTTATTTTGAGCTAAATGACTCTGAAATTGAAAAGCACTACAAATGAACTCTGAAAAGGTTGAAACTTGGCATTGTATCATAATTTCACCCATATAGCATGTGCTAAAACCTTGATAGGGTTGCGGCAAAAACTGGATGCACTTCGTATACAAACTGGACAATCCCTTTCGAAGTATCAGGGTTTCGGACGAAAACTCATCTGCTACATAGGGATTTCAATTTTTAATAACTCATTTTAACTCCAGGCTTTTTGTGAGTTCAATATGCACCATTCAAAGGCACATCATGAATTTGCAACCCTCTCCTGACTTCATTTGATATTTTTCATGCATTTAATGATTTATTTTGAGCTAAATGACCCTGAAATTGAAAAGCACTACAAATGAACTCTGAAAAGGTTGAAACTTGGCATGGTATCATAATTTCACCCACATAGCATGTGCTAAAAAGTTGATATGGTTGCGGCAAAAACTGGATGCACTTCTTGTACAAACAGGACAATCCCTTTCAAAGTATCAGGGTTTCGGACGAAAACTCATGTGTTACAAAGGGATTTCAATTTTTAATAACTCATTTTAACTCCAGGCTTTTTGTGAGTTCAATATGCACCATTCAAAGGCACAACATGAATTTTCAACCCTCTCCTAACTTCATTTGATATTTTTCATGCATTTAATGATTTATTTTGAGCTAAATGACTCTGAAATTGAAAAGCACTACAAATGAACTCTGAAAAGGTTGAAACTTGGCATGGTATCATAATTTCACCCACATAGCATGTGCTAAAAACTTGAGAGGGTTGCGGCAAAAACTGGATGCACTTCGTGTAGAAACTGGACAATTCCTTTTGAAGTATCAAGGTTTCGGACGAAAACTCATCTGTTACAAAGGGATTTCAATTTTTAATAACTCAGTTTAACTCCAGGATTTTTGTGAGTTCAATACGCACCATTCAAAGGAACATCATGAATTTTCAACCCTTTCCTGACTTCATTTCATATTTTTCATGGATTTAATGATTTATTTTGAGCTAAATGACCCTGAAATTGAAAAGCACTACAAATGAACTCTAAAAAGGTTGAAACTTGGCATGGTATCATAATTTCACCCACATAGCATGTGCTAAAAAGTTGAGATGCTTACGGCAAAAACTGGATGCACTTCGTGTACAAACTGGACAATCCCTTTCGAAATATCAGGGTTTCGGACGAAAACTCATCTGTTACATAGGGATTTCAATTTTTAATAACTCATTTTAATGCCAGGCTTTTGGTGAGTTCAATATGCACCATTCAAAGGCACATGAAGAATTTTCAAACCTATCCTGAGTTCATTTGATATTCTTCATGTATTTAATGATTTATTTTGAGCTAAATGACTCTGAAATTGAAAAGCACTACAAATGAACTCTGAAAAGGTTGAAACTTGGCATGGTATCATAATTTCACCCACATAGCATGTGCTAAAAAGTTGAGAGAGTTGCGGCAAAAACTGGATGTACTTCGTGTACAAACTGGACAATCCCTTACGAAGTATCAGAGACGAAAACTCATCGGTTACAAAGGGATTTCAATTTTTAATAACTCATTTTAACTCCAGGCTTTTTGTGAGTTCAATATGCACCATTCAAAGGCACATCAAGAATTTTCAAACCTCTCCTGAGTTCATTTGATATTCTTCATGTATTTAATGATTTATTTTGAGCTAAATGACTCTGAAATTGAAAAGCACTACAAATGAACTCTGAAAAGGTTGAAACCTGGCATTGTATCATAATTTCACCCATATAGCATGTGCTAAAACCTTAATAGGGTTGCGGCAAAAACTGGATGCACTTCGTGTACAAACTGGACAATCCCTTTCGAAGTATCAGGGTTTCGGACGAAAACTCATCTGCTACATAGGGATTTCAATTTTTAATAACTCATTTTAACTCCAGGCTTTTTGTGAGTTCGATATGCACCATTCAAAGGTACATCATGAATTTTCAACCCTCTCCTGACTTCATTTGATATTTTTCATGCATTTATTGATTTATTTTGAGCTAAATGACCCTGAAATTGAAAAGCACTACAAATGAACTCTAAAAAGGTTGAAACTTCGCATGGTATCATAATTTCACCCACATAGCATGTGCTAAAAAGTTGAGAGGCTTACGGCAAAAACTGGATGCACTTCGTGTAGAAACTGGACAATTCCTTTTGAAGTATCAGGGTTTCGGACGAAAACTCATCTGCTACAAAGGGATTTCAATTTTTAATAACTCAGTTTAACTCCAGGATTTTTGTGAGTTCAATATGCACCATTCAAAGGCACATCATGAATTTTCAACCCTCTCCTGACTTCATTTGATATTTTTAATGCATTTTATGTTTTGTTTTGTGCTAAATGATCCTGAAATTGAAAAGCAATAGAAATGAACTCTGAAAAGGTTGAAACTTGGCATGGTATCATAATTTCTCCCACATAGCATATGCTAAAAAGTTGAGAGTGTTGCGGCAAAAACTGGATGTACTTCGTGTACAAACAGGACAATCCCTTTCGAAGTATCAGAGACGAAAACTCATCGGTTACAAAGGGATTTCAATTTTTAATAACTCATTTTAACTCCAGGCTTTTTGTGAGTTCGATATGCACCATTCAAAGGTACATCATGAATTTTCAACCCTCTCCTGACTTCATTTGATATTTTTCATGCATTTATTGATTTATTTTGAGCTAAATGACCCTGAAATTGAAAAGCACTACAAATGAACTCTAAAAAGGTTGAAACTTGGCATTGTATCATAATTGCACCCACATAGCATGTGCTAAAAACTTGAGAGGGTTGCGGCAAAAACTGGATGCACTTCGTGTACAAACTGGACAATCCCTTTCGAAATATCAGGGTTTCGGACGAAAACTCATCTGTTACATAGGGATTTCAATTTTTAATAACTCATTTTAATGCCAGGCTTTTTGTGATTTCAATATGCACCATTCAAAGGCACATCAAGAATTTTCAACCCTCTCCTGAGTTCATTTGATATTCTTCATGTATTTAATGATTTATTTTGAGCTAAATGACTCTGAAATTGAAAGGCACTACAAATGAACTCTGAAAAGGTTGAAACTTGGCATTGTATCATAATTGCACCCACATAGCATGTGCTAAAAACTTGAGAGGGTTGCGGCAAAAACTGGATGCACTTCGTGTACAAACTGGACAATCCCTTTCGAAATATCAGGGTTTCGGACGAAAACTCATCTGTTACATAGGGATTACAATTTTTAATAACTCATTTTAACTCCAGGCTTTTTGTGAGTTCAATATGCACCATTCAAAGGCACATCATGAATTTGCAACCCTCTCCTGACTTCATTTGATATTTTTCATGCATTTAACAATTTATTTTGCGCTAAATGACCCTGAAATTGAAAAGCACTACAAATGAACTCTGAAAAGGTTGAAACTTGGCATGGTATCATAATTTCACCCACATAGCATGTGCTAAAAAGTTGAGAGGGTTGCGGCAAAAACTGGATGCACTTCCTGTACAAACAGGACAATCCCTTGCAAAGTATCAGGGTTTCGGACGAAAACTCATCTGTTAGAAAGGGATTTCAATTTTTAATAACTCATTTTAATGCCAGGCTTTTTGTGAGTTCAATATGCACCTTTCAAAGGCACATCAAGAATTTTCAACCCTCTCCTGAGTTCATTTGATATTCTTCATGTATTTAATGATTTATTTTGAGCTAAATGACTCTGAAATTGAAAAGCACTACAAATGAACTCTGAAAAGGTTGAAACTTGGCATTGTATCATAATTTCACCCATATAGCATGTGCTAAAACCTTGATAGGGTTGCGGCAAATACTGGATGCACTTCGTGTACAAACTGGACAATCCCTTTCGAAGTATCAGGGTTTCGGACGAAAACTCATCTGCTACATAGGGATTTCAATTTTTAATAACTCATTTTAACTCCAGGCTTTTTGTGAGTTCAATATGCACCATTCAAAGGCACATCATGAATTTGCAACCCTCTCCTGACTTCATTTGATATTTTTCATGCATTTAATGATTTATTTTGAGCTAAATGACCCTGAAATTGAAAAGCACTACAAATGAACTCTGAAAACGTTGAAACTTGGCATGATATCATAATTTCACCCACATAGCATGTGCTAAAAAGTTGAGATGGTTGCGGCAAAAACTGGATGCACTTCTTGTACAAACAGGACAATCCCTTTCAAAGTATCAGGGTTTCGGACGAAAACTCATGTGTTACAAAGGGATTTCAATTTTTAATAACTCATTTTAACTCCAGGCTTTTTGTGAGTTCAATATGCACCATTCAAAGGCACAACATGAATTTTCAACCCTCTCCTAACTTCATTTGATATTTTTCATGCATTTAATGATTTATTTTGAGCTAAATGACTCTGAAATTGAAAAGCACTACAAATGAACTCTGAAAAGGTTGAAACTTGGCATGGTATCATAATTTCACCCACATAGCATGTGCTAAAAACTTGAGAGGGTTGCGGCAAAAACTGGATGCACTTCGTGTAGAAACTGGACAATTCCTTTTGAAGTATCAGGGTTTCGGACGAAAACTCATCTGTTACAAAGGGATTTCAATTTTTAATAACTCAGTTTAACTCCAGGATTTTTGTGAGTTCAATACGCACCATTCAAAGGAACATCATGAATTTTCAACCCTTTCCTGACTTCATTTCATATTTTTCATGGATTTAATGATTTATTTTGAGCTAAATGACCCTGAAATTGAAAAGCACTACAAATGAACTCTAAAAAGGTTGAAACTTGGCATGGTATCATAATTTCACCCACATAGCATGTGCTAAAAAGTTGAGATGCTTACGGCAAAAACTGGATGCACTTCGTGTAGAAACTGGACAATTCCTTTTGAAGTATCAGGGTTTCGGACGAAAACTGATCTGTTACAAAGGGATTTCAATTTTTAATAACTCATTTTAACTCCAGGCTTTTTGTGAGTTCAATATGCACCATTCAAAGGCACATCATGAATTTTCAACCCTCTCCTGACTTCATTTGATATTTTTTAATGCATTTTATGTTTTGTTTTGTGCTAAATGACCCTGAAATTGAAAAGCAATACAAATGAACTCTGAAAAGGTTGAAACTTGGCATGGTATCATAATTTCTCCCAGATAGCATATGCTAAAAAGTTGAGAGAGTTGCGGCAAAAACTGGATGTACTTCGTGTACAAACTGGACAATCCCTTACGAAGTATCAGAGACGAAAACTCATCGGTTACAAAGGGATTTCAATTTTTAATAACTCATTTTAACTCCAGGCTTTTTGTGAGTTCAATATGCACCATTCAAAGGCACATCAAGAATTTTCAAACCTCTCCTGAGTTCATTTGATATTCTTCATGTATTTAATGATTTATTTTGAGCTAAATGACTCTGAAATTGAAAAGCACTACAAATGAACTCTGAAAAGGTTGAAACTTGGCATTGTATCATAATTTCACCCATATAGCATGTGCTAAAACCTTGATAGGGTTGCGGCAAAAACTGGATGCACTTCGTGTACAAACTGGACAATCCCTTTCGAAGTATCAGGGTTTCGGACGAAAACTCATCTGCTACATAGGGATTTCAATTTTTAATAACTCATTTTAACTCCAGGCTTTTTGTGAGTTCAATATGCACCATTCAAAGGCACATCATGAATTTGCAACCCTCTCCTGACTTCATTTGATATTTTTCATGCATTTAATGATTTATTTTGAGCTAAATGACCCTGAAATTGAAAAGCACTACAAATGAACTCTGAAAACGTTGAAACTTGGCATGGTATCATAATTTCACCCACATAGCATGTGCTAAAAAGTTGAGATGGTTGCGGCAAAAACTGGATGCACTTCTTGTACAAACAGGACAATCCCTTTCAAAGTATCAGGGTTTCGGACGAAAACTCATGTGTTACAAAGGGATTTCAATTTTTAATAACTCATTTTAACTCCAGGCTTTTTGTGAGTTCAATATGCACCATTCAAAGGCACAACATGAATTTTCAACCCTCTCCTAACTTCATTTGATATTTTTCATGCATTTAATGATTTATTTTGAGCTAAATGACTCTGAAATTGAAAAGCACTACAAATGAACTCTAAAACGGTTGAAACTTGGCATGGTATCATAATTTCACCCACATAGCATGTGCTAAAAACTTGAGAGGGTTGCGGCAAAAACTGGATGCACTTCGTGTAGAAACTGGACAATTCCTTTTGAAGTATCAGGGTTTCGGACGAAAACTCATCTGTTACAAAGGGATTTCAATTTTTAATAACTCAGTTTAACTCCAGGATTTTTGTGAGTTCAATATGCACCATTCAAAGGCACATCATGAATTTTCAACCCTCTCCTGACTTCATTTCATATTTTTAATGGATTTTATGTTTTGTTTTGTGCTAAATGACCCTGAAATTGAAAAGCAATACAAATGAACTCTGAAAAGGTTGAAACTTGGCATGGTATCATAATTACTCCCACATAGCATATGCTAAAAAGTTGAGAGTGTTGCGGCAAAAACTGGATGTACTTCGTGTACAAACAGGACAATCCCTTTCGAAGTATCAGAGACGAAAACTCATCTGTTACAAAGGGATTTCAATTTTTAATAACTCATTTTAACTCCAGGCTTTTTGCGAGTTCAATATGCACCATTCAAAGGCACATCATGAATTTTCAACCCTCTCCTGACTTCATTTGGTATTTTTCATGCATTTAAAGATTTATTTTGAGCTAAATGACCCTGAAATTGAAAAGCACTACAAATGAACTCTGAAAACGTTGAAACTTGGCATGGTATCATAATTTCACCCACATAGCATGTGCTAAAAAGTTGAGACACTTACGACAAAAACTGGATGCACTTCGTGTAGAAACAGGACAATTCCTTTTGAAGTATCAGGGTTTCGGACGAAAACTCATCTGTTACAAAGGGATTTCAATTTTTAATAACTCAGTTTAACTCCAGGATTTTTGTGAGTTCAATATGCACCATTCAAAGGAACATCATGAATTTTCAACCCTCTCCTGACTTCATTTGATATTTTTCATGTATTTAATGATTTATTTTGAGCTAAATGACTCTAAAATTGAAAAGCACTACAAATCAACTTTGAAAAGGTTGAAACTTGGCATGGTATCATAATTTCACCCACATAGCATGTGCTAAAATCCCGAGAGGGTTGTGGCAAAAAGTGGATGCACTTTGTGTACAAACTGGACAATCCCTTTCGAAGTATCAGGGTTTCGTACGAAAACTCATCTGTTACATAGGGATTTCAATTTTTAATAACTCATTTTAACTCCAGGCTTTTTTGAGTTCAATATGCACCATTCAAAGGCACATCATGAATTTTCAACCCTCTCCTGACTTCATTTGATATTTTTGAATGCATTTTATGTTTTGTTTTGTGCTAAATGACCCTGAAATTGAAAAGCAATACAAATGAACTCTGAAAAGGTTGAAACTTGCATGGTATCATAATTTCACCCAGATAGCATATGCTAAAAAGTTGAGAGAGTTGCGGCAAAAACTGGATGTACTTCGTGTACAAACTGGACAATCCCTTATGAAGTATTAGAGACGAAAACTCATCGGTTACAAAGGGATTTCAATTTTTAATAAATCATTTTAACTCCAGGCTTTTTGTGAGTTCAATATGCCCCATTCAAAGGCACATCATGAATTTTCAACCCTCTCCTGACTTCATTTGATATTTTTTAATGCAATTTATGTTTTGTTTTGTGCTAAATGACCCTGAAATTGAAAAGCAATACAAATGAACTCTAAAAAGGTTGAAACTTGGCATGGTATCATAATTTCTCCCACATAGCATATGCTAAAAAGTTGAGAGAGTTGCGGCAAAAACTGGATTTACTTCGTGTACAAACTAGACAATCCCTTATGAAGTATTAGAGACGAAAACTCTCGGTTACAAAGGGATTTCAATTTTTAATAACTCATTTTAACTCCAGGCTTTTTGTGAGTTTGATATGCACCATTCAAAGGTACATCATGAATTTTCAACCCTCTCCTGACTTCATTTGATATTTTTCATGCATTTATTGATTTATTTTGAGCTAAATGACCCTGAAATTGAAAAGCACTACAAATGAACTCTAAAAAGGTTGAAACTTCGCATGGTATCATAATTTCACCCACATAGCATGTGCTAAAAAGTTGAGAGGCTTACGGCAAAAACTGGATGCACTTCGTGTAGAAACTGGACAATTCCTTTTGAAGTATCAGGGTTTCGGACGAAAACTCATCTCCTACAAAGGGATTTCAATTTTTAATAACTCAGTTTAACTCCAGGATTTTTGTGAGTTCAATATGCACCATTCAAAGGCACGTCATGAATTTTCAACCCTCTCCTGACTTCATTTGATATTTTTAATGCATTTTATGTTTTGTTTTGTGCTAAATGACCCTGAAATTGAAAAGCAATACAAATGAACTCTGAAAAGGTTCAAACTTGGCATGGTATCATAATTTCTCCCACATAGCATATGTTAAAAAGTTGAGAGTGTTGCGGCAAAAAATGGATGTACTTCGTGTACAAACCGGACAATCCCTTTCGAAGTATCAGAGACGAAAACTCATCGGTTACAAAGGGATTTCAATTTTTAATAACTCATTTTAACTCCAGGCTTTTTGTGAGTTCGATATGCACCATTCAAAGGTACATCATGAATTTTCAACCCTCTCCTGACTTCATTTGACATTTTTCATGCATTTATTGATTTATTTTGAGCTAAATGACCCTGAAATTGAAAAGCACTACAAATGAACTCTAAAAAGGTTGAAACTTGGCATTGTATCATAATTGCACCCACATAGCATGTGCTAAAAACTTGAGAGGGTTGCGGCAAAAACTGGATGCACTTCGTGTACAAACTGGACAATCCCTTTCGAAATATCAGGGTTTCGGACGAAAACTCATCTGTTACATAGGGATTTCAATTTTTAATAACTCATTTTAATGCCAGGCTTTTTGTGATTTCAATATGCACCATTCAAAGGCACATCAAGAATTTTCAACCCTCTCCTGAGTTCATTTTATATTCTTCATGTATTTACTGATTTATTTTGAGCTAAATGACTCTGAAATTGAAAAGCACTACAAATGAACTCTGAAAAGGTTGAAACTTGGCATGGTATCATAATTTCACCCACATAGCATGTGCTAAAAAGTTGAGAGGGTTGCGGCAAAAACTGGATGCACTTCCTGTACAAACAGGACAATCCCTTGCAAAGTATCAGGGTTTCGGACGAAAACTCATCTGTTAGAAAGGGATTTCAATTTTTAATAACCCATTTTAATGCCAGGCTTTTTGTGAGTTCAATATGCACCATTCAAAGGCACATCAAGAATTTTCAACCCTCTCCTGAGTTCATTTGATATTCTTCATGTATTTAATGATTTATTTTGAGCTAAATGACTCTGAAATTGAAAAGCACTACAAATGAACTCTGAAAAGGTTGAAACTTGGCATTGTATCATAATTTCACCCATATAGCATGTGCTAAAACCTTGATAGGGTTGCGGCAAAAACTGGATGCACTTCGTGTACAAACTGGACAATCCCTTTTGAAGTATCAGGGTTTCGGACGAAAACTCATCTGCTACATAGGGATTTCAATTTTTAATAACTCATTTTAACTCCAGGCTTTTTGTGAGTTCAATATGCACCATTCAAAGGCACATCATGAATTTGCAACCCTCTCCTGACTTCATTTAATATTTTTCATGCATTTAATGATTTATTTTGAGCTAAATGACCCTGAAATTGAAAAGCACTACAAATGAACTCTGAAAACGTTGAAACTTGGCATGGTATCATAATTTCACCCACATAGCATGTGCCAAAAAGTTGAGATGGTTGCGGCAAAAACTGGATGCACTTCTTGTACAAACAGGACAATCCCTTTCAAAGTATCAGGGTTTCGGACGAAAACTCATGTGTTACAAAGGGATTTCAATTTTTAATAACTCATTTTAACTCCAGGCTTTTTGTGAGTTCAATATGCACCATTCAAAGGCACAACATGAATTTTCAACCCTCTCCTAACTTCATTTGATATTTTTCATGCATTTAATGATTTATTTTGAGCTAAATGACTCTGAAATTGAAAAGCACTACAAATGAACTCTGAAAAGGTTGAAACTTGGCATGGTATCATAATTTCTCCCACATAGCATGTGCTAAAAACTTGAGAGGGTTGCGGCAAAAACTGGATGCACTTCGTGTAGAAACTGGACAATTCCTTTTGAAGTATCAGGGTTTCGGACGAAAACTCATCTGTTACAAAGGGATTTCAATTTTTAATAACTCAGTTTAACTCCATGATTTTTGTGAGTTCAATATGCACCATTCAAAGGCACATCATGAATTTTCAACCCTCTCCTGACTTCATTTGATATTTTTAATGCATTTTATGTTTTGTTTTGTGCTAAATGACCCTGAAATTGAAAAGCAATACAAATGAACTCTGAAAAGGTTGAAACTTGGCATGGTATCATAATTTCTCCCACATAGCATATGCTAAAAAGTTGAGAGTGTTGCGGCAAAAACTGGATGTACTTCGTGTACAAACAGGACAATCCCTTTCGAAGTATCAAAGAAGAAAACTCATTTGTTACAAAGGGATTTCAATTTTTAATAACTCATTTTAACTCCAGGCTTTTTGCGAGTTCAATATGCACCATTCAAAGGCACATCATGAATTTTCAACCCTCTCCTGACTTCATTTGATATTTTTCATGCATTTAAAGATTTATTTTGAGCTAAATGACCCTGAAATTGAAAAGCACTACAAATGAACTCTGAAAAAGTTGAAACTTGGCATGGTATAATAATTTCACCCACATAGCATGTGCTAAAAAGTTGAGACACTTACGGCAAAAACTGGATGCACTTCGTGTAGAAACTGGACAATTCCTTTTGAAGTATCAGGGTTTCGGACGAAAACTCATCTGTTACAAAGGGATTTCAATTTTTAATAACTCAGTTTAACTCCAGGATTTTTGTGAGTTCAATATGCACCATTCAAAGGAACATCATGAATTTTCAACCCTCTCCTGACTTCATTTGATATTTTTCATGTATTTAATGATTTATTTTGAGCTAAATGACTCTAAAATTGAAAAGCACTAC
Source organism: Triticum urartu (assembly GCF_056163025.1). NCBI lineage: Eukaryota > Viridiplantae > Streptophyta > Magnoliopsida > Poales > Poaceae > Triticum > Triticum urartu. The sequence goes on from NC_141878.1 coordinate 605,590,326, forward strand.
AAATGAACTTTGAAAAGGTTGAAACTTGGCATGGTATCATAATTTCACCCACATAGCATGTGCTAAAATCCCGAGAGGGTTGTGGCAAAAAGTGGATGCACTTTGTGTACAAACTGGACAATCCCTTTCGAAGTATCAGGGTTTCGGACGAAAACTCATCTATTACATAGGGATTTCAATTTTTAATAACTCATTTTAACTCCAGGCTTTTTGTGAGTTCAATATGCACCATTCAAAGGCACATCATGAATTTTCAACCCTCTCCTGACTTCATTTGATATTTTTTAATGCAATTTATGTTTTGTTTTGTGCTAAATGACCCTGAAATTGAAAAGCAATACAAATGAACTCTGAAAAGGTTGACACTTGGCATGGTATCATAATTCCTCCCACATAGAATATGCTAAAAAGTTGAGAGAGTTGCGGCAAAAACTGGATTTACTTCGTGTACAAACTAGACAATCCCTTATGAAGTATTAGAGACGAAAACGCATCGGTTACAAAGGGATTTCAATTTTTAATAACTCATTTTAACTCCAGGCTTTTTGTGAGTTTGATATGCACCATTCAAAGATACATCATGAATTTTCAACCCTCTCCTGACTTCATTTGATATTTTTCATGCATTTATTGATTTATTTTGAGCTAAATGACCCTGAAATTGAAAAGCACTACAAATGTACTCTAAAAAGGTTGAAACTTCGCATGGTATCATAATTTCACCCACATAGCATGTGCTAAAAAGTTGAGAGGCTTACGGCAAAAACTGGATGCACTTCGTGTAGAAACTGGACAATTCCTTTTGAAGTATCAGGGTTTCGGACGAAAACTCATCTGCTACAAAGGGATTTCAATTTTTAATAACTCAGTTTAACTCCAGGATTTTTGTGAGTTCAATATGCACCATTCAAAGGCACATCATGAATTTTCAACCCTCTCGTGGCTTGATTTGATATTTTTCATGTATTTAATTATTTATTTTGAGCTAAATGACTCTGAAATTGAAAAGCACTACAAATGAACTCTGAAAAGGTTGAAACTTGGCATGGTATCATAATTTCACCCACATAGCATGTGCTAAAAAGTTGAGAGGGTTGCGGCAAAAACTGGATGCACTTCCTGTACAAACAGGACAATCCCTTGCAAAGTATCAGGGTTTCGGACGAAAACTCATCTGTTAGAAAGGGATTTCAATTTTTAATAACCCATTTTAATGCCAGGCTTTTTGTGAGTTCAATATGCACCATTCAAAGGCACATCAAGAATTTTCAACCCTCTCCTGAGTTCATTTGATATTCTTCATGTATTTAATGATTTATTTTGAGCTAAATGACTCTGAAATTGAAAAGCACTACAAATGAACTCTGAAAAGGTTGAAACTTGGCATTGTATCATAATTTCACCCATATAGCATGTGCTAAAACCTTGATAGGGTTGCGGCAAAAACTGGATGCACTTCGTGTACAAACTGGACAATCCCTTTTGAAGTATCAGGGTTTCGGACGAAAACTCATCTGCTACATAGGGATTTCAATTTTTAATAACTCATTTTAACTCCAGGCTTTTTGTGAGTTCAATATGCACCATTCAAAGGCACATCATGAATTTGCAACCCTCTCCTGACTTCATTTAATATTTTTCATGCATTTAATGATTTATTTTGAACTAAATGACCCTGAAATTGAAAAGCACTACAAATGAACTCTGAAAACGTTGAAACTTCGCATGGTATCATAATTTCACCCACATAGCATGTGCCAAAAAGTTGAGATGGTTGCGGCAAAAATTGGATGCACTTCTTGTACAAACAGGACAATCCCTTTCAAAGTATCAGGGTTTCGGACGAAAACTCATGTGTTACAAAGGGATTTCAATTTTTAATAACTCATTTTAACTCCAAGCTTTTTGTGAGTTCAATATGCACCATTCAAAGGCACAACATGAATTTTCAACCCTCTCCTAACTTCATTTGATATTTTTCATGCATTTAATGATTTATTTTGAGCTAAATGACTCTGAAATTGAAAAGCACTACAAATGAACTCTGAAAAGGTTGAAACTTGGCATGGTATCATAATTTCTCCCACATAGCATGTGCTAAAAACTTGAGAGGGTTGCGGCAAAAACTGGATGCACTTCGTGTAGAAACTGGACAATTCCTTTTGAAGTATCAGGGTTTCGGACGAAAACTCATCTGTTACAAAGGGATTTCAATTTTTAATAACTCAGTTTAACTCCATGATTTTTGTGAGTTCAATATGCACCATTCAAAGGCACATCATGAATTTTCAACCCTCTCCTGACTTCATTTGATATTTTTAATGCATTTTATGTTTTGTTTTGTGCTAAATGACCCTGAAATTGAAAAGCAATAGAAATGAACTCTGAAAAGGTTGAAACTTGGCATGGTATCATAATTTCTCCCACATAGCATATGCTAAAAAGTTGAGAGTGTTGCGGCAAAAACTGGATGTACTTCGTGTACAAACAGGACAATCCCTTTCGAAGTATCAAAGAAGAAAACTCATTTGTTACAAAGGGATTTCAATTTTTAATAACTCATTTTAACTCCAGGCTTTTTGCGAGTTCAATATGCACCATTCAAGGGCACATCATGAATTTTCAACCCTCTCCTGACTTCATTTGATATTTTTCATGCATTTAAAGATTTATTTTGAGCTAAATGACCCTGAAATTGAAAAGCACTACAAATGAACTCTGAAAAAGTTGAAACTTGGCATGGTATAATAATTTCACCCACATAGCATGTGCTAAAAAGTCGAGACACTTACGGCAAAAACTGGATGCACTTCGTGTAGAAACTGGACAATTCCTTTTGAAGTATCAGGGTTTCGGACGAAAACTCATCTGTTACATAGGGATTTCAATTTTTAATAACTCATTTTAACTCCAGGCTTTTTGTGAGTTCAATATGCACCATTCAAAGGCACATCATGAATTTTCAACCCTCTCCTCACTTCATTTGATATTTTTGAATGCATTTTATGTTTTGTTTTGTGCTAAATGACCCTGAAATTGAAAAGCAATACAAATGAACTCTGAAAAGGTTGAAACTTGCATTGTATCATAATTTCTCCCACATAGCATATGCTAAAAAGTTGAGAGAGTTGCGGCAAAAACTGGATGTACTTCGTGTACAAACTGGACAATCCCTTACGAAGTATTAGAGACGAAAACTCATCGGTTACAAAGGGATTTCAATTTTTAATAAATCATTTTAACTCCAGGCTTTTTGTGAGTTCAATATGCACCATTCAAAGGCACATCATGAATTTTCAACCCTCTCTTGACTTCATTTGATATTTTTTAATGCAATTTATGTTTTGTTTTGTGCTAAATGACCCTGAAATTGAAAAGTAATACAAATGAACTCTGAAAAGGTTGAAACTTGGCATGGTATCATAATTTCTCCCAGATAGCATATGCTAAAAAGTTGAGAGAGTTGCGGCAAAAACTGGATGTACTTCGTATACAAACTGGACAATCCCTTACGAAGTATCAGAGACGAAAACTCATCGGTTACAAAGGGATTTCAATTTTTAATAACTCATTTTAACTCCAGGCTTTTTGTGAGTTCGATATGCACCATTCAAAGGTACATCGTGAATTTTCAACCCTCTCATGACTTCATTTGATATTTTTCATGCATTTATTGATTTATTTTGAGCTAAATGACCCTGAAATTGAAAAGCACTACAAATGAACTCTAAAACGGTTGAAACTTCGCATGGTATCATAATTTTACCCACATAGCATGTGCTAAAAAGTTGAGAGGCTTGCGGCAAAAACTGGATGCACTTTGTGTAGAAACTGGACTATTCCTTTTGAAGTATCAGGGTTTCGGACGAAAACTCATCTGTTACAAAGGGATTTCAATTTTTAATAACTCATTTTAACTCCAGGCTTTTTGTGAGTTCAATATGCACCATTCAAAGGCACATCAGGAATTCTCAACCCTCTCCTGACGTCATTTGATATTTTTCATGCATTTAATGATTTATTTTGAGCTAAATGACCCTGAAATTGAAAAGCACTACAAATGAACTCTGAAAAGGTTGAAACTTGGCATGGTATCATAATTTCTCCCACATAGCATATGCTAAAAAGTTGAGAGTGTTGCAGGAAAAACTGGATGTACTTCGTGTACAAACAGGACAATCCCTTTCGAAGTATCAAAGACGAAAACTCATCTGTTACAAAGGGATTTCAATTTTTAATAACTCATTTTAACTCCAGGCTTTTTGCGAGTTCAATATGCACCATTCAAAGGCACATCACGAATTTTCAACCCTCTCCTGACTTCATTTGATATTTTTCATGAATTTAAAGATTTATTTTGAGCTAAATGACCCTGAAATTGAAAAGCACTACAAATGAACTCTGAAAAAGTTGAAACTTGGCATGGTATAATAATTTCACCCACATAGCATGTGCTAAAAAGTTGAGACACTTACGGCAAAAACTGGATGCACTTCGTGTAGAAACTGGACAATTCCTTTTGAAGTATCAGGGTTTCGGACGAAAACTCATCTGTTACAAAGGGATTTCAATTTTTAATAACTCAGTTTAACTCCAGGATTTTTGTGAGTTCAATATGCACCATTCAAAGGAACATCATGAATTTTCAACCCTCTCCTGACTTCATTTGATATTTTTCATGTATTTAATGATTTATTTTGAGCTAAATGACTCTAAAATTGAAAAGCACTACAAATGAACTTTGAAAAGGTTGAAACTTGGCATGGTATCATAATTTCACCCACATAGCATGTGCTAAAATCCCGAGAGGGTTGTGGCAAAAAGTGGATGCACTTTGTGTACAAACTGGACAATCCCTTTCGAAGTATCAGGGTTTCGGACGAAAACTCATCTGTTACATAGGGATTTCAATTTTTAATAACTCATTTTAACTCCAGGCTTTTTGTGAGTTCAATATGCACCATTCAAAGGCACATCATGAATTTTCAACCCTCTCCTGACTTCATTTGATATTTTTGAATGCATTTTATGTTTTGTTTTGTGCTAAATGACCCTGAAATTGAAAAGCAATACAAATGAACTCTGAAAAGGTTGAAACTTGCATTGTATCATAATTTCTCCCAGATAGCATATGCTAAAAAGTTGAGAGAGTTGCGGCAAAAACTGGATGTACTTCGTGTACAAATTGGACAATCCCTTACGAAGTATTAGAGACGAAAACTCATCGGTTACAAAGGGATTTCAATTTTTAATAAATCATTTTAACTCCAGGCTTTTTGTGAGTTCAATATGCACCATTCAAAGGCACATCATGAATTTTCAACCCTCTCCTGACTTCATTTGATATTTTTTAATGCAATTTATGTTTTGTTTTGTGCTAAATGACCCTGAAATTGAAAAGTAATACAAATGAACTCTGAAAAGGTTGAAACTTGGCATGGTATCATAATTTCTCCCAGATAGCATATGCTAAAAAGTTGAGAGAGTTGCGGCAAAAACTGGATGTACTTCGTATACAAACTGGACAATCCCTTACGAAGTATCAGAGACGAAAACTCATCGGTTACAAAGGGATTTCAATTTTTAATAACTCATTTTAACTCCAGGCTTTTTGTGAGTTCGATATGCACCATTCAAAGGTACATCATGAATTTTCAACCCTCTCATGACTTCATTTGATATTTTTCATGCATTTATTGATTTATTTTGAGCTAAATGACCCTGAAATTGAAAAGCACTACAAATGAACTCTAAAACGGTTGAAACTTCGCATGGTATCATCATTTTACCCACATAGCATGTGCTAAAAAGTTGAGAGGCTTGCGGCAAAAACTGGATGCACTTTGTGTAGAAACTGGACTATTCCTTTTGAAGTATCAGGGTTTCGGACGAAAACTCATCTGTTACAAAGGGATTTCAATTTTTAATAACTCATTTTAACTCCAGGCTTTTTGTGAGTTCAATATGCACCATTCAAAGGCACATCAGGAATTCTCAACCCTCTCCTGACGTCATTTGATATTTTTCATGCATTTAATGATTTATTTTGAGCTAAATGACCCTGAAATTGAAAAGCACTACAAATGAACTCTGAAAAGGTTGAAACTTGGCATGGTATCATAATTTCACCCATATAGCATGTGCTAAAAACTTGAGAGGGTTGCGGCAAACACTGGATGCACTTCGTGTACAAACTGGACAATCCCTTTCGAAGTATCAGGGTTTCGGACGAAAACTCATCTGCTACATAGGGATTTCAATTTTTAATAACTCATTTTAACTCCAGGCTTTTTGTGAGTTCAATATGCACCATTCAAAGGCACATCATGAATTTTCAACCCTCTCCTGACTTCATTTGATATTTTTCATGCATTTAATGATTTATTTTGAGCTAAATGACCTTGAAATTGAAAAGCACTACAAATGAACTCTGAAAAGGTTGAAACTTGGCATGGTATCATAATTTCACCCCATAGTATGTGCTAAAAAGTTGAGAGGGTTGCGGCAAAAACTGGATGCACTTCCTGTACAAACAGGACAATCCCTTTCAAAGTATCAGGGTTTCGGACAAAAACTCATGTGTTACAAAGGGATTTCAATTTTTAATAACTCATTTTAACTCCAGGCTTTTTGTGAGTTCAATATGCACCATTCAAAGCCACAACATGAATTTTCAACCCTCTCCTAACTTCATTTGATATTTTTCATGCATTTAATGATTTATTTTGAGCTAAATGACTCTGAAATTGAAAAGCACTACAAATGAACTCTGAAAAGGTTGAAACTTGGCATGGTATCATAATTTCACCCACATAGCATGTGCTAAAAACTTGAGAGGGTTGCGGCAAAAACTGGATGCACTTCGTGTACAAACTGGACAATCCCTTTCAAAGTATTAGGGTTTCGGACGAAAACTCATCTGTTACATATGGATTTCAATTTTTAATAACTCATTTTAACTCCAGGCTTTTTGTGAGTTCAATATGCACCATTCAAAGGCACATCATGAATTTTCAACCCTCTCCTGACTTCATTTGATATTTTTAATGCATTTTATGTTTTGTTTTGTGCTAAATGACCATGAAATTGAAAAGCAATACAAATGAACTCTGAAAAGGTTGAAACTTCGCATGGTATCATAATTTCTCCCACATAGCATATGCTAAAAAGTTGAGAGTGTTGCGGCAAAAACTGGATGTACTTCGTGTACAAACAGGACAATCCCTTTCGAAGTATCAGAGACGAAAACTCATCGGTTACAAAGGGATTTCAATTTTTAATAACTCATTTTAACTCCAGGCTTTTTGTGAGTTCGATATGCACCATTCAAAGGTACATCATGAATTTTCAACCCTCTCCTGACTTCATTTGATATTTTTCATGCATTTATTGATTTATTTTGAGCTAAATGACCCTGAAATTGAAAAGCACTACAAATGAACTCTAAAAAGGTTGAAACTTCGCATGGTATCATAATTTCACCCACATAGCATGTGCTAAAAAGTTGAAAGGCTTACGCAAAAACTAGATGCACTTCGTGTAGAAACTCGACAATTCTTTTTGAAGTATCAGGGTTTCAGACGAAAACTCATCTGTTACAAAGGGATTTCAATTTTTAATAACTCAGTTTAACTCCAGGATTTTTGTGAGTTCAATATGCACCATTCAAAGGCACATCATGAATTTTCAACCCTCTCCTGACTTCATTTGATATTTTTCATGTATTTAATGATTTATTTTGAGCTAAATGACTCTAAAATTGAAAAGCACTACAAATGAACTCTGAAAAGGTTGAAACTTGGCATGGTATCATAATTTCACCCACATAGCATGTGCTAAAAACCTGAGAGGGTTGCGGCAAAAACTGGATGCACTTTGTGTACAAACTGGACAATCCCTTTCGAAGTATCAGGGTTTCGGACGAAAACTCATCTGTTACATAGGGATTTCAATTTTTAATAACTCATTTTAACTCCAGGCTTTTTGTGAGTTCAATATGCACCATTCAAAGGCACATCATGAATTTTCAACCCTCTCCTGACTTCATTTGATATTTTTTAATGCATTTTATGTTTTGTTTTGTGCTAAATGACCCAGAAATTGAAAAGTAATACAAATGAACTCTGAAAAGGTTGAAACTTGGCATGGTATCATAATTTCTCCCGGATACCATATGCTAAAAAGTTGAGAGAGTTGCGGCAGAAACTGGATGTACTTCGTGTACAAACTGGACAATCCCTTACGAAGTATCAGAGACGAAAACTCATCGGTTACAAAGGGATTTCAATTTTTAATAACTCATTTTAACTCCAGGCTTTTTTTGAGTTCGATATGCACCATTCAAAGGTACATCATGAATTTTCAACCCTCTCATGACTTCATTTGATATTTTTCATGCATTTATTGATTTATTTTGAGCTAAATGACCCTGAAATTGAAAAGCACTACAAATGAACTCTAAAAAGGTTGAAACTTCGCGTGGTATCATAATTTTACCCACATAGCTTGTGCTAAAAAGTTGAGAGGCTTATGGCAAAAACTGGATGCACTTTGTGTAGAAACTGGACTATTCCTTTTGAAGTATCAGGGTTTCGGACGAAAACTCATCTGTTACAAAGGGATTTCAATTTTTAATAACTCATTTTACCTCCAGGCTTTTTGTGAGTTCAATATGCACCATTCAAAGGCACATCTGGAATTCTCAACCCTCTCCTGATGTCATTTGATATTTTTCATGCACTTAATGATTTATTTTGAGCTAAATGACCCTGAAATTGAAAAGCACTACAAATGAACTCTGAAAAGGTTGAAACTTGGCATGGTATCATAATTTCACCCACATAGCATGTGCTAAAAACTTGAGAGGTTTGCGGCAAAAACTGGATGCACTTCGTGTACAAACTAGACAATCCCTTTCGAAGTATCAGGGTTTCGGACGAAAACTCATCTGCTACATAGGGATTTCAATTTTTAATAACTCATTTTAACTCCAGGCTTTTTCTGAGTTCAATATGCACCATTCAAAGGCACATCATGAATTTTCAACCCTCTCCTGACTTCACTTGATATTTTTCATGTATTTAATGATTTATTTTGAGCTAAATGACTCTAAAATTGAAAAGCACTACAAATGAACTCTGAAAAGGTTGAAACTTGGCATGGTATCATAATTTCACCCACTTAGCATGTGCTAAAAACCTGAGAGGGTTGCGGCAAAAACTGGATGCACTTTGTGTACAAACTGGACAATCCCTTTCGAAGTATCAAGGTTTCGGACGAAAACTCATCTGTTACATAGGGATTTCAATTTTTAATAACTCATTTTAACTCCAGGCTTTTTGTGAGTTCAATATGCACCATTCAAAGGCACATCAGGAATTTTCAACCCTCTCCTGACGTCATTTGATATTTTTCATGCATTTAATGATTTATTTTGAGCTAAATGACCCTGAAATTGAAAAGCACTACAAATGAACTCTGAAAAGGTTGAAACTTGGCATGGTATCATAATTTCACCCATATAGCATGTGCTAAAAACTTGAGAGGGTTGCGGCAAAAATTGGATGCACTTCGTGTACAAACTGGACAATCCCTTTCGAAGTATCAGGGTTTCGGACGAAAACTCATCTGCTACATAGGGATTTCAATTTTTAATAACTCATTTTAACTCCAGGCTTTTTGTGAGTTCAATATGCACCATTCAAAGCACATCATGAATTTTCAACCCTCTCCTGACTTCATTTGATATTTTTCATGCATTTAATGATTTATTTTGAGCTAAATGACCTTGAAATTGAAAAGCACTACAAATGAACTCTGAAAAGGTTGAAACTTGGCATGGTATCATAATTTCACCCCATAGCATGTGCTAAAAAGTTGAGAGGGTTGCGGCAAAAACTGGATGCACTTCCTGTACAAACAGGACAATCCCTTTCAAAGTATCAGGGTTTCGGACAAAAACTTATGTGTTACAAAGGGATTTCAATTTTTAATAACTCATTTTAACTCCAGGCTTTTTGTGAGTTCAATATGCACCATTCAAAGCCACAACATGAATTTTCAACCCTCTCCTAACTTCATTTGATATTTTTCATGCATTTAATGATTTATTTTGAGCTAAATGACTCTGAAATTGAAAAGCACTATAAATGAACTCTGAAAAGGTTGAAACTTGGCATGGTATCATAATTTCACCCACATAGCATGTGCTAAAAACTTGAGAGGGTTGCGGCAAAAACTGGATACACTTCGTGTACAAACTGGACAATCCCTTTCAAAGTATTAGGGTTTCGGACGAAAACTCATCTGTTACATATGGATTTCAATTTTTAATAACTCATTTTAACTCCAGGCTTTTTGTGAGTTCAATATGCACCATTCAAAGGCACATCATGAATTTTCAACCCTCTCCTGACTTCATTTGATATTTTTAATGCATTTTATGTTTTGTTTTGTGCTAAATGACCATGAAATTGAAAAGCAATACAAATGAACTCTGAAAAGGTTGAAACTTGGCATGGTATCATAATTTCTCCCACATAGCATATGCTAAAAAGTTGAGAGTGTTGCGGCAAAAACTGGATGTACTTCGTGTACAAACAGGACAATCCCTTTCGAAGTATCAGAGACGAAAACTCATCGGTTAAAAAGGGATTTCAATTTTTAATAACTCATTTTAACTCCAGGCTTTTTGTGAGTTCGATATGCACCATTCAAAGGTACTTCATGAATTTTCAACCCTCTCCTGACTTCATTTGATATTTTTCATGCATTTATTGATTTATTTTGAGCTAAATGACCCTGAAATTGAAAAGCACTACAAATGAACTCTAAAAAGGTTGAAACTTCGCGTGGTATCATAATTTTACCCACATAGCTTGTGCTAAAAAGTTGAGAGGCTTATGGCAAAAACTGGATGCACTTTGTGTAGAAACTGGACTATTCCTTTTGAAGTATCAGGGTTTCGGACGAAAACTCATCTGTTACAAAGGGATTTCAATTTTTAATAACTCATTTTACCTCCAGGCTTTTTGTGAGTTCAATATGCACCATTCAAAGGCACATCTGGAATTCTCAACCCTCTCCTGATGTCATTTGATATTTTTCATGCACTTAATGATTTATTTTGAGCTAAATGACCCTGAAATTGAAAAGCACTACAAATGAACTCTGAAAAGGTTGAAACTTGGCATGGTATCATAATTTCACCCACATAGCATGTGCTAAAAACTTGAGAGGTTTGCGGCAAAAACTGGATGCACTTCGTGTACAAACTAGACAATCCCTTTCGAAGTATCAGGGTTTCGGACGAAAACTCATCTGCTACATAGGGATTTCAATTTTTAATAACTCATTTTAACTCCAGGCTTTTTCTGAGTTCAATATGCACCATTCAAAGGCACATCATGAATTTTCAACCCTCTCCTGACTTCACTTGATATTTTTCATGTATTTAATGATTTATTTTGAGCTAAATGACTCTAAAATTGAAAAGCACTACAAATGAACTCTGAAAAGGTTGAAACTTGGCATGGTATCATAATTTCACCCACTTAGCATGTGCTAAAAACCTGAGAGGGTTGCGGCAAAAACTGGATGCACTTTGTGTACAAACTGGACAATCCCTTTCGAAGTATCAAGGTTTCGGACGAAAACTCATCTGTTACATAGGGATTTCAATTTTTAATAACTCATTTTAACTCCAGGCTTTTTGTGAGTTCAATATGCACCATTCAAAGGCACATCAGGAATTTTCAACCCTCTCCTGACGTCATTTGATATTTTTCATGCATTTAATGATTTATTTTGAGCTAAATGACCCTGAAATTGAAAAGCACTACAAATGAACTCTGAAAAGGTTGAAACTTGGCATGGTATCATAATTTCACCCATATAGCATGTGCTAAAAACTTGAGAGGGTTGCGGCAAAAATTGGATGCACTTCGTGTACAAACTGGACAATCCCTTTCGAAGTATCAGGGTTTCGGACGAAAACTCATCTGCTACATAGGGATTTCAATTTTTAATAACTCATTTTAACTCCAGGCTTTTTGTGAGTTCAATATGCACCATTCAAAGCACATCATGAATTTTCAACCCTCTCCTGACTTCATTTGATATTTTTCATGCATTTAATGATTTATTTTGAGCTAAATGACCTTGAAATTGAAAAGCACTACAAATGAACTCTGAAAAGGTTGAAACTTGGCATGGTATCATAATTTCACCCCGTAGCATGTGCTAAAAAGTTGAGAGGGTTGTGGCAAAAACTGGATGCACTTCCTGTACAAACAGGACAATCCCTTTCAAAGTATCAGGGTTTCGGACAAAAACTTATGTGTTACAAAGGGATTTCAATTTTTAATAACTCATTTTAACTCCAGGCTTTTTGTGAGTTCAATATGCACCATTCAAAGCCACAACATGAATTTTCAACCCTCTCCTAACTTCATTTGATATTTTTCATGCATTTAATGATTTATTTTGAGCTAAATGACTCTGAAATTGAAAAGCACTACAAATGAACTCTGAAAAGGTTGAAACTTGGCATGGTATCATAATTTCACCCACATAGCATGTGCTAAAAACTTGAGAGGGTTGCGGCAAAAACTGGATGCACTTCGTGTACAAACTGGACAATCCCTTTCAAAGTATTAGGGTTTCGGACGAAAACTCATCTGTTACATATGGATTTCAATTTTTAATAACTCATTTTAACTCCAGGCTTTTTGTGAGTTCAATATGCACCATTCAAAGGCACATCATGAATTTTCAACCCTCTCCTGACTTCATTTGATATTTTTAATGCATTTTATGTTTTGTTTTGTGCTAAATGACCATGAAATTGAAAAGCAATACAAATGAACTCTGAAAAGGTTGAAACTTGGCATGGTATCATAATTTCTCCCACATAGCATATGCTAAAAAGTTGAGAGTGTTGCGGCAAAAACTGGATGTACTTCGTGTACAAACAGGACAATCCCTTTCGAAGTATCAGAGACGAAAACTCATCGGTTACAAAGGGATTTCAATTTTTAATAACTCATTTTAACTCCAGGCTTTTTGTGAGTTCGATATGCACCATTCAAAGGTACATCATGAATTTTCAACCCTCTCCTGACTTCATTTGATATTTTTCATGCATTTATTGATTTATTTTGAGCTAAATGACCCTGAAATTGAAAAGCACTACAAATGAACTCTAAAAAGGTTGAAACTTCGCATGGTATCATAATTTCACCCACATAGCATGTGCTAAAAAGTTGAAAGGCTTACGCAAAAACTAGATGCACTTCGTGTAGAAACTCGACAATTCTTTTTGAAGTATCAGGGTTTCAGACGAAAACTCATCTGTTACAAAGGGATTTCAATTTTTAATAACTCAGTTTAACTCCAGGATTTTTGTGAGTTCAATATGCACCATTCAAAGGCACATCATGAATTTTCAACCCTCTCCTGACTTCATTTGATATTTTTCATGTATTTAATGATTTATTTTGAGCTAAATGACTCTAAAATTGAAAAGCACTACAAATGAACTCTGAAAAGGTTGAAACTTGGCATGGTATCATAATTTCACCCACATAGAATGTGCTAAAAACCTGAGAGGGTTGCGGCAAAAACTGGATGCACTTTGTGTACAAACTGGACAATCCCTTTCGAAGTATCAGGGTTTCGGACGAAAACTCATCTGTTACATAGGGATTTCAATTTTTAATAACTCATTTTAACTCCAGGCTTTTTGTGAGTTCAATATGCACCATTCAAAGGCACATCATGAATTTTCAACCCTCTCCTGACTTCATTTGATATTTTTTAATGCATTTTATGTTTTGTTTTGTGCTAAATGACCCAGAAATTGAAAAGTAATACAAATGAACTCTGAAAAGGTTGAAACTTGGCATGGTATCATAATTTCTCCCGGATAGCATATGCTAAAAAGTTGAGAGAGTTGCGGCAGAAACTGGATGTACTTCGTGTACAAACTGGAAAATCCCTTACGAAGTATCAGAGACGAAAACTCATCGGTTACAAAGGGATTTCAATTTTTAATAACTCATTTTAACTCCAGGCTTTTTGTGAGTTCGATATGCACCATTCAAAGGTACATCATGAATTTTCAACCCTCTCATGACTTCATTTGATATTTTTCATGCATTTATTGATTTATTTTGAGCTAAATGACCCTGAAATTGAAAAGCACTACAAATGAACTCTAAAAAGGTTGAAACTTCGCGTGGTATCATAATTTTACCCACATAGCTTGTGCTAAAAAGTTGAGAGGCTTATGGCAAAAACTGGATGCACTTTGTGTAGAAACTGGACTATTCCTTTTGAAGTATCAGGGTTTCGGACGAAAACTCATCTGTTACAAAGGGATTTCAATTTTTAATAACTCATTTTACCTCCAGGCTTTTTGTGAGTTCAATATGCACCATTCAAAGGCACATCTGGAATTCTCAACCCTCTCCTGATGTCATTTGATATTTTTCATGCACTTAATGATTTATTTTGAGCTAAATGACCCTGAAATTGAAAAGCACTACAAATGAACTCTGAAAAGGTTGAAACTTGGCATGGTATCATAATTTCACCCACATAGCATGTGCTAAAAACTTGAGAGGTTTGCGGCAAAAACTGGATGCACTTCGTGTACAAACTAGACAATCCCTTTCGAAGTATCAGGGTTTCGGACGAAAACTCATCTGCTACATAGGGATTTCAATTTTTAATAACTCATTTTAACTCCAGGCTTTTTCTGAGTTCAATATGCACCATTCAAAGGCACATCATGAATTTTCAACCCTCTCCTGACTTCACTTGATATTTTTCATGTATTTAATGATTTATTTTGAGCTAAATGACTCTAAAATTGAAAAGCACTACAAATGAACTCTGAAAAGGTTGAAACTTGGCATGGTATCATAATTTCACCCACTTAGCATGTGCTAAAAACCTGAGAGGGTTGCGGCAAAAACTGGATGCACTTTGTGTACAAACTGGACAATCCCTTTCGAAGTATCAAGGTTTCGGACGAAAACTCATCTGTTACATAGGGATTTCAATTTTTAATAACTCATTTTAACTCCAGGCTTTTTGTGAGTTCAATATGCACCATTCAAAGGCACATCAGGAATTTTCAACCCTCTCCTGACGTCATTTGATATTTTTCATGCATTTAATGATTTATTTTGAGCTAAATGACCCTGAAATTGAAAAGCACTACAAATGAACTCTGAAAAGGTTGAAACTTGGCATGGTATCATAATTTCACCCATATAGCATGTGCTAAAAACTTGAGAGGGTTGCGGCAAAAATTGGATGCACTTCGTGTACAAACTGGACAATCCCTTTCGAAGTATCAGGGTTTCGGACGAAAACTCATCTGCTACATAGGGATTTCAATTTTTAATAACTCATTTTAACTCCAGGCTTTTTGTGAGTTCAATATGCACCATTCAAAGCACATCATGAATTTTCAACCCTCTCCTGACTTCATTTGATATTTTTCATGCATTTAATGATTTATTTTGAGCTAAATGACCTTGAAATTGAAAAGCACTACAAATGAACTCTGAAAAGGTTGAAACTTGGCATGGTATCATAATTTCACCCCATAGCATGTGCTAAAAAGTTGAGAGGGTTGCGGCAAAAACTGGATGCACTTCCTGTACAAACAGGACAATCCCTTTCAAAGTATCAGGGTTTCAGACAAAAACTTATGTGTTACAAAGGGATTTCAATTTTTAATAACTCATTTTAACTCCAGGCTTTTTGTGAGTTCAATATGCACCATTCAAAGCCACAACATGAATTTTCAACCCTCTCCTAACTTCATTTGATATTTTTCATGCATTTAATGATTTATTTTGAGCTAAATGACTCTGAAATTGAAAAGCACTATAAATGAACTCTGAAAAGGTTGAAACTTGGCATGGTATCATAATTTCACCCACATAGCATGTGCTAAAAACTTGAGAGGGTTGCGGCAAAAACTGGATACACTTCGTGTACAAACTGGACAATCCCTTTCAAAGTATTAGGGTTTCGGACGAAAACTCATCTGTTACATATGGATTTCAATTTTTAATAACTCATTTTAACTCCAGGCTTTTTGTGAGTTCAATATGCACCATTCAAAGGCACATCATGAATTTTCAACCCTCTCCTGACTTCATTTGATATTTTTAATGCATTTTATGTTTTGTTTTGTGCTAAATGACCATGAAATTGAAAAGCAATACAAATGAACTCTGAAAAGGTTGAAACTTGGCATGGTATCATAATTTCTCCCACATAGCATATGCTAAAAAGTTGAGAGTGTTGCGGCAAAAACTGGATGTACTTCGTGTACAAACAGGACAATCCCTTTCGAAGTATCAGAGACGAAAACTCATCGGTTAAAAAGGGATTTCAATTTTTAATAACTCATTTTAACTCCAGGCTTTTTGTGAGTTCGATATGCACCATTCAAAGGTACTTCATGAATTTTCAACCCTCTCCTGACTTCATTTGATATTTTTCATGCATTTATTGATTTATTTTGAGCTAAATGACCCTGAAATTGAAAAGCACTACAATTGAACTCTAAAAAGGTTGAAACTTCGCATGGTATCATAATTTCACCCACATAGCATGTGCTAAAAAGTTGAAAGGCTTACGCAAAAACTGGATGCACTTCGTGTAGAAACTGGACAATTCTTTTTGAAGTATCAGGGTTTCAGACGAAAACTCATCTGTTACAAAGGGATTTCAATTTTTAATAACTCAGTTTAACTCCAGGATTTTTGTGAGTTCAATATGCACCATTCAATGGCACATCATGAATTTTCAACCCTCTCCTGACTTCATTTGATATTTTTCATGTATTTAATGATTTATTTTGAGCTAAATGACTCTAAAATTGAAAAGCACTACAAATGAACTCTGAAAAGGTTGAAACTTGGCATGGTATGATAATTTGACCCACATAGCATGTGCTAAAAACCTGAGAGGGTTGCGGCAAAAACTGGATGCACTTTGTGTACAAACTGGACAATCCCTTTCGAAGTATCAGGGTTTCGGACGAAAACTCATCTGTTACATAGGGATTTCAATTTTTAATAACTCATTTTAACTCGAGGCTTTTTGTGAGTTCAATATGCACCATTCAAAGGCACATCATGAATTTTGAACCCTCTCCTGACTTCATTTGATATTTTTTAATGCATTTTATGTTTTGTTTTGTGCTAAATGACCCTGAAATTGAAAAGTAATACAAATGAACTCTGAAAAGGTTGAAACTTGGCATGGTATCATAATTTCACCCACATAGCATGTGCTAAAAACTTGAGAAGTTTGCGGCAAAAACTGGATGCACTTCGTGTACAAACTAGACAATCCCTTTCGAAGTATCAGGGTTTCGGACGAAAACTCATCTGCTACATAGGGATTTCAATTTTTAATAACTCATTTTAACTCCAGGCTTTTTCTGAGCTCAATATGCACCATTCAAAGGCACATCATGAATTTTCAACCCTCTCCTGACTTCATTTGATATTTTTCATGCATTTAATGATTTATTTTGAGATAAATGACCCTGAAATTGAAAAGCACTACAAATGAACTCTGAAAAGGTTGAAACTTGGCATGGTATCATAATTTCACCCACATAGCATGTGCTAAAAAGTTGAGAGGGTTGCGGCAAAAACTGGATGCACTTCCTGTACAAACAGGACAATCCCTTTCAAAGTATCAGGGTTTCGGACGAAAACTCATGTGTTACGAAGGGATTTCAATTTTTAATAACTCATTTTAACTCCAGGCTTTTTGTGAGTTCGATATGCACCATTCAAAGGCACAACATGAATTTTCAACCCTCTCCTGACTTCATTTGATATTTTTCATGCATTTAATGATTTATTTTGAGCTTAATGACTCTGAAATTGAAAAGCACTACAAATGAACTCTGAAAAGGTTGAAACTTGCATGGTATCATAATTTCACCCACATAGCATGTGCTAAAAACTTTAGAGGGTTGCGGCAAAAACTGGATGCACTTCGTGTACAAACTGGACAATCCCTTTCGAAGTATCAGGGTTTCGGACGAAAACTCATCTGTTACATATGGATTTCAATTTTTAATAACTCATTTTAACTCCAGGCCTTTTGTGAGTTCAATATGCACCATTCAAAGGCACATCATGAATTTTCAACCCTCTCCTGACTTCATTTGATATTTTTAATGCATTTTATGTTTTGTTTTGTGCTAAATGACCCTGAAATTGAAAAGCAATACAAATGAACTCCGAAAAGGTTGAAACTTGGCATGGTATCATAATTTCTCCCACATAGCATATGCTAAAAAGTTGAGAGAGTTGCGGCAAAAACTGGATGTGCTTCGTGTACAAACAGGACAATCCCTTTCGAAGTATCAGAGACGAAAACTCATCGGTTACAAAGGGATTTCAATTTTTAATAACTCATTTTAACTCCAGGCTTTTTGTGAGTTCGATATGCACCATTCAAAGGTACATCATGAATTTTCAACCCTCTCCTGATTCATTTGATATTTTTCATGCATTTATTGATTTATTTTGAGCTAAATGACCCTGAAATTGAAAAGCACTACAAATGAACTCTAAAAAGGTTGAAAATTCGCATGGTATCATAATTTCACCCACATAGCATATGCTAAAAAGTTTAAAGGCTTACGGCAAAAACTGGATGCACTTCGTGTAGAAACTGGACAATTCCTTTTGAAGTATCAGGGTTTCAAACGAAAACTCATCTGTTACAAAGGGATTTCAATTTTTAATAACTCAGTTTAACTCCAGGATTTTTGTGAGTTCAATATGCACCATTCAAAGGCACATCATGAATTTTCAACCCTCTCCTGACTTCACTTGATATTTTTCATGTATTTAATGATTTATTTTGAGCTAAATGACTCTAAAATTGAAAAGCACTACAAATGAACTCTAAAAAGGTTGAAACTTGGCATGGTATCATAATTTCACCCACATAGCATGTGCTAAAAACCTGAGAGGGTTGCGGCAAAAACTGGATGCACTTTGTGTACAAACTGGACAATCCCTTTCGAAGTATCAGGGTTTCGGACGAAAACTCATCTGTTACATAGGGATTTCAATTTTTAATAACTCATTTTAACTCCAGGCTTTTTGTGAGTTCAATATGCACCATTCAAAGGCACATCATGAATTTTCAACCCTCTCCTGACTTCATTTGATATTTTTTAATGCATTTTATGTTTTGTTTTGTGCTAAATGACCCTGAAATTGAAAAGTAATACAAATGAACTCTGAAAAGGTTGAAACTTGGCATGGTATCATAATTTCACCCACATAGCATGTGCTAAAAACTTGAGAGGTTTGCGGCAAAAACTGGATGCACTTCGTGTACAAACTAGACAATCCCTTTCGAAGTATCAGGGTTTCGGACGAAAACTCATCTGCTACATAGGGATTTCAATTTTTAATAACTCATTTTAACTCCAGGCTTTTTCTGAGCTCAATATGCACCATTCAAAGGCACATCATGAATTTTCAACCCTCTCCTGACTTCATTTGATATTTTTCATGCATTTAATGATTTATTTTGAGCTAAATGACCCTGAAATAGAAAAGCACTACAAATGAACTCTGAAAAGGTTGAAACTTGGCATGGTATCATAATTTCACCCACATAGCATGTGCTAAAAAGTTGAGAGGGTTGCGGCAAAAACTGGATGCACTTCCTGTACAAACAGGACAATCCCTTTCAAAGTATCAGGGTTTCGGACGAAAACTCATGTGTTACAAAGGGATTTCAATTTTTAATAACTCATTTTAACTCCAGGCTTTTTGTGAGTTCGATATGCACCATTCAAAGGCACAACATGAATTTTCAACCCTCTCCTGACTTCATTTGATATTTTTCATGCATTTAATGATTTATTTTGAGCTTAATGACTCTGAAATTGAAAAGCACTACAAATGAAATCTGAAAAGGTTGAAACTTGCATGGTATCATAATTTCACCCACATAGCATGTGCTAAAAACTTTAGAGGGTTGCGGCAAAAACTGGATGCACTTCGTGTACAAACTGGACAATCCCTTTCGAAGTATCAGGGTTTCGGACGAAAACTCATCTGTTACATATGGATTTCAATTTTTAATAACTCATTTTAACTCCAGGCCTTTTGTGAGTTCAATATGCACCATTCAAAGGCACATCATGAATTTTCAACCCTCTCCTGACTTCATTTGATATTTTTAATGCATTTTATGTTTTGTTTTGTGCTAAATGACCCTGAAATTGAAAAGCAATACAAATGAACTCCGAAAAGGTTGAAACTTGGCATGGTATCATAATTTCTCCCACATAGCATATGCTAAAAAGTTGAGAGAGTTGCGGCAAAAACTGGATGTGCTTCGTGTACAAACAGGACAATCCCTTTCGAAGTATCAGAGACGAAAACTCATCGGTTACAAAGGGATTTCAATTTTTAATAACTCATTTTAACTCCAGGCTTTTTGTGAGTTCGATATGCACCATTCAAAGGTACATCATGAATTTTCAACCCTCTCCTGATTCATTTGATATTTTTCATGCATTTATTGATTTATTTTGAGCTAAATGACCCTGAAATTGAAAAGCACTACAAATGAACTCTAAAAAGGTTGAAAATTCGCATGGTATCATAATTTCACCCACATAGCATATGCTAAAAAGTTGAAAGGCTTACGGCAAAAACTGGATGCACTTCGTGTAGAAACTGGACAATTCCTTTTGAAGTATCAGGGTTTCAAACGAAAACTCATCTGTTACAAAGGGATTTCAATTTTTAATAACTCAGTTTAACTCCAGGATTTTTGTGAGTTCAATATGCACCATTCAAAGGCACATCATGCATTTTCAACCCACTCCTGACTTCACTTGATATTTTTCATGTATTTAATGATTTATTTTGAGCTAAATGACTCTAAAATTGAAAAGCACTACAAATGAACTCTGAAAAGGTTGAAACTTGGAATGGTATCATAATTTCACCCACATAGCATGTGCTAAAAACCTGAGAGGGTTGCGGCAAAAACTGGATGCACTTTGTGTACAAACTGGACAATCCCTTTCGAAGTATCAGGGTTTCGGACGAAAACTCATCTGTTACATAGGGATTTCAATTTTTAATAACTCATTTTAACTCCAGGCTTTTTGTGAGTTCAATATGCACCATTCAAAGGCACATCATGAATTTTCAACCCTCTCCTGACTTCATTTCATATTTTTTAATGCATTTTTGTTTTGTTTTGTGCTAAATGACCCTGAAATTGAAAAGTAATACAAATGAACTCTGAAAAGGTTGAAACTTGGCATGGTATCATAATTTCACCCACATAGCATGTGCTAAAAACTTGAGAGGTTTGCGGCAAAAACTGGATGCACTTCGTGTACAAACTAGACAATCCCTTTCGAAGTATCAGGGTTTCGGACGAAAACTCATCTGCTACATAGGGATTTCAATTTTTAATAACTCATTTTAACTCCAGGCTTTTTCTGAGCTCAATATGCACCATTCAAAGGCACATCATGAATTTTCAACCCTCTCCTGACTTCATTTGATATTTTTCATGCATTTAATGATTTATTTTGAGCTAAATGACCCTGAAATTGAAAAGCACTACAACTGAACTCTGAAAAGGTTGAAACTTGGCATGGTATCATAATTTCACCCACATAGCATGTGCTAAAAAGTTGAGAGGGTTGCGGCAAAAACTGGATGCACTTCCTGTACAAACAGGACAATCCCTTTCAAAGTATCAGGGTTTCGGACAAAAACTCATGTGTTACAAAGGGATCTCAATTTTTAATAACTCATTTTAACTCCAGGCTTTTTGTGAGTTCGATATGCACCATTCAAAGGCACAACATGAATTTTCAACCCTCTCCTGACTTCATTTGATATTTTTCATGCATTTAATGATTTATTTTGAGCTTAATGACTCTGAAATTGAAAAGCACTACAAATGAACTCTGAAAAGGTTGAAACTTGCATGGTATCATAATTTCACCCACATAGCATGTGCTAAAAACTTTAGAGGGTTGCGGCAAAAACTGGATGCACTTCGTGTACAAACTGGACAATCCCTTTCGAAGTATCAGGGTTTCGGACGAAAACTCATCTGTTACATATGGATTTCCATTTTTAATAACTCATTTTAACTCCAGGCCTTTTGTGAGTTCAATATGCACCATTCAAAGGCACATCATAAATTTTCAACCCTCTCCTGACTTCATTTGATATTTTTAATGCATTTTATGTTTTGTTTTGTGCTAAATGACCCTGAAATTGAAAAGCAATACAAATGAACTCCGAAAAGGTTGAAACTTGGCATGGTATCATAATTTCTCCCACATAGCATATGCTAAAAAGTTGAGAGAGTTGCGGCAAAAACTGGATGTGCTTCGTGTACAAACAGGACAATCCCTTTCGAAGTATCAGAGACGAAAACTCATCGGTTACAAAGGGATTTCAATTTTTAATAACTCATTTTAACTCCAGGCTTTTTGTGAGTTCGATATGCACCATTCAAAGGTACATCATGAATTTTCAACCCTCTCCTGATTCATTTGATATTTTTCATGCATTTATTGATTTATTTTGAGCTAAATGACCCTGAAATTGAAAAGCACTACAAATGAACTCTAAAAAGGTTGAAAATTCGCATGGTATCATAATTTCACCCACATAGCATATGCTAAAAAGTTGAAAGGCTTACGGCAAAAACTGGATGCACTTCGTGTAGAAACTGGACAATTCCTTTTGAAGTATCAGGGTTTCAAACGAAAACTCATCTGTTACAAAGGGATTTCAATTTTTAATAACTCAGTTTAACTCCAGGATTTTTGTGATTTCAATATGCACCATTCAAAGGCACATCATGAATTTTCAACCCTCTCCTGACTTCACTTGATATTTTTCATGTATTTAATGATTTATTTTGAGCTAAATGACTCTAAAATTGAAAAGCACTACAAATGAACTCTGAAAAGGTTGAAACTTGGCATGGTATCATAATTTCACCCACATAGCATGTGCTAAAAACCTGAGAGGGTGGCGGCAAAAACTAGATGCACTTTGTGTACAAACTGGACAATCCCTTTCGAAGTATCAAGGTTTCGGACGAAAACTCATCTGTTACATAGGGATTTCAATTTTTAATAACTCATTTTAACTCCAGGCTTTTTGTGAGTTCAATATGCACCATTCAAAGGCACATCAGGAATTCTCAACCCTCTCCTGACGTCATTTGATATTTTTCATGCATTTAATGATTTATTTTGAGCTAAATGACCCTGAAATTGAAAAGCACTACAAATGAACTCTGAAAAGGTTGAAACTTGGCATGGTATCATAATTTCACCCATATAGCATGTGCTAAAAACTTGAGAGGGTTGCGGCAAAAACTGGATGCACTTCGTGTACAAACTGGACAATCCCTTTCGAAGTATCAGGGTTTCGGACGAAAACTCATCTGCTACATAGGGATTTCAATTTTTAATAACTCATTTTAACTCCAGGCTTTTTGTGAGTTCAATATGCACCATTCAAAGCACATCATGAATTTTCAACCCTCTCCTGACTTCATTTGATATTTTTCATGCATTTAATGATTTATTTTGAGCTAAATGACCTTGAAATTGAAAAGCACTACAAATGAACTCTGAAAAGGTTGAAACTTGGCATGGTATCATAATTTCACCCCATAGCATGTGCTAAAAAGTTGAGAGGGTTGCGGCAAAAACTGGATGCACTTCCTGTACAAACAGGACAATCCCTTTCAAAGTATCAGGGTTTCGGACAAAAACTTATGTGTTACAAAGGGATTTCAATTTTTAATAACTCATTTTAACTCCAGGCTTTTTGTGAGTTCAATATGCACCATTCAAAGCCACAACATGAATTTTCAACCCTCTCCTAACTTCATTTGATATTTTTCATGCATTTAATGATTTATTTTGAGCTAAATGACTCTGAAATTGAAAAGCACTACAAATGAACTCTGAAAAGGTTGAAACTTGGCATGGTATCATAATTTCACCCACATAGCATGTGCTAAAAACTTGAGAGGGTTGCGGCAAAAACTGGATGCACTTCGTGTACAAACTGGACAATCCCTTTCAAAGTATTAGGGTTTCGGACGAAAACTCATCTGTTACATATGGATTTCAATTTTTAATAACTCATTTTAACTCCAGGCCTTTTGTGAGTTCAATATGCACCATTCAAAGGCACATCATGAATTTTCAACCCTCTCCTGACTTCATTTGATATTTTTAATGCATTTTATGTTTTGTTTTGTGCTAAATGACCCTGAAATTGAAAAGCAATACAAATGAACTCTGAAAAGGTTGAAACTTGGCATGGTATCATAATTTCTCCCACATAGCATATGCTAAAAAGTTGAGAGAGTTGCGGCAAAAACTGGATGTGCTTCGTGTACAAACAGGACAATCCCTTTCGAAGTATCAGAGACGAAAACTCATCGGTTACAAAGGGATTTCAATTTTTAATAACTCATTTTAACTCCAGGCTTTTTGTGAGTTCGATATGCACCATTCAAAGGTACATCATGAATTTTCAACCCTCTCCTGATTCATTTGATATTTTTCATGCATTTATTGATTTATTTTGAGCTAAATGACCCTGAAATTGAAAAGCACTACAAATGAACTCTAAAAAGGTTGAAAATTCGCATGGTATCATAATTTCACCCACATAGCATATGCTAAAAAGTTGAAAGGCTTACGGCAAAAACTGGATGCACTTCGTGTAGAAACTGGACAATTCCTTTTGAAGTATCAGGGTTTCAAACGAAAACTCATCTGTTACAAAGGGATTTCAATTTTTAATAACTCAGTTTAACTCCAGGATTTTTGTGAGTTCAATATGCACCATTCAAAGGCACATCATGAATTTTCAACCCTCTCCTGACTTCACTTGATATTTTTCATGTATTTAATGATTTATTTTGAGCTAAATGACTCTAAAATTGAAAAGCACTACAAATGAACTCTGAAAAGGTTGAAACTTGGCATGGTATCATAATTTCACCCACATAGCATGTGCTAAAAACCTGAGAGGGTTGCGGCAAAAACTGGATGCACTTTGTGTACAAACTGGACAATCCCTTTCGAAGTATCACGGTTTCGGACGAAAACTCATCTGTTACATAGGGATTTCAATTTTTAATAACTCATTTTAACTCCAGGCTTTTTGTGAGTTCAATATGCACCATTCAAAGGCACATCATGAATTTTCAACCCTCTCCTGACTTCATTTGATATTTTTTAATGCATTTTATGTTTTGTTTTGTGCTAAATGACCCTGAAATTGAAAAGTAATACAAATGAACTCTGAAAAGGTTGAAACTTGGCATGGTATCATAATTTCACCCACATAGCATGTGCTAAAAACTTGAGAGGTTTGCGGCAAAAACTGGATGCACTTCGTGTACAAACTAGACAATCCCTTTCGAAGTATCAGGGTTTCGGACGAAAACTCATCTGCTACATAGGGATTTCAATTTTTAATAACTCATTTTAACTCCAGGCTTTTTCTGAGCTCAATATGCACCATTCAAAGGCACATGATGAATTTTCAACCCTCTCCTGACTTCATTTGATATTTTTCATGCATTTAATGATTTATTTTGAGCTATATGACCCTGAAATTGAAAACCACTACAAATGAACTCTGAAAAGGTTGAAACTTGGCATGGTATCATAATTTCACCCACATAGCATGTGCTAAAAAGTTGAGAGGGTTGCGGCAAAAACTGGATGCACTTCCTGTACAAACAGGACAATCCCTTTCAAAGTATCAGGGTTTCGGACGAAAACTCATGTGTTACAAAGGGATTTCAATTTTTAATAACTCATTTTAACTCCAGGCTTTTTGTGAGTTCGATATGCACCATTCAAAGGCACAACATGAATTTTCAACCCTCTCCTGACTTCATTTGATATTTTTCATGCATTTAATGATTTATTTTGAGCTTAATGACTCTGAAATTGAAAAGCACTACAAATGAACTCTGAAAAGGTTGAAACTTGCATGGTATCATAATTTCACCCACATATCATGTGCTAAAAACTTTAGAGGGTTGCGGCAAAAACTGGATGCACTTCGTGTACAAACTGGACAATCCCTTTCGAAGTATCAGGGTTTCGGACGAAAACTCATCTGTTACATATGGATTTCAATTTTTAATAACTCATTTTAACTCCAGGCCTTTTGTGAGTTCAATATGCACCATTCAACGGCACATCATGAATTTTCAACCCTCTCCTGACTTCATTTGATATTTTTAATGCATTTTATGTTTTGTTTTGTGCTAAATGACCCTGAAATTGAAAAGCAATACAAATGAACTCCGAAAAGGTTGAAACTTGGCATGGTATCATAATTTCTCCCACATAGCATATGCTAAAAAGTTGAGAGAGTTGCGGCAAAAACTGGATGTGCTTCGTGTACAAACAGGACAATCCCTTTCGAAGTATCAGAGACGAAAACTCATCGGTTACAAAGGGATTTCAATTTTTAATAACTCATTTTAACTCCAGGCTTTTTGTGAGTTCGATATGCACCATTCAAAGGTACATCATGAATTTTCAACCCTCTCCTGATTCATTTGATATTTTTCATGCATTTATTGATTTATTTTGAGCTAAATGACCCTGAAATTGAAAAGCACTACAAATGAACTCTAAAAAGGTTGAAAATTCGCATGGTATCATAATTTCACCCACATAGCATATGCTAAAAAGTTGAAAGGCTTACGGCAAAAACTGGATGCACTTCGTGTAGAAACTGGACAATTCCTTTTGAAGTATCAGGGTTTCAAACGAAAACTCATCTGTTACAAAGGGATTTCAATTTTTAATAACTCAGTTTAACTCCAGGATTTTTGTGAGTTCAATATGCACCATTCAAAGGCACATCATGAATTTTCAACCCTCTCCTGACTTCACTTGATATTTTTCATGTATTTAATGATTTATTTTGAGCTAAATGACTCTAAAATTGAAAAGCACTACAAATGAACTCTGAAAAGGTTGAAACTTGGAATGGTATCATAATTTCACCCACATAGCATGTGCTAAAAACCAGAGAGGGTTGCGGCAAAAACTGGATGCACTTTGTGTACAAACTGGACAATCCCTTTCGAAGTATCAGGGTTTCGGACGAAAACTCATCTGTTACATAGGGATTTCAATTTTTAATAACTCATTTTAACTCCAGGCTTTTTGTGAGTTCAATATGCACCATTCAAAGGCACATCAGGAATTCTCAACCCTCTCCTGACGTCATTTGATATTTTTCATGCATTTAATGATTTATTTTGAGCTAAATGACCCTGAAATTGAAAAGCACTACAAATGAACTCTGAAAAGGTTGAAACTTGGCATGGTATCATAATTTCACCCATATAGCATGTGCTAAAAACTTGAGAGGGTTGCGGCAAAAACTGGATGCACTTCGTGTACAAACTGGACAATCCCTTTCGAAGTATCATGGTTTCGGACGAAAACTCATCTGCTACATAGGGATTTCAATTTTTAATAACTCATTTTAACTCCAGGCTTTTTGTGAGTTCAATATGCACCATTCAAAGCACATCATGAATTTTCAACCCTCTCCTGACTTCATTTGATATTTTTCATGCATTTAATGATTTATTTTGAGCTAAATGACCCTGAAATTGAAAAGCACTACAAATGAACTCTGAAAAGGTTGAAACTTGGCATGGTATCATAATTTCACCCACATAGCATGTGCTAAAAAGTTGAGAGGGTTGCGGCAAAAACTGGATGCACTTCCTGTACAAACAGGACAATCCCTTTCAAAGTATCAGGGTTTCGGACGAAAACTCATGTGTTACAAAGGGATTTCAATTTTGAATAACTCATTTTAACTCCAGGCTTTTTGTGAGTTCGATATGCACCATTCAAAGGCACAACATGAATTTTCAACCCTCTCCTGACTTCATTTGATATTTTTCATGCATTTAATGATTTATTTTGAGCTTAATGACTCTGAAATTGAAAAGCACTACAAATGAACTCTGAAAAGGTTGAAACTTGCATGGTATCATAATTTCACCCACATAGCATGTGCTAAAAACTTTAGAGGGTTGCGGCAAAAACTGGATGCACTTCGTGTACAAACTGGACAATCCCTTTCGAAGTATCAGGGTTTCGGACGAAAACTCATCTGTTACATATGGATTTCAATTTTTAATAACTCATTTTAACTCCAGGCCTTTTGTGAGTTCAATATGCACCATTCAAAGGCACATCATGAATTTTCAACCCTCTCCTGACTTCATTTGATATTTTTAATGCATTTTATGTTTTGTTTTGTGCTAAATGACCCTGAAATTGAAAAGCAATACAAATGAACTCCGAAAAGGTTGAAACTTGGCATGGTATCATAATTTCTCCCACATAGCATATGCTAAAAAGTTGAGAGAGTTGCGGCAAAAACTGGATGTGCTTCGTGTACAAACAGGACAATCCCTTTCGAAGTATCAGAGACGAAAACTCATCGGTTACAAAGGGATTTCAATTTTTAATAACTCATTTTAACTCCAGGCTTTTTGTGAGTTCGATATGCACCATTCAAAGGTACATCATGAATTTTCAACCCTCTCCTGATTCATTTGATATTTTTCATGCATTTATTGATTTATTTTGAGCTAAATGACCCTGAAATTGAAAAGCACTACAAATGAACTCTAAAAAGGTTGAAAATTCGCATGGTATCATAATTTCACCCACATAGCATATGCTAAAAAGTTGAAAGGCTTACGGCAAAAACTGGATGCACTTCGTGTAGAAACTGGACAATTCCTTTTGAAGTATCAGGGTTTCAAACGAAAACTCATCTGTTACAAAGGGATTTCAATTTTTAATAACTCAGTTTAACTCCAGGATTTTTGTGAGTTCAATATGCACCATTCAAAGGCACATCATGAATTTTCAACCCTCTCCTGACTTCACTTGATATTTTTCATGTATTTAATGATTTATTTTGAGCTAAATGACTCTAAAATTGAAAAGCACTACAAATGAACTCTGAAAAGGTTGAAACTTGGAATGGTATCATAATTTCACCCACATAGCATGTGCTAAAAACCTGAGAGGGTTGCGGCAAAAACTGGATGCACTTTGTGTACAAACTGGACAATCCCTTTCGAAGTATCAGGGTTTCGGACGAAAACTCATCTGTTACATAGGGATTTCAATTTTTAATAACTCATTTTAACTCCAGGCTTTTTGTGAGTTCAATATGCACCATTCAAAGGCACATCATGAATTTTCAACCCTCTCCTGACTTCATTTCATATTTTTTAATGCATTTTATGTTTTGTTTTGTGCTAAATGACCCTGAAATTGAAAAGCACTACAAATGAACTCTGAAAAGGTTGAAACTTGGCATGGTATCATAATTTCACCCACATAGCATGTGCTAAAAACTTGAGAGGGTTGCGGCAAAAACTGGATGCACTTCCTGTACAAACAGGACAATCCCTTTCGAAGTATCAGGGTTTCGGACGAAAACTCATCTGCTACATAGGGATTTCAATTTTTAATAACTCATTTTAACTCCAGGCTTTTTCTGAGCTCAATATGCACCATTCAAAGGCACATCATGAATTTTCAACCCTCTCCTGACTTCATTTGATATTTTTCATGCATTTAATGATTTATTTTGAGCTAAATGACCCTGAAATTGAAAAGCACTACAACTGAACTCTGAAAAGGTTGAAACTTGGCATGGTATCATAATTTCACCCACATAGCATGTGCTAAAAAGTTGAGAGGGTTGCGGCAAAAACTGGATGCACTTCCTGTACAAACAGGACAATCCCTTTCAAAGTATCAGGGTTTCGGACGAAAACTCATGTGTTACAAAGGGATTTCAATTTTTAATAACTCATTTTAACTCCAGGCTTTTTGTGAGTTCGATATGCACCATTCAAAGGCACAACATGAATTTTCAACCCTCTCCTGACTTCATTTGATATTTTTCATGCATTTAATGATTTATTTTGAGCTAAATGACTCTGAAATTGAAAAGCAATACAAATGAACTCTGAAAAGGTTGAAACTTGCATGGTATCATAATTTCACCCACATAGCATGTGCTAAAAACTTTAGAGGGTTGCGGCAAAAACTGGATGCACTTCGTGTACAAACTGGACAATCCCTTTCGAAGTATCAGGGTTTCGGACGAAAACTCATCTGTTACATATGGATTTCAATTTTTAATAACTCATTTTAACTCCAGGCCTTTTGTGAGTTCAATATGCACCATTCAAAGGCACATCATGAATTTTCAACCCTCTCCTGACTTCATTTGATATTTTTAATGCATTTTATGTTTTGTTTTGTGCTAAATGACCCTGAAATTGAAAAGCAATACAAATGAACTCCGAAAAGGTTGAAACTTGGCATGGTATCATAATTTCTCCCACATAGCATATGCTAAAAAGTTGAGAGAGTTGCGGCAAAAACTGGATGTGCTTCGTGTACAAACAGGACAATCCCTTTCGAAGTATCAGAGACGAAAACTCATCGGTTACAAAGGGATTTCAATTTTTAATAACTCATTTTAACTCCAGGCTTTTTGTGAGTTCGATATGCACCATTCAAAGGTACATCATGAATTTTCAACCCTCTCCTGATTCATTTGATATTTTTCATGCATTTATTGATTTATTTTGAGCTAAATGACCCTGAAATTGAAAAGCACTACAAATGAACTCTAAAAAGGTTGAAAATTCGCATGGTATCATAATTTCACCCACATAGCATATGCTAAAAAGTTGAAAGGCTTACGGCAAAAACTGGATGCACTTCGTGTAGAAACTGGACAATTCCTTTTGAAGTATCAGGGTTTCAAACGAAAACTCATCTGTTACAAAGGGATTTCAATTTTTAATAACTCAGTTTAACTCCAGGATTTTTGTGAGTTCAATATGCACCATTCAAAGGCACATCATGAATTTTCAACCCTCTCCTGACTTCACTTGATATTTTTCATGTATTTAATGATTTATTTTGAGCTAAATGACTCTAAAATTGAAAAGCACTACAAATGAACTCTGAAAAGGTTGAAACTTGGAATGGTATCATAATTTCACCCACATAGCATGTGCTAAAAACCTGAGAGGGTTGCGGCAAAAACTGGATGCACTTTGTGTACAAACTGGACAATCCCTTTCGAAGTATCAGGGTTTCGGACGAAAACTCATCTGTTACATAGGGATTTCAATTTTTAATAACTCATTTTAACTCCAGGCTTTTTGTGAGTTCAATATGCACCATTCAAAGGCACATCATGAATTTTCAACCCTCTCCTGACTTCATTTCATATTTTTTAATGCATTTTATGTTTTGTTTTGTGCTAAATGACCCTGAAATTGAAAAGTAATACAAATGAACTCTGAAAAGGTTGAAACTTGGCATGGTATCATAATTTCACCCACATAGCATGTGCTAAAAACTTGAGAGGTTTGCGGCAAAAACTGGATGCACTTCGTGTACAAACTAGACAATCCCTTTCGAAGTATCAGGGTTTCGGACGAAAACTCATCTGCTACATAGGGATTTCAATTTTTAATAACTCATTTTAACTCCAGGCTTTTTCTGAGCTCAATATGCACCATTCAAAGGCACATCATGAATTTTCAACCCTCTCCTGACTTCATTTGATATTTTTCATGCATTTAATGATTTATTTTGAGCTAAATGACCCTGAAATTGAAAAGCACTACAACTGAACTCTGAAAAGGTTGAAACTTGGCATGGTATCATAATTTCACCCACATAGCATGTGCTAAAAAGTTGAGAGGGTTGCGGCAAAAACTGGATGCACTTCCTGTACAAACAGGACAATCCCTTTCAAAGTATCAGGGTTTCGGACGAAAACTCATGTGTTACAAAGGGATTTCAATTTTTAATAACTCATTTTAACTCCAGGGCTTTTGTGAGTTCGATATGCACCATTCAAAGGCACAACATGAATTTTCAACCCTCTCCTGACTTCATTTGATATTTTTCATGCATTTAATGATTTATTTTGAGCTTAATGACTCTGAAATTGAAAAGCACTACAAATGAACTCTGAAAAGGTTGAAACTTGCATGGTATCATAATTTCACCCACATAGCATGTGCTAAAAACTTTAGAGGGTTGCGGCAAAAACTGGATGCACTTCGTGTACAAACTGGACAATCCCTTTCGAAGTGTCAGGGTTTCGGACGAAAACTCATCTGTTACATATGGATTTCAATTTTTAATAACTCATTTTAACTCCAGGCCTTTTGTGAGTTCAATATGCACCATTCAAAGGCACATCATGAATTTTCAACCCTCTCCTGACTTCATTTGATATTTTTAATGCATTTTATGTTTTGTTTTGTGCTAAATGACCCTGAAATTGAAAAGCAATACAAATGAACTCCGAAAAGGTTGAAACTTGGCATGGTATCATAATTTCTCCCACATAGCATATGCTAAAAAGTTGAGAGAGTTGCGGCAAAAACTGGATGTGCTTCGTGTACAAACAGGACAATCCCTTTCGAAGTATCAGAGACGAAAACTCATCGGTTACAAAGGGATTTCAATTTTTAATAACTCATTTTAACTCCAGGCTTTTTGTGAGTTCGATATGCACCATTCAAAGGTACATCATGAATTTTCAACCCTCTCCTGATTCATTTGATATTTTTCATGCATTTATTGATTTATTTTGAGCTAAATGACCCTGAAATTGAAAAGCACTACAAATGAACTCTAAAAAGGTTGAAAATTCGCATGGTATCATAATTTCACCCACATAGCATATGCTAAAAAGTTGAAAGGCTTACGGCAAAAACTGGATGCACTTCGTGTAGAAACTGGACAATTCCTTTTGAAGTATCAGGGTTTCAAACGAAAACTCATCTGTTACAAAGGGATTTCAATTTTTAATAACTCAGTTTAACTCCAGGATTTTTGTGAGTTCAATATGCACCATTCAAAGGCACATCATGAATTTTCAACCCTCTCCTGACTTCACTTGATATTTTTCATGTATTTAATGATTTATTTTGAGCTAAATGACTCTAAAATTGAAAAGCACTACAAATGAACTCTGAAAAGGTTGAAACTTCGCATGGTATCATAATTTCACCCACATAGCATGTGCTAAAAAGTTGAAAGCCTTACGCAAAAACTGGATGCACTTCGTGTAGAAACTGGACAATTCTTTTTGAAGTATCAGGGTTTCAGACGAAAACTCATCTGTTACAAAGGGATTTCAATTTTTAATAACTCAGTTTAACTCCAGGATTTTTGTGAGTAAAATATGCACCATTCAATGGCACATCATGAATTTTCAACCCTCTCCTGACTTCATTTGATATTTTTCATGTATTTAATGATTTATTTTGAGCTAAATGACTCTAAAATTGAAAAGCACTACAAATGAACTCTGAAAAGGTTGAAACTTGGCATGGTATCATAATTTCACCCACATAGCATGTGCTAAAAACCTGAGAGGGTTGCGGCAAAAACTGGATGCACTTTGTGTACAAACTGGACAATCCCTTTCGAAGTATCAGGGTTTCGGACGAAAACTCATCTGTTACATAGGGATTTCAATTTTTAATAACTCATTTTAACTCCAGGCTTTTTGTGAGTTCAATATGCACCATTCAAAGGCACATCATGAATTTTCAACCCTCTCCTGACTTCATTTCATATTTTTTAATGCATTTTATGTTTTGTTTTGTGCTAAATGACCCTGAAATTGAAAAGTAATACAAATGAACTCTGAAAAGGTTGAAACTTGGCATGGTATCATAATTTCACCCACATAGCATGTGCTAAAAACTTGAGAGGTTTGCGGCAAAAACTGGATGCACTTCGTGTACAAACTAGACAATCCCTTTCGAAGTATCAGGGTTTTGGACGAAAACTCATCTGCTACATAGGGATTTCAATTTTTAATAACTCATTTTAACTCCAGGCTTTTTCTGAGCTCAATATGCACCATTCAAAGGCACATCATGAATTTTCAACCCTCTCCTGACTTCATTTGATATTTTTCATGCATTTAATGATTTATTTTGAGCTAAATGACCCTGAAATTGAAAAGCACTACAACTGAACTCTGAAAAGGTTGAAACTTGGCATGGTATCATAATTTCACCCACATAGCATGTGCTAAAAAGTTGAGAGGGTTGCGGCAAAAACTGGATGCACTTCCTGTACAAACAGGACAATCCCTTTCAAAGTATCAGGGTTTCGGACGAAAACTCATGTGTTACAAAGGGATTTCAATTTTTAATAACTCATTTTAACTCCAGGCTTTTTGTGAGTTCGATATGCACCATTCAAAGGCACAACATGAATTTTCAACCCTCTCCTGACTTCGTTTGATATTTTTCATGCATTTAATGATTTATTTTGAGCTTAATGACTCTGAAATTGAAAAGCACTACAAATGAACTCTGAAAAGGTTGAAACTTGCATGGTATCATAATTTCACCCACATAGCATGTGCTAAAAACTTTAGAGGGTTGCGGCAAAAACTGGATGCACTTCGTGTACAAACTGGACAATCCCTTTCGAAGTATCAGGGTTTCGGACGAAAACTCATCTGTTACATATGGATTTCAATTTTTAATAACTCATTTTAACTCCAGGCCTTTTGTGAGTTCAATATGCACCATTCAAAGGCACATCATGAATTTTCAACCCTCTCCTGACTTCATTTGATATTTTTAATGCATTTTATGGTTTGTTTTGTGCTAAATGACCCTGAAATTGAAAAGCAATACAAATGAACTCCGAAAAGGTTGAAACTTGGCATGGTATCATAATTTCTCCCACATAGCATATGCTAAAAAGTTGAGAGAGTTGCGGCAAAAACTGGATGTGCTTCGTGTACAAACAGGACAATCCCTTTCGAAGTATCAGAGACGAAAACTCATCGGTTACAAAGGGATTTCAATTTTTAATAACTCATTTTAACTCCAGGCTTTTTGTGAGTTCGATATGCACCATTCAAAGGTACATCATGAATTTTCAACCCTCTCCTGATTCATTTGATATTTTTCATGCATTTATTGATTTATTTTGAGCTAAATGACCCTGAAATTGAAAAGCACTACAAATGAACTCTAAAAAGGTTGAAAATTCGCATGGTATCATAATTTCACCCACATAGCATATGCTAAAAAGTTGAAAGGCTTACGGCAAAAACTGGATGCACTTCGTGTAGAAACTGGACAATTCCTTTTGAAGTATCAGGGTTTCAAACGAAAACTCATCTGTTACAAAGGGATTTCAATTTTTAATAACTCAGTTTAACTCCAGGATTTTTGTGAGTTCAATATGCACCATTCAAAGGCACATCATGAATTTTCAACCCTCTCCTGACTTCACTTGATATTTTTCATGTATTTAATGATTTATTTTGAGCTAAATGACTCTAAAATTGAAAAGCACTACAAATGAACTCTGAAAAGGTTGAAACTTGGAATGGTATCATAATTTCACCCACATAGCATGTGCTAAAAACCTGAGAGGGTTGCGGCAAAAACTGGATGCACTTTGTGTACAAACTGGACAATCCCTTTCGAAGTATCAAGGTTTCGGACGAAAACTCATCTGTTACATAGGGATTTCAATTTTTAATAACTCATTTTAACTCCAGGCTTTTTGTGAGTTCAATATGCACCATTCAAAGGCACATCAGGAATTCTCAACCCTCTCCTGACGTCATTTGATATTTTTCATGCATTTAATGATTTATTTTGAGCTAAATGACCCTGAAATTGAAAAGCACTACAAATGAACTCTGAAAAGGTTGAAACATGGCATGGTATCATAATTTCACCCATATAGCATGTGCTAAAAACTTGAGAGGGTTGCGGCAAAAACTGGATGCACTTCGTGTACAAACTGGACAATCCCTTTCGAAGTATCAGGGTTTCGGACGAAAACTCATCTGCTACATAGGGATTTCAATTTTTAATAACTCATTTTAACTCCAGGCTTTTTGTGAGTTCAATATGCACCATTCAAAGCACATCATGAATTTTCAACCCTCTCCTGACTTCATTTGATATTTTTCATGCATTTAATGATTTATTTTGAGCTAAATGACCTTGAAATTGAAAAGCACTACAAATGAACTCTGAAAAGGTTGAAACTTGGCATGGTATCATAATTTCACCCCATAGCATGTGCTAAAAAGTTGAGAGGGTTGCGGCAAAAACTGGATGCACTTCCTGTACAAACAGGACAATCCCTTTCAAAGTATCAGGGTTTCGGACAAAAACTTATGTGTTACAAAGGGATTTCAATTTTTAATAACTCATTTTAACTCCAGGCTTTTTGTGAGTTCAATATGCACCATTCAAAGCCACAACATGAATTTTCAACCCTCTCCTAACTTCATTTGATATTTTTCATGCATTTAATTATTTATTTTGAGCTAAATGACTCTGAAATTGAAAAGCACTACAAATGAACTCTGAAAAGGTTGAAACTTGGCATGGTATCATAATTTCACCCACATAGCATGTGCTAAAAACTTGAGAGGGTTGCGGCAAAAACTGGATGCACTTCGTGTACAAACTGGACAATCCCTTTCAAAGTATTAGGGTTTCGGACGAAAACTCATCTGTTACATATGGATTTCAATTTTTAATAACTCATTTTAACTCCAGGCTTTTTGTGAGTTCAATATGCACCATTCAAAGGCACATCATGAATTTTCAACCCTCTCCTGACTTCATTTGATATTTTTAATGCATTTTATGTTTTGTTTTGTGCTAAATGACCATGAAATTGAAAAGCAATACAAATGAACTCTGAAAAGGTTGAAACTTGGCATGGTATCATAATTTCTCCCACATAGCATATGCTAAAAAGTTGAGAGTGTTGCGGCAAAAACTGGATGTACTTCGTGTACAAACAGGACAATCCCTTTCGAAGTATCAGAGACGAAAACTCATCGGTTAAAAAGGGATTTCAATTTTTAATAACTCATTTTAACTCCAGGCTTTTTGTGAGTTCGATATGCACCATTCAAAGGTACATCATGAATTTTCAACCCTCTCCTGACTTCATTTGATATTTTTCATGCATTTATTGATTTATTTTGAGCTAAATAACCCTGAAATTGAAAAGCACTACAAATGAACTCTAAAAAGGTTGAAACTTCGCATGGTATCATAATTTCACCCACATAGCATGTGCTAAAAAGTTGAAAGGCTTACGCAAAAACTGGATGCACTTCGTGTAGAAACTGGACAATTCTTTTTGAAGTATCAGGGTTTCAGACGAAAACTCATCTGTTACAAAGGGATTTCAATTTTTAATAACTCAGTTTAACTCCAGGATTTTTGTGAGTAAAATATGCACCATTCAATGGCACATCATGAATTTTCAACCCTCTCCTGACTTCATTTGATATTTTTCATGTATTTAATGATTTATTTTGAGCTAAATGACTCTAAAATTGAAAAGCACTACAAATGAACTCTGAAAAGGTTGAAACTTGGCATGGTATCATAATTTCACCCACATAGCATGTGCTAAAAACCTGAGAGGGTTGCGGCAAAAACTGGATGCACTTTGTGTACAAACTGGACAATCCCTTTCGAAGTATCAGGGTTTCGGACGAAAACTCATCTGTTACATAGGGATTTCAATTTTTAATAACTCATTTTAACTCCAGGCTTTTTGTGAGTTCAATATGCGCCATTCAAAGGCACATCATGAATTTTCAACCCTCTCCTGACTTCATTTGATATTTTTTAATGCATTTTATGTTTTGTTTTGTGCTAAATGACCCTGAAATTGAAAAGTAATACAAATGAACTCTGAAAAGGTTGAAACTTGGCATGGTATCATAATTTCTCCCAGATAGCATATGCTAAAAAGTTGAGAGAGTTGCGGCAAAAACTGGATGTACTTCGTGTACAAACTGGACAATCCCTTACGAAGTATTAGAGACGAAAACTCATCGGTTACAAAGGGATTTCAATTTTTAATAACTCATTTTAACTCCAGGCTTTTTGTGAGTTCGATATACACCATTCAAAGGTACATCATGAATTTTCAACCCTCTCCTGACTTCATTTGATATTTTTCATGCATTTATTGATTTATTTTGAGCTAAATGACCCTGAAATTGAAAAGCACTACAAATGAACTCTAAAAAGGTTGAAACTTCGCATGGTATCATAATTTTACCCACATAGCTTGTGCTAAAAAGTTGAGAGGCTTATGGCAAAAACTGGATGCACTTTGTGTAGAAACTGGACTATTCCTTTTGAAGTATCAGGGTTTCGGACGAAAACTCATCTATTACAAAGGGATTTCAATTTTTAATAACTCATTTTACCTCCAGGCTTTTTGTGAGTTCAATATGCACCATTCAAAGGCACATCAGGAATTCTCAACCCTCTCCTGATGTCATTTGATATTTTCCATGCACTTAATGATTTATTTTGAGCTAAATGACCCTGAAATTGAAAAGCACTACAAATGAACTCTGAAAAGGTTGAAACTTGGCATGGTATCATAATTTCACCCACATAGCATGTGCTAAAAACGTGAGAGGTTTGCGGCAAAAACTGGATGCACTTCGTGTACAAACTAGACAATCCCTTTCGAAGTATCAGGGTTTCAGACGAAAACTCATCTGCTACATAGGGATTTCAATTTTTAATAACTCATTTTAACTCCAGGCTTTTTCTGAGTTCAATATGCACCATTCAAAGGCACATCATGAATTTTCAACCCTCTCCTGACTTCATTTGATATTTTTCATGCATTTAATGATTTATTTTGAGCTAAATGACCCTGAAATTGAAAAGCACTACAAATGAACTCTAAAAAGGTTGAAACTTGGCATGGTATCATAATTTCACCCACATAGCATGTGCTAAAAAGTTGAGCGGGTTGCGGCAAAAACTGGATGCACTTCCTGTACAAACAGGACAATCCCTTTCAAAGTATCAGGGTTTCGGACGAAAACTCATGTGTTACAAAGGGATTTCAATTTTTAATAACTCATTTTAACTCCAGGCTTTTTGTGAGTTCGATATGCACCATTCAAAGGCACAACATGAATTTTCAACCCTCTCCTGACTTCATTTGATATTTTTCATGCATTTAATGATTTATTTCGAGCTTAATGACTCTGAAATTGAAAAGCACTAGAAATGAACTCTGAAAAGGTTGAAACTTGCATCGTATCATAATTTCACCCACATAGCATGTGCTAAAAACTTTAGAGGGTTGCGGCAAAAACTGGATGCACTTCGTGTACAAACTGGACAATCCCTTTCAAAGTATTAGGGTTTCGGACGAAAACTCATCTGTTACATATGGATTTCAATTTTTAATAACTCATTTTAACTCCAGGCTTTTTGTGAGTTCAATATGCACCATTCAAAGGCACATCATGAATTTTCAACCCTCTCCTGACTTCATTTGATATTTTTAATGCATTTTATGTTTTGTTTTGTGCTAAATGACCCTGAAATTGAAAAGCAATACAAATGAACTCTAAAAAGGTTGAAACTTGGCATGGTATCATAATTTCTCCCACATAGCATATGCTAAAAAGTTGAGAGAGTTGCGGCAAAAACTGGATGTGCTTCGTGTACAAACAGGATAATCCCTTTCGAAGTATCAGAGACGAAAACTCATCGGTTACAAAGGGATTTCAATTTTTAATAACTCATTTTAACTCCAGGCTTTTTGTGAGTTCGATATGCACCATTCAAAGGTACATCATGAATTTTCAACCCTCTCCTGATTCATTTGATATTTTTCATGCATTTATTGATTTATTTTGAGCTAAATGACCCTGAAATTGAAAAGCACTACAAATGAACTCTAAAAAGGTTGAAACTTCGCATGGTATTATAATTTCACCCACATAGCATATGCTAAAAAGTTGAAAGGCTTACGGCAAAAACTGGATGCACTTCGTGTAGAAACTGGACAATTCCTTTTGAAGTATCAGGGTTTCAAACGAAAACTCATCTGTTACAAAGGGATTTCAATTTTTAATAACTCAGTTTAACTCCAGGATTTTTGTGAGTTCAATATGCACCATTCAAAGGGACATCATGAATTTTCAACCCTCTCCTGACTTCATTTGATATTTTTCATGCATTTAATGATTTATTTTGAGCTAAATGACCCTGAAATTGAAAAGCACTACAAATGAACTCTGAAAAGGTTGAAACTTGGCATGGTATCATAATTTCACCCACATAGCATGTGCTAAAAACCTGAGAGGGTTGCGGCAAAAACTGGATGCACTTTGTGTACAAACTGGACAATCCCTTTCGAAGTATCAGGGTTTCGGACGAAAACTCATTTGTTACATAGGGATTTCAATTTTTAATAACTCATTTTAACTCCATGCTTTTTGTGAGTTCAATATGCACCATTCAAAGGCGAATCATGAATTTTGAACCCTCTCCTGACTTCATTTGATATTTTTTTAATGCATTTTATGTTTTGTTTTGTGCTAAATGACCCTGAAATTGAAAAGCAATACAAATGAACTCTGAAAAGGTTGAAACTTGGCATGGTATCATAATTTCTCCCAGATAGCATATGCTAAAATATGAGAGAGTTGCAGCAAAAACTGGATGTACTTCGTGTACAAACTGGACAATCCCTTACGAAGTATCAGAGACGAAAACTCATCGGTTACAAAGGGATTTCAATTTTTAATAACTCATTTTAACTCCAGGCTTTTTGTGAGTTCGATATGCACCATTCAAAGGTACATCATGAATTTTCAACACTCTCCTGACTTCATTTGATATTTTTCATGCATTTATAGATTTATTTTGAGCTAAATGACCCTGAAATTGAAAAGCACTACAAATGAACTCTAAAAAGGTTGAAACTTCGCATGGTATCATAATTTTACCCACATAGCTTGTGCTAAAAAGTTGAGAGGCTTACGGCAAAAACTGGATGCACTTTGTGTAGAAACTGGACTATTCCTTTTGAAGTATCAGGGTTTCGGATGAAAACTCATCTGTTACAAAGGGATTTCAATTTTTAATAACTCATTTTACCTCCAGGCTTTTTGTGAGTTCAATATGCACCATTCAAAGGCACATCAGGAATTCTCAACCCTCTCCTGATGTCATTTGATATTTTTCATGCACTTAATGATTTATTTTGAGCTAAATGACCCTGAAATTGAAAAGCACTACAAATGAACTCTGAAAAGGTTGAAACTTGGCATGGTATCATAATTTCACCCACATAGCATGTGCTAAAAACTTGAGAGGTTTGCGGCAAAAACTGGATGCACTTCGTGTACAAACTAGACAATCCCTTTCGAAGTATCAGGGTTTCGGACGAAAACTCATCTGCTACATAGGGATTTCAATTTTTAATAACTCATTTTAACTCCAGGCTTTTTGTGAGTTCAATATGCACCATTCAAAGGCACATCATGAATTTTCAACCCTCTCCTAACTTCATTTGATATTTTTCATGCATTTAATGATTTATTTTGAGCTAAATGACCCTGAAATTGAAAAGCACTACAAATGAACTCTGAAAAGGTTGAAACTTGGCATGGTATCATAATTTCACCCACATAGCATGTGCTAAAAAGTTCAGAAGGTTGCGGCAAAAACTGGATGCACTTCCTGTACAAACAGGACAATCCCTTTCAAAGTATCAAGGTTTCGGACGAAAACTCATGTGTTACAAAGGGATTTCAATTTTTAATAACTCATTTTAACTCCAGGCTTTTTGTGAGTTCGATATGCACCATTCAAAGGCACAACATGAATTTTCAACCCTCTCCTGACTTCATTTGATATTTTTCATGCATTTAATGATTTATTTTGAGCTTAATGACTCTGAAATTGAAAAGCACTAGAAATGAACTCTGAAAAGGTTGAAACTTGCATGGTATCATAATTTCACCCACATAGCATGTGCCAAAAACTTTAGAGGGTTGCGGCAAAAACTGGATGCACTTCGTGTACAAACTGGACAATCCCTTTCGAAGTATCAGGGTTTCGGACGAAAACTCATCTCTTACATATGGATTTCAATTTTTAATAACTCATTTTAACTCCAGGCTTTTTGTGAGTTCAATATGCACCATTCAAAGGAACATCATGAATTTTCAACCCTCTCCTGACTTCATTTGATATTTTTAATGCATTTTATGTTTTGTTTTGTGCTAAATGACCCTGAAATTGAAAAGCAATACAA
Organism: Triticum urartu; assembly: GCF_056163025.1. Classification (NCBI taxonomy): domain Eukaryota; kingdom Viridiplantae; phylum Streptophyta; class Magnoliopsida; order Poales; family Poaceae; genus Triticum; species Triticum urartu. The sequence continues at coordinate 605,632,648 of NC_141878.1, forward strand.
ATGAACTCTGAAAAGGTTGAAACTTGGCATGGTATCATAATTTCTCCCACATAGCATATGCTAAAAAGTTGAGAGAGTTGCGGAAAAAATTGGATGTGCTTCGTGTACAAACAGGACAATCCCTTTCGAAGTATCAGAGACGAAAACTCATCGGTTAGAAAGGGATTTCAATTTTTAATAACTCATTTTAACTCCAGGCTTTTTGTGAGTTCGATATGCACCATTCAAAGGTACATCATGAATTTTCAACCCTCTCCTGATTCATTTGATATTTTTCATGCATTTATTGATTTATTTTGAGCTAAATGACCCTGAAATTGAAAAGCACTACAAATGAACTCTAAAAAGGTTGAAACTTCGCATGGTATCATAATTTCACCCACATAGCATATGCTAAAAAGTTGAAAGGCTTACGGCAAAAACTGGATGCACTTCGTGTAGAAACTGGACAATTCCTTTTGAAGTATCAGGGTTTCAGACGAAAACTCATCTGTTACAAAGGGATTTCAATTTTTAATAACTCAGTTTAACTCCAGGATTTTTGTGAGTTCAATATGCACCATTCAAAGGCACATCATGAATTTTCAACCCTCTCCTGACTTCATTTGATATTTTTCATGCATTTAATGATTTATTTCGAGCTAAATGACTCTAAAATTGAAAAGCACTACAAATGAACTCTGAAAAGGTTGAAACTTGGCATGGTATCATAATTTCACCCACATAGCATGTGCTAAAAACCTGAGAGGGTTGCGGCAAAAACTGGATTCACTTCAGAGGGATTTCAATTTTTAATAACTCATTTTACCTCTAGGCTTTTTGTGAGTTCAATATGCACCATTCAAGGCACATCAGGAATTCTCAACCCTCTCCTGATGTCATTTGTTATTTTTCATGCATTTAATGATTTATTTTGAGCTAAATGACCCTGAAATTGAAAAGCACTACAAATGAACTCTGAAAAGGTTGAAACTTGGCATGGTATCATAATTTCACCCACATAGCATGTGCTAAAAACTTGAGAGGGTTGCGGCAAAAACTGGATACACTTCGTGTACAAACTGGACAATCCCTTTCGAAGTATCAGGGTTTCGGACGAAAACTCATCTGCTACATAGGGATTTCAATTTTTAATAACTCATTTTAACTCCAGGCTTTTTGTGAGTTCAATATGCACCATTCAAAGGCACATCATGAATTTTCAACACTATCCTGACTTCATTTGATATTTTTCATGCATTTAATGATTTATTTTGAGCTAAATGACCCTGAAATTATGGTTGCACTACAAATGAACTCTAAAAAGGTTGAAACTTGGCATGGTATCATAATTTCACCCACATAGCATGTGCTAAAAAGTTGAGAGGGTTGCGGCAAAAACTGGATACACTTCGTGTACAAACTGGACAATCCCTTTCGAAGTATCAGGGTTTCGGACGAAAACTCATCTGCTACATAGGGATTTCAATTTTTAATAACTCATTTTAACTCCAAGCTTTTTGTGAGTTCAATATGCACCATTCAAAGGCACAACATGAATTTTCAACCCTCTCCTGACTTCATTTGATATTTTTCATGCATTTAATGATTTATTTTGAGCTAAATGACTCTGAAATTCAAAAGCACTACAAATGAACTCTGAAAAGGTTGAAACTTGGCATGGTATCATAATTTCACCCACATATCATGTGCTAAAAACTTGAGAGGGTTGCGGCAAAAACTGCATGCACTTCATGTACAAACTGGACAATCCCTTTCGAAGTATCAGGGTTTCGGATGAAAACTCATCTGTTGCATATGGATTTCAATTTTTAGTAACTCATTTTAACTCTAGGCTTTTTGTGAGTTCAATATGCACCATTCAAAGGCACATCATGAATTTTCAACCCTCTCCTGACTCCATTTGATATTTTTAATGCATTTTATGTTTTGTTTTGTGCTAAATGACCCTGAAATTGAAAAGCAATACAAATGAACTCTGAAAAGGTTGAAACTTGGCATGGTATCATAATTTCTCCCACATAGCATGTGCTAAAAAGTTGAGAGAGTGGCGGCAAAAACTGGATGTACTTCGTGTACAAACAGGACAATCCCTTTCGAAGTATCACAGACAAAAACTCATCGGTTACAAAGGGATTTCAATTTTTAATAACTCATTTTAACTCCAGGCTTTTTGTGAGTTCGATATGCACCATTCAAAGGTACATCATGAATTTTCAACCCTCTCCTGACTTCATTTGATATTTTTCATGCATTTAATGATTTATTTTGAGCTAAATGACCCTGAAATTGAAAAGCACTACAAATGAACTCTAAAATGGGTGAAACTTGGCATGGTATCATAATTTCACCCACATAGCATGTGCTAAAAACTTGAGAGGGTTGCGGGATGCACTTCGTGTAGAAACTGGACAATTCCTTTTTAAGTATCAGGGTTTCGGACGAAAACTCATCTGTTACAAAGGGATTTCAATTTTTAATAACTCATTTTAACTCCAGGCTTTTTGTGAGTTCGATATGCACCATTCAAAGGTACATCATGAATTTTCAACCCTCTCCTAACTTCATTTGATATTTTTCATGCATTTAATGATTTATTTTGAGCTAAATGACCCTGAAATTGAAAAGCACTACAAATGAACTCTAAAAAGGTTGAAACTTCGCATGGTATCATAATTTCACCCACATAGCATGTGCTAAAAAGTTGAGATGCTTACGGCAAAAACTGCATGCACTTCGTGTAGAAACTGGACAATTCCTTTTGAAGTATCAGGGTTTCGGACAAAAACTCATCTGTTACAAAGGGATTTCAATTTTTAATAACTCATTTTAACTCCAGGCTTTTTGTGAGTTCGATATGCACCATTCAAAGGTACATCATGAATTTTCAACCCTCTCCTGACTTCATTTGATATTTTTCATGCATTTAATGATTTATTTTGAGCTAAATGACTCTGAAATTGAAAAGCACTACAAATGAACTCTGAAAAGGTTGAAACTTGGCATGGTATCATAATTTGACCCACATAGCATGTGCTAAAAACTTGAGAGGGTTGCGGCAAAAACTGGATTCACTTCCTGTACAAACAGGACAATCCCTTGCAAAGTATTAGGGTTTCGGACGAAAACTCATCTGTTACAAAGGGATTTCAATTTTTAATTACTCATTTTAATGCAAGGCTTTTTGTTTGTTCAATATGCACCATTCAAAGGCACATCATGAATTTTCAACCCTCTCCTGACTTCATTTGATATTCTTCATGTATTTAATGATTTATTTTGAGCTAAATGACTCTGAAATTGAAAAGCACTACAAATGAACTCTGAAAAGGATGAAACTTGGCATGGTATCATAATTGCACCCACATAGTATGTGCTAAAAACTTGAGAGGGTTGCGGCAAAAACTGGATGCACTTCGTGTACAAACTAGACAATCCCTTTCGAAGTATCAGGGTTTCGGATGAAAACTCATCTGTTACATAGGGATTTCAATTTTTAATAACTCATTTTAACTCCAGGCTTTTTGTGAGTTCAATATGCACCATTCAAAGGTACATCATGAATTTTCAACCCTCTCCTGACTTCATTTGATATTTTTCATGCATTTATTGATTTATTTTGAGCTAAATGACCCTGAAATTGAAAAGCACTACAAATGAACTCTAAAAAGGTTGAAACTTCGCATGGTATCATAATTTTACCCACATAGCTTGTGCTAAAAAGTTGAGAGGCTTACGGCAAAAACTGGATGCACTTTGTGTAGAAACTGGACTATTCCTTTTGAAGTATCAGGGTTCCGGACGAAAACTCATCTGTTACAAAGGGATTTCAATTTTTAATAACTCATTTTACCTCCAGGCTTTTTGTGAGTTCAATATGCACCATTCAAGGCACATCAGGAATTCTCAACCCTCTCCTGATGTCATTTGTTATTTTTCATGCATTTAATGATTTATTTTGAGCTAAATGACCCTGAAATTGAAAAGCACTACAAATGAACTCTGAAAAGGTTGAAACTTGGCATGGTATCATAATTTCACCCACATAGCATGTGCTAAAAACTTGAGAGGGTTGCGGCAAAAACTGGATACACTTCGTGTACAAACTGGACAATCCCTTTCGAAGTATCAGGGTTTCGGACGAAAACTCATCTGCTACATAGGGATTTCAATTTTTAATAACTCATTTTAACTCCAGGCTTTTTGTGAGTTCAATATGCACCATTCAAAGGCACATCATGAATTTTCAACACTATCCTGACTTCATTTGATATTTTTCATGCATTTAATGATTTATTTTGAGCTAAATGACCCTGAAATTATGGTTGCACTACAAATGAACTCTAAAAAGGTTGAAACTTGGCATGGTATCATAATTTCACCCACATAGCATGTGCTAAAAAGTTGAGATGGTTGCGGCAAAAACTGGATACACTTCGTGTACAAACTGGACAATCCCTTTCGAAGTATCAGGGTTTCGGACGAAAACTCATCTGCTACATAGGGATTTCAATTTTTAATAACTCATTTTAACTCCAAGCTTTTTGTGAGTTCAATATGCACCATTCAAAGGCACAACATGAATTTTCAACCCTCTCCTGACTTCATTTGATATTTTTCATGCATTTAATGATTTATTTTGAGCTAAATGACTCTGAAATTGAAAAGCACTACAATTGAACTCTGAAAAGGTTGAAACTTGGCATGGTATCATAATTTCACCCACATATCATGTGCTAAAAACTTGAGAGGGTTGCGGCAAAAACTGCATGCACTTCATGTACAAACTAGACAATCCCTTTCGAAGTATCAGGGTTTCGGATGAAAACTCATCTGTTGCATATGGATTTCAATTTTTAGTAACTCATTTTCACTCTAGGCTTTTTGTGAGTTCAATATGCACCATTCAAAGGCACATCATGAATTTTCAACCCTCTCCTGACTCCATTTGATATTTTTAATGCATTTTATGTTTTGTTTTGTGCTAAATGACCCTGAAATTGAAAAGCAATACAAATGAACTCTGAAAAGGTTGAAACTTGGCATGGTATCATAATTTCTCCCACATAGCATATGCTAAAAAGTTGAGAGAGTGGCGGCAAAAACTGGATGTACTTCGTGTACAAACAGGACAATCCCTTTCGAAGTATCACAGACAAAAACTCATCGGTTACAAAGGGATTTCAATTTTTAATAACTCATTTTAACTCCAGGCTTTTTGTGAGTTCGATATGCACCATTCAAAGGTACATCATGAATTTTCAACCCTCTCCTGACTTCATTTGATATTTTTCATGCATTTAATGATTTATTTTGAGCTAAATGACCCTGAAATTGAAAAGCACTACAAATGAACTCTAAAATGGGTGAAACTTGGCATGGTATCATAATTTCACCCACATAGCATGTGCTAAAAACTTGAGAGGGTTGCGGGATGCACTTCGTGTAGAAACTGGACAATTCCTTTTTAAGTATCAGGGTTTCGGACGAAAACTCATCTGTTACAAAGGGATTTCAATTTTTAATAACTCATTTTAACTCCAGGCTTTTTGTGAGTTCGATATGCACCATTCAAAGGTACATCATGAATTTTCAACCCTCTCCTAACATCATTTGATATTTTTCATGCATTTAATGATTTATTTTGAGCTAAATGACCCTGAAATTGAAAAGCACTACAAATGAACTCTAAAAAGGTTGAAACTTCGCATGGTATCATAATTTCACCCACATAGCATGTGCTAAAAAGTTGAGATGATTACGGCAAAAACTGCATGCACTTCGTGTAGAAACTGGACAATTCCTTTTGAAGTATCAGGGTTTCGGACAAAAACTCATCTGTTACAAAGGGATTTCAATTTTTAATAACTCATTTTAACTCCAGGCTTTTTGTGAGTTCGATATGCACCATTCAAAGGTACATCATGAATTTTCAACCCTCTCCTGACTTCATTTGATATTTTTCATGCATTTAATGATTTATTTTGAGCTAAATGACTCTGAAATTGAAAAGCACTACAAATGAACTCTGAAAAGGTTGAAACTTGGCATGGTATCATAATTTGACCCACATAGCATGTGCTAAAAACTTGAGAGGGTTGCGGCAAAAACTGGATTCACTTCCTGTACAAACAGGACAATCCCTTGCAAAGTATCAGGGTTTCGGACGAAAACTCATCTGTTACAAAGGGATTTCAATTTTTAATTACTCATTTTAATGCAAGGCTTTTTGTGAGTTCAATATGCACCATTCAAAGGCACATCATGAATTTTCAACCCTCTCCTGACTTCATTTGATATTCTTCATGTATTTAATGATTTATTTTGAGCTAAATGACTCTGAAATTGAAAAGCACTACAAATGAACTCTGAAAAGGATGAAACTTGGCATGGTATCATAATTGCACCCACATAGCATGTGCTAAAAACTTGAGAGGGTTGCGGCAAAAACTGGATGCACTTCGTGTACAAACTAGACAATCCCTTTCGAAGTATCAGGGTTTCGGACGAAAACTCATCTGTTACATAGGGATTTCAATTTTTAATAACTCATTTTAACTCCAGGCTTTTTGTGAGTTCAATATGCACCATTCAAAGGCACATCATGAATTTTCACCCCTCTCCTGACTTCATTTGATATTTTTCATGCATTTAATGATTTATTTTGAGCTAAATGACTCTGAAATTGAAAAGAACTACAAATGAACTCTGAAAATGTTGAAACTTGGCATGGTATCATAATTTCACCCACATAGCATGTGCTAAAAACTTCAGAGGGTTGCGGCAAAAACTGAATGCACTTCGTGTACAAACTGGACAATCCCTTTCGAAGTATCAGGGTTTGGGACGAAAACTCATCTTTTACATAGGGATTTCAATTTTTAATAACTCATTTTTAACTCCAGGCTTTTTGTGAGTTCAATATGCACCATTCAAAGGCACATCATGAATTTTCAACCCTCTCCTGACTTCATTTGATATTTTTAATGCATTTTATGTTTTGTTTTGTGCTAAATGACCCTGAAATTGAAAAGCAATACAAATGAACTCTAAAAAGGTTGAAACTTGGCATGGTATCATAATTTCACCCACATAGCATGTGCTAAAAAGTTGAGAGGCTTACGGCAAAAACTGGATGCACTTCGTGTAGAAAACTGGACAATTCCTTTTGAAGTATCACGGTTTCGGACGAAAACTCATCTGTTAAAAAGGGATTTCAATTTTTAATAACTCATTTTAACTCCAGGCTTTTTGTGAGTTTAATATGCACCATTAAAAGGCACATCATGAATTTTCAACCCTCTCCTGACTTCATTTGATATTTTTCATGCATTTAGTGATTTATTTTGAGCTAAATGACTCTGAAATTGAAAAGCACTACAAATGAACTCTGAAAAGGTTGAAAGTTGGCATGGTATCATAATTTCACCCACATAGCATGTGCTAAAAACTTGAGAGGGTTGAGGCAAAAACTGGATGCACTTCGTGTACAAACTGGACAATCCCTTTCGAGGTATCAGGGTTTCGGACAAAAACATATCTGCTACATAGGGATTTCAATTTTTAATAACTCATTTTAACTCCAGGCTTGTTGTGAGTTCAATATGCACCATTCAAAGGCACATCATGAATTTGCAACCCTCTCCTGACTTCATTTGGTATTTTTCATGCATTTAACAATTTATTTTGAGCTAAATGACCCTGAAATTGAAAAGCACTACAAATGAACTCTGAAAAGGTTAAAACTTGGCATGGTATCATAATATCACCCACATAGCATGTGCTAAAAAGTTGAGAGGGTTGCGGTAAAAACTGGATGCACTTCCTGTACAAACAGGACAATCCCTTGCAAAGTATCAGGGTTTCGGACAAAAACTCATCTGTTAGAAAGGGATTTCAATTTTTGAATAACTCATTTTAATGCCAAGCTTTTAGTGAGTTCAATATGCACCATTCAAAGGCACATCAAGAATTTTCAACCCTCTCCTGAGTTCATTTGATATTCTTCATGTATTTAATGATTTATTTTGAGCTAAATGACTCTGAAATTTAAAAGCACTACAAATGAACTCTGAAAAGGTTGAAACTTGGCATGGTATCATAATTGCACCCACATAGCATGTGCTAAAAACTTGAGAGGGTTGCGGCAAAAACTGGATGCACTTCGTGTACAAACTGGACAATCCCTTTCGAAATATCAGGGTTTCGGACGAAAACTCATCTGTTACATAGGGATTTCAATTTTTAATAACTCATTTTAACTCCAGGCTTTTTGGGAGTTCAATATGCACCATTCAAAGGAACATCATGAATTTTCAACCCTTTCCTGACTTCATTTTATATTTTTCATGCATTTAATGATTTATTTTGAGCTAAATGACCCTAAAATTGAAAAGCACAACAAATGAACTCTAAAAAGGTTGAAACTTGGCATGGTATCATAATTTCACCCACATAGCATGTGCTAAAAAGTTGAGAGGCTTACGGCAAAAACTGGATGCACTTCGTGTACAAACTGGACAATCCCTTTCGAAATATGAGGGTTTCGGACGAAAACTCATCTGTTACATAGGGATTTCAATTTTTAATAACTCATTTTAACTCCAGGCTTTTTGGGAGTTCAATATGCACCATTCAAAGGAACATCATGAATTTTCAACCCTTTCTTGACTTCATTTCATATTTTTCATGCATTTAATGATTTATTTTGAGCTAAATGACCCTAAAATTGAAAAGCACTACAAATGAACTCTAAAAAGGTTGAAACTTGGCATGGTATCATAATTTCACCCACATAGCATATGCTAAAAAGTTGAGATGCTTACGGCAAAAACTGGATGCACTTCGTGTAGAAACTGGACAATTCCTTTTGAAGTATCAGGGTTTCGGACGAAAACTCATCTGTTAGAAAGGGATTTCAATTTTTAATAACTCATTTTAACTCTAGGCTTTTTGTGAGTTCAATATGCACCATTCAAAGGCACATCATGAATATTCAACCCTCTCCTGACTTCATTGATATTTTTCATGCATTTAATGATTTATTTTGAGCTAAATGTCCCAGAAATTGAAAAGCACGACAAATGAACTCTAAAAAGGTTGAAACTTGGCATGGTATCATAATTTCACCCACATAGCATGTGCTAAAAAGTTAGGAGGGTTGCGGCAAAAACTGGATGCACTTCATGTACAAACTGGACAATCCCTTTCAAAGTATCAGGGTTTCGGACGAAAACTCATCTGTTACAAAGGGATTTCAATTTTTAATAACTCATTTTAACTCCAGGCTTTTTGTGAGTTCAATATGCACCATTCAAAGGCACATCATGAATTTCCAACCCTCTCCTGAATTCATTTGATAATTTTCATGCATTTAATGATTTATTTTGAGCTAAATGACTCTGAAATTGAAAAGCACTTCAAATGAACTCTGAAAAGGTTGAAACTTTGCGTGGTATCATAATTTCACCCACATAGCATGTGCTAAAAACTTGAGAGGGTTGCGGCAAAAACTGGATGCACTTCGTGTACAAACTGGACAATCCCTTTCGAAGTATCAGGGTTTCAAACGAAAACTCATCTGTTACAAAGGGATTTCAATTTTTAATAACTCAGTTTAACTCCAGGATTTTTGTGAGTTCAATATGCACCATTCAAAGGGACATCATGAATTTTCAACCCTCTCCTGACTTCATTTGATATTTTTCATGCATTTAATGATTTATTTTGAGCTAAATGACCCTGAAATTGAAAAGCACTACAAATGAACTCTGAAAAGGTTGAAACTTGGCATGGTATCATAATTTCACCCACATAGCATGTGCTAAAAACCTGAGAGGGTTGCGGCAAAAACTGGATGCACTTTGTGTACAAACTGGACAATCCCTTTCGAAGTATCAGGGTTTCGGACGAAAACTCATTTGTTACATAGGGATTTCAATTTTTAATAACTCATTTTAACTCCATGCTTTTTGTGAGTTCAATATGCACCATTCAAAGGCGAATCATGAATTTTGAACCCTCTCCTGACTTCATTTGATATTTTTTAATGCATTTTATGTTTTGTTTTGTGCTAAATGACCCTGAAATTGAAAAGCAATACAAATGAACTCTGAAAAGGTTGAAACTTGGCATGGTATCATAATTTCTCCCAGATAGCATATGCTAAAATATGAGAGAGTTGCAGCAAAAACTGGATGTACTTCATGTACAAACTGGACAATCCCTTACGAAGTATCAGAGACGAAAACTCATCGGTTACAAAGGGATTTCAATTTTTAATAACTCATTTTAACTCCAGGCTTTTTGTGAGTTCGATATGCACCATTCAAAGGTACATCATGAATTTTCAACACTCTCCTGACTTCATTTGATATTTTTCATGCATTTATAGATTTATTTTGAGCTAAATGACCCTGAAATTGAAAAGCACTACAAATGAACTCTAAAAAGGTTGAAACTTCGCATGGTATCATAATTTTACCCACATAGCTTGTGCTAAAAAGTTGAGAGGCTTACGGCAAAAACTGGATGCACTTTGTGTAGAAACTGGACTATTCCTTTTGAAGTATCAGGGTTTCGGATGAAAACTCATCTGATACAAAGGGATTTCAATTTTTAATAACTCATTTTACCTCCAGGCTTTTTGTGAGTTCAATATGCACCATTCAAAGGCACATCAGGAATTCTCAACCCTCTCCTGATGTCATTTGATATTTTTCATGCACTTAATGATTTATTTTGAGCTAAATGACCCTGAAATTGAAAAGCACTACAAATGAACTCTGAAAAGGTTGAAACTTGGCATGGTATCATAATTTCACCCACATAGCATGTGCTAAAAACTTGAGAGGTTTGCGGCAAAAACTGGATGCACTTCGTGTACAAACTAGACAATCCCTTTCGAAGTATCAGGGTTTCGGACGAAAACTCATCTGCTACATAGGGATTTCAATTTTTAATAACTCATTTTAACTCCAGGCTTTTTGTGAGTTCAATATGCACCATTCAAAGGCACATCATGAATTTTCAACCCTCTCCTAACTTCATTTGATATTTTTCATGCATTTAATGATTTATTTTGAGCTAAATGACCCTGAAATTGAAAAGCACTACAAATGAACTCTGAAAAGGTTGAAACTTGGCATGGTATCATAATTTCACCCACATAGCATGTGCTAAAAAGTTCAGAAGGTTGCGGCAAAAACTGGATGCACTTCCTGTACAAACAGGACAATCCCTTTCAAAGTATCAAGGTTTCGGACGAAAACTCATGTGTTACAAAGGGATTTCAATTTTTAATAACTCATTTTAACTCCAGGCTTTTTGTGAGTTCGATATGCACCATTCAAAGGCACAACATGAATTTTCAACCCTCTCCTGACTTCATTTGATATTTTTCATGCATTTAATGATTTATTTTGAGCTTAATGACTCTGAAATTGAAAAGCACTAGAAATGAACTCTGAAAAGGTTGAAACTTGCATGGTATCATAATTTCACCCACATAGCATGTGCCAAAAACTTTAGAGGGTTGCGGCAAAAACTGGATGCACTTCGTGTACAAACTGGACAATCCCTTTCGAAGTATCAGGGTTTCGGACGAAAACTCATCTCTTACATATGGATTTCAATTTTTAATAACTCATTTTAACTCCAGGCTTTTTGTGAGTTCAATATGCACCATTCAAAGGAACATCATGAATTTTCAACCCTCTCCTGACTTCATTTGATATTTTTAATGCATTTTATGTTTTGTTTTGTGCTAAATGACCCTGAAATTGAAAAGCAATACAAATGAACTCTGAAAAGGTTGAAACTTGGCATGGTATCATAATTTCTCCCACATAGCATATGCTAAAAAGTTGAGAGAGTTGCGGAAAAAATTGGATGTGCTTCGTGTACAAACAGGACAATCCCTTTCGAAGTATCAGAGACGAAAACTCATCGGTTAGAAAGGGATTTCAATTTTTAATAACTCATTTTAACTCCAGGCTTTTTGTGAGTTCGATATGCACCATTCAAAGGTACATCATGAATTTTCAACCCTCTCCTGATTCATTTGATATTTTTCATGCATTTATTGATTTATTTTGAGCTAAATGACCCTGAAATTGAAAAGCACTACAAATGAACTCTAAAAAGGTTGAAACTTCGCATGGTATCATAATTTCACCCACATAGCATATGCTAAAAAGTTGAAAGGCTTACGGCAAAAACTGGATGCACTTCGTGTAGAAACTGGACAATTCCTTTTGAAGTATCAGGGTTTCAGACGAAAACTCATCTGTTACAAAGGGATTTCAATTTTTAATAACTCAGTTTAACTCCAGGATTTTTGTGAGTTCAATATGCACCATTCAAAGGCACATCATGAATTTTCAACCCTCTCCTGACTTCATTTGATATTTTTCATGCATTTAATGATTTATTTCGAGCTAAATGACTCTAAAATTGAAAAGCACTACAAATGAACTCTGAAAAGGTTGAAACTTGGCATGGTATCATAATTTCACCCACATAGCATGTGCTAAAAACCTGAGAGGGTTGCGGCAAAAACTGGATTCACTTCAGAGGGATTTCAATTTTTAATAACTCATTTTACCTCTAGGCTTTTTGTGAGTTCAATATGCACCATTCAAGGCACATCAGGAATTCTCAACCCTCTCCTGATGTCATTTGTTATTTTTCATGCATTTAATGATTTATTTTGAGCTAAATGACCCTGAAATTGAAAAGCACTACAAATGAACTCTGAAAAGGTTGAAACTTGGCATGGTATCATAATTTCACCCACATAGCATGTGCTAAAAACTTGAGAGGGTTGCGGCAAAAACTGGATACACTTCGTGTACAAACTGGACAATCCCTTTCGAAGTATCAGGGTTTCGGACGAAAACTCATCTGCTACATAGGGATTTCAATTTTTAATAACTCATTTTAACTCCAGGCTTTTTGTGAGTTCAATATGCACCATTCAAAGGCACATCATGAATTTTCAACACTATCCTGACTTCATTTGATATTTTTCATGCATTTAATGATTTATTTTGAGCTAAATGACCCTGAAATTATGGTTGCACTACAAATGAACTCTAAAAAGGTTGAAACTTGGCATGGTATCATAATTTCACCCACATAGCATGTGCTAAAAAGTTGAGAGGGTTGCGGCAAAAACTGGATACACTTCGTGTACAAACTGGACAATCCCTTTCGAAGTATCAGGGTTTCGGACGAAAACTCATCTGCTACATAGGGATTTCAATTTTTAATAACTCATTTTAACTCCAAGCTTTTTGTGAGTTCAATATGCACCATTCAAAGGCACAACATGAATTTTCAACCCTCTCCTGACTTCATTTGATATTTTTCATGCATTTAATGATTTATTTTGAGCTAAATGACTCTGAAATTCAAAAGCACTACAAATGAACTCTGAAAAGGTTGAAACTTGGCATGGTATCATAATTTCACCCACATATCATGTGCTAAAAACTTGAGAGGGTTGCGGCAAAAACTGCATGCACTTCATGTACAAACTGGACAATCCCTTTCGAAGTATCAGGGTTTCGGATGAAAACTCATCTGTTGCATATGGATTTCAATTTTTAGTAACTCATTTTAACTCTAGGCTTTTTGTGAGTTCAATATGCACCATTCAAAGGCACATCATGAATTTTCAACCCTCTCCTGACTCCATTTGATATTTTTAATGCATTTTATGTTTTGTTTTGTGCTAAATGACCCTGAAATTGAAAAGCAATACAAATGAACTCTGAAAAGGTTGAAACTTGGCATGGTATCATAATTTCTCCCACATAGCATGTGCTAAAAAGTTGAGAGAGTGGCGGCAAAAACTGGATGTACTTCGTGTACAAACAGGACAATCCCTTTCGAAGTATCACAGACAAAAACTCATCGGTTACAAAGGGATTTCAATTTTTAATAACTCATTTTAACTCCAGGCTTTTTGTGAGTTCGATATGCACCATTCAAAGGTACATCATGAATTTTCAACCCTCTCCTGACTTCATTTGATATTTTTCATGCATTTAATGATTTATTTTGAGCTAAATGACCCTGAAATTGAAAAGCACTACAAATGAACTCTAAAATGGGTGAAACTTGGCATGGTATCATAATTTCACCCACATAGCATGTGCTAAAAACTTGAGAGGGTTGCGGGATGCACTTCGTGTAGAAACTGGACAATTCCTTTTTAAGTATCAGGGTTTCGGACGAAAACTCATCTGTTACAAAGGGATTTCAATTTTTAATAACTCATTTTAACTCCAGGCTTTTTGTGAGTTCGATATGCACCATTCAAAGGTACATCATGAATTTTCAACCCTCTCCTAACTTCATTTGATATTTTTCATGCATTTAATGATTTATTTTGAGCTAAATGACCCTGAAATTGAAAAGCACTACAAATGAACTCTAAAAAGGTTGAAACTTCGCATGGTATCATAATTTCACCCACATAGCATGTGCTAAAAAGTTGAGATGCTTACGGCAAAAACTGCATGCACTTCGTGTAGAAACTGGACAATTCCTTTTGAAGTATCAGGGTTTCGGACAAAAACTCATCTGTTACAAAGGGATTTCAATTTTTAATAACTCATTTTAACTCCAGGCTTTTTGTGAGTTCGATATGCACCATTCAAAGGTACATCATGAATTTTCAACCCTCTCCTGACTTCATTTGATATTTTTCATGCATTTAATGATTTATTTTGAGCTAAATGACTCTGAAATTGAAAAGCACTACAAATGAACTCTGAAAAGGTTGAAACTTGGCATGGTATCATAATTTGACCCACATAGCATGTGCTAAAAACTTGAGAGGGTTGCGGCAAAAACTGGATTCACTTCCTGTACAAACAGGACAATCCCTTGCAAAGTATTAGGGTTTCGGACGAAAACTCATCTGTTACAAAGGGATTTCAATTTTTAATTACTCATTTTAATGCAAGGCTTTTTGTTTGTTCAATATGCACCATTCAAAGGCACATCATGAATTTTCAACCCTCTCCTGACTTCATTTGATATTCTTCATGTATTTAATGATTTATTTTGAGCTAAATGACTCTGAAATTGAAAAGCACTACAAATGAACTCTGAAAAGGATGAAACTTGGCATGGTATCATAATTGCACCCACATAGTATGTGCTAAAAACTTGAGAGGGTTGCGGCAAAAACTGGATGCACTTCGTGTACAAACTAGACAATCCCTTTCGAAGTATCAGGGTTTCGGATGAAAACTCATCTGTTACATAGGGATTTCAATTTTTAATAACTCATTTTAACTCCAGGCTTTTTGTGAGTTCAATATGCACCATTCAAAGGTACATCATGAATTTTCAACCCTCTCCTGACTTCATTTGATATTTTTCATGCATTTATTGATTTATTTTGAGCTAAATGACCCTGAAATTGAAAAGCACTACAAATGAACTCTAAAAAGGTTGAAACTTCGCATGGTATCATAATTTTACCCACATAGCTTGTGCTAAAAAGTTGAGAGGCTTACGGCAAAAACTGGATGCACTTTGTGTAGAAACTGGACTATTCCTTTTGAAGTATCAGGGTTCCGGACGAAAACTCATCTGTTACAAAGGGATTTCAATTTTTAATAACTCATTTTACCTCCAGGCTTTTTGTGAGTTCAATATGCACCATTCAAGGCACATCAGGAATTCTCAACCCTCTCCTGATGTCATTTGTTATTTTTCATGCATTTAATGATTTATTTTGAGCTAAATGACCCTGAAATTGAAAAGCACTACAAATGAACTCTGAAAAGGTTGAAACTTGGCATGGTATCATAATTTCACCCACATAGCATGTGCTAAAAACTTGAGAGGGTTGCGGCAAAAACTGGATACACTTCGTGTACAAACTGGACAATCCCTTTCGAAGTATCAGGGTTTCGGACGAAAACTCATCTGCTACATAGGGATTTCAATTTTTAATAACTCATTTTAACTCCAGGCTTTTTGTGAGTTCAATATGCACCATTCAAAGGCACATCATGAATTTTCAACACTATCCTGACTTCATTTGATATTTTTCATGCATTTAATGATTTATTTTGAGCTAAATGACCCTGAAATTATGGTTGCACTACAAATGAACTCTAAAAAGGTTGAAACTTGGCATGGTATCATAATTTCACCCACATAGCATGTGCTAAAAAGTTGAGAGGGTTGCGGCAAAAACTGGATACACTTCGTGTACAAACTGGACAATCCCTTTCGAAGTATCAGGGTTTCGGACGAAAACTCATCTGCTACATAGGGATTTCAATTTTTAATAACTCATTTTAACTCCAAGCTTTTTGTGAGTTCAATATGCACCATTCAAAGGCACAACATGAATTTTCAACCCTCTCCTGACTTCATTTGATATTTTTCATGCATTTAATGATTTATTTTGAGCTAAATGACTCTGAAATTGAAAAGCACTACAATTGAACTCTGAAAAGGTTGAAACTTGGCATGGTATCATAATTTCACCCACATATCATGTGCTAAAAACTTGAGAGGGTTGCGGCAAAAACTGCATGCACTTCATGTACAAACTGGACAATCCCTTTCGAAGTATCAGGGTTTCGGATGAAAACTCATCTGTTGCATATGGATTTCAATTTTTAGTAACTCATTTTCACTCTAGGCTTTTTGTGAGTTCAATATGCACCATTCAAAGGCACATCATGAATTTTCAACCCTCTCCTGACTCCATTTGATATTTTTAATGCATTTTATGTTTTGTTTTGTGCTAAATGACCCTGAAATTGAAAAGCAATACAAATGAACTCTGAAAAGGTTGAAACTTGGCATGGTATCATAATTTCTCCCACATAGCATATGCTAAAAAGTTGAGAGAGTGGCGGCAAAAACTGGATGTACTTCGTGTACAAACAGGACAATCCCTTTCGAAGTATCACAGACAAAAACTCATCGGTTACAAAGGGATTTCAATTTTTAATAACTCATTTTAACTCCAGGCTTTTTGTGAGTTCGATATGCACCATTCAAAGGTACATCATGAATTTTCAACCCTCTCCTGACTTCATTTGATATTTTTCATGCATTTAATGATTTATTTTGAGCTAAATGACCCTGAAATTGAAAAGCACTACAAATGAACTCTAAAATGGGTGAAACTTGGCATGGTATCATAATTTCACCCACATAGCATGTGCTAAAAACTTGAGAGGGTTGCGGGATGCACTTCGTGTAGAAACTGGACAATTCCTTTTTAAGTATCAGGGTTTCGGACGAAAACTCATCTGTTACAAAGGGATTTCAATTTTTAATAACTCATTTTAACTCCAGGCTTTTTGTGAGTTCGATATGCACCATTCAAAGGTACATCATGAATTTTCAACCCTCTCCTAACTTCATTTGATATTTTTCATGCATTTAATGATTTATTTTGAGCTAAATGACCCTGAAATTGAAAAGCACTACAAATGAACTCTAAAAAGGTTGAAACTTCGCATGGTATCATAATTTCACCCACATAGCATGTGCTAAAAAGTTGAGATGATTACGGCAAAAACTGCATGCACTTCGTGTAGAAACTGGACAATTCCTTTTGAAGTATCAGGGTTTCGGACAAAAACTCATCTGTTACAAAGGGATTTCAATTTTTAATAACTCATTTTAACTCCAGGCTTTTTGTGAGTTCGATATGCACCATTCAAAGGTACATCATGAATTTTCAACCCTCTCCTGACTTCATTTGATATTTTTCATGCATTTAATGATTTATTTTGAGCTAAATGACTCTGAAATTGAAAAGCACTACAAATGAACTCTGAAAAGGTTGAAACTTGGCATGGTATCATAATTTGACCCACATAGCATGTGCTAAAAACTTGAGAGGGTTGCGGCAAAAACTGGATTCACTTCCTGTACAAACAGGACAATCCCTTGCAAAGTATCAGGGTTTCGGACGAAAACTCATCTGTTACAAAGGGATTTCAATTTTTAATTACTCATTTTAATGCAAGGCTTTTTGTGAGTTCAATATGCACCATTCAAAGGCACATCATGAATTTTCAACCCTCTCCTGACTTCATTTGATATTCTTCATGTATTTAATGATTTATTTTGAGCTAAATGACTCTGAAATTGAAAAGCACTACAAATGAACTCTGAAAAGGATGAAACTTGGCATGGTATCATAATTGCACCCACATAGCATGTGCTAAAAACTTGAGAGGGTTGCGGCAAAAACTGGATGCACTTCGTGTACAAACTAGACAATCCCTTTCGAAGTATCAGGGTTTCGGACGAAAACTCATCTGTTACATAGGGATTTCAATTTTTAATAACTCATTTTAACTCCAGGCTTTTTGTGAGTTCAATATGCACCATTCAAAGGCACATCATGAATTTTCACCCCTCTCCTGACTTCATTTGATATTTTTCATGCATTTAATGATTTATTTTGAGCTAAATGACCCTGAAATTGAAAAGCACTACAAATGAACTCTGAAAAGGTTGAAACTTGGCATGGTATCATAATTTCACCCACATATCATGTGCTAAAAAGTTGAGAGGGTTGTGGCAAAAACTGGATGCACTTCCTGTACAACGGGACAATCCCTTTCGAAGTATCAGGGTTTCGGACGAAAACTCATGTGTTACAAAGAAATTTTAATTTTTAATAACTCATTTTAACTCCAGGCTTTTTGTGAGTTCAATATGCACCATTCAAAGGCACAACATGAATTTTCAACCCTCTCCTGACTTCATTTGATATTTTTTCATGCATTTAATGATTTATTTTGAGCTAAATGACTCTGAAATTGAAAAGAACTACAAATGAACTCTGAAAATGTTGAAACTTGGCATGGTATCATAATTTCACCCACATAGCATGTGCTAAAAACTTTAGAGGGTTGCGGCAAAAACTGAATGCACTTCGTGTACAAACTGGACAATCCCTTTCGAAGTATCAGGGTTTGGGACGAAAACTCATCTTTTACATAGGGATTTCAATTTTTAATAACTCATTTTTAACTCCAGGCTTTTTGTGAGTTCAATATGCACCATTCAAAGGCACATCATGAATTTTCAACCCTCTCCTGACTTCATTTGATATTTTTAATGCATTTTATGTTTTGTTTTGTGCTAAATGACCCTGAAATTGAAAAGCAATACAAATGAACTCTAAAATGGTTGAAACTTGGCATGGTATCATAATTTCACCCACATAGCATGTGCTAAAAAGTTGAGAGGCTTACGGCAAAAACTGGATGCACTTCGTGTAGAAAACTGGACAATTCCTTTTGAAGTATCACGGTTTCGGACGAAAACTCATCTGTTAAAAAGGGATTTCAATTTTTAATAACTCATTTTAACTCCAGGCTTTTTGTGAGTTTAATATGCACCATTCAAAGGCACATCATGAATTTTCAACCCTCTCCTGACTTCATTTGATATTTTTCATGCATTTAGTGATTTATTTTGAGCTAAATGACTCTGAAATTGAAAAGCACTACAAATGAACTCTGAAAAGGTTGAAAGTTGGCATGGTATCATAATTTCACCCACATAGCATGTGCTAAAAACTTGAGAGGGTTGAGGCAAAAACTGGATGCACTTCGTGTACAAACTGGACAATCCCTTTCGAGGTATCAGGGTTTCGGACAAAAACATATCTGCTACATAGGGATTTCAATTTTTAATAACTCATTTTAACTCCAGGCTTGTTGTGAGTTCAATATGCACCATTCAAAGGCACATCATGAATTTGCAACCCTCTCCTGACTTCATTTGGTATTTTTCATGCATTTAACAATTTATTTTGAGCTAAATGACCCTGAAATTGAAAAGCACTACAAATGAACTCTGAAAAGGTTAAAACTTGGCATGGTATCATAATATCACCCACATAGCATGTGCTAAAAAGTTGAGAGGGTTGCGGTAAAAACTGGATGCACTTCCTGTACAAACAGGACAATCCCTTGCAAAGTATCAGGGTTTCGGACAAAAACTCATCTGTTAGAAAGGGATTTCAATTTTTGAATAACTCATTTTAATGCCAGGCTTTTAGTGAGTTCAATATGCACCATTCAAAGGCACATCAAGAATTTTCAACCCTCTCCTGAGTTCATTTGATATTCTTCATGTATTTAATGATTTATTTTGAGCTAAATGACTCTGAAATTTAAAAGCACTACAAATGAACTCTGAAAAGGTTGAAACTTGGCATGGTATCATAATTGCACCCACATAGCATGTGCTAAAAACTTGAGAGGGTTGCGGCAAAAACTGGATGCACTTCGTGTACAAACTGGACAATCCCTTTCGAAATATCAGGGTTTCGGACGAAAACTCATCTGTTACATAGGGATTTCAATTTTTAATAACTCATTTTAACTCCAGGCTTTTTGGGAGTTCAATATGCACCATTCAAAGGAACATCATGAATTTTCAACCCTTTCCTGACTTCATTTTATATTTTTCATGCATTTAATGATTTATTTTGAGCTAAATGACCCTAAAATTGAAAAGCACAACAAATGAACTCTAAAAAGGTTGAAACTTGGCATGGTATCATAATTTCACCCACATAGCATGTGCTAAAAAGTTAGGAGGGTTGCGGCAAAAACTGGATGCACTTCGTGTAGAAACTGGACAATTCCTTTTGAAGTATCAGGGTTTCGGACGAAAACTCATCTGTTAGAAAGGGATTTCAATTTTTAATAACTCATTTTAACTCCAGGATTTTTGTGAGTTCAATATGCACCATTCAAAGGCACATCATGAATATTCAACCCTCTCCTGACTTCATTGATATTTTTCATGCATTTAATGATTTATTTTGAGCTAAATGTCCCAGAAATTGAAAAGCACGACAAATGAACTCTAAAAAGGTTGAAACTTGGCATGGTATCATAATTTCACCCACATAGCATGTGCTAAAAAGTTAGGAGGGTTGCGGCAAAAACTGGATGCACTTCATGTACAAACTGGACAATCCCTTTCAAAGTATCAGGGTTTCGGACGAAAACTCATCTGTTACAAAGGGATTTCAATTTTTAATAACTCATTTTAACTCCAGGCTTTTTGTGAGTTCAATATGCACCATTCAAAGGCACATCATGAATTTTCAACCCTCTCCTGAATTCATTTGATAATTTTCATGCATTTAATGATTTATTTTGAGCTAAATGACTCTAAAATTGAAAAGCACTTCAAATGAACTCTGAAAAGGTTGAAACTTTGCGTGGTATCATAATTTCACCCACATAGCATGTGCTAAAAACTTGAGAGGGTTGCGGCAAAAACTGGATGCACTTCGTGTACAAACTGGACAATCCCTTTCGAAGTATTAGGGTTTCGGACGAAAACCCATCTGTTACAAAGGGATTTCAATTTTTAATAACTCATTTTACCTCCAGGCTTTTTGTGAGTTCAATATGCACCATTCAAGGCACATCAGGAATTCTCAACCCTCTCCTGATGTCATTTGATATTTTTCATGCATTTAATGATTTATTTTGAGCTAAATGACTCTGAAATAGAAAAGCACTACAAATGAACTCTGAAAATGTTGAAACTTGGCATGGTATCATAATTTCACCCACATAGCATGTGCTAAAAACTTGAGAGGGCTGCGGCAAAAACTGGATGCACTTCATGTAGAAACTGGACAATTCCTTTCGAAGTATCAGGGTTTCGGATGAAAACTCATCTGCTACATAGGGATTTCAATTTTTAATAACTCATTTTAACTCCAGGCTTTTTGTGAGTTCAATATGCACCATTCAAAGGCACATCATGAATTTTCAACCCTGTCCTGACTTCATTTGATATTTTTCATGCATTTAATGATTTATTTTGAGCTAAATGACCCAGAAATTGAAAAGCACTACAAATGAACTCTCAAAAGGTTGAAACTTGGCATGGTATCATAATTTCACCCACATAGCATGTGCTAAAAAGTTGAGAGGCTTACGGCAAAAACTGGATGCACTTCGTGTACAAACTGGACAATCCCTTTCGAAATATGAGGGTTTCGGACGAAAACTCATCTGTTACATAGGGATTTCAATTTTTAATAACTCATTTTAACTCCAGGCTTTTTGGGAGTTCAATATGCACCATTCAAAGGAACATCATGAATTTTCAACCCTTTCTTGACTTCATTTCATATTTTTCATGCATTTAATGATTTATTTTGAGCTAAATGACCCTAAAATTGAAAAGCACTACAAATGAACTCTAAAAAGGTTGAAACTTGGCATGGTATCATAATTTCACCCACATAGCATATGCTAAAAAGTTGAGATGCTTACGGCAAAAACTGGATGCACTTCGTGTAGAAACTGGACAATTCCTTTTGAAGTATCAGGGTTTCGGACGAAAACTCATCTATTACAAAGGGATTTCAATTTTTAATAACTCATTTTAACTCCAGGCTTTTTGTGAGTTCAATATGCACCATTCAAAGGCACATCATGAATATTCAACCCTCTCCTGACTTCATTGATATTTTTCATGCATTTAATGATTTATTTTGAGCTAAATGTCCCAGAAATTGAAAAGCACGACAAATGAACTCTAAAAAGGTTGAAACTTGGCATGGTATCATAATTTCACCCACATAGCATGTGCTAAAAAGTTAGGAGGGTTGCGGCAAAAACTGGATGCACTTCATGTACAAACTGGACAATCCCTTTCAAAGTATCAGGGTTTCGGACGAAAACTCATCTGTTACAAAGGGATTTCAATTTTTAATAACTCATTTTAACTCCAGGCTTATTGTGAGTTCAATATGCACCATTCAAAGGCACATCATGAATTTTCAACCCTCTCCTGAATTCATTTGATATTTTTCATGCATTTAATGATTTATTTTGAGCTAAATGACTCTGAAATTGAAAAGCACTTCAAATGAACTCTGAAAAGGTTGAAACTTGGCGTGGTATCATAATTTCACCCACATAGCATGTGCTAAAAACTTGAGAGGGTTGCAGCAAAAACTGGATGCACTTCGTGTACAAACTGGACAATCCCTTTCGAAGTATCAGGGTTTCGGACGAAAACTCATCTGTTACAAAGGGATTTCAATTTTTAATAACTCATTTTACCTCCAGGCTTTTTGTGAGTTCAATATGCACCATTCAAGGCACATCAGGAATTCTCAACCCTCTCCTGATGTCATTTGATATTTTTCATGCATTTAATGATTTATTTTGAGCTAAATGACTCTGAAATAGAAAAGCACTACAAATGAACTCTGAAAAGGTTGAAACTTGGCATGGTATCATAATTTCACCCACATAGCATGTGCTAAAAACTTGAGAGGGCTGCGGCAAAAACTGGATGCACTTCGTGTAGAAACTGGACAATTCCTTTCGAAGTATCAGGGTTTCGGATGAAAACTCATTTGCTACATAGGGATTTCAATTTTTAATAACTCATTTTAACTCCAGGCTTTTTGTGAGTTCAATATGCACCATTCAAAGGCACATCATGAATTTTCAACCCTGTCCTGACTTCATTTGATATTTTTCATGCATTTAATGATTTATTTTGAGCTAAATGACCCAGAAATTGAAAAGCACTACAAATGAACTCTCAAAAGGTTGAAACTTGGCATGGTATCATAATTTCACCCACATAGCATGTGCTAAAAAGTTGAGAGGCTTACGGCAAAAACTGGATGCACTTCGTGTACAAACTGGACAATCCCTTTCGAAATATGAGGGTTTCGGACGAAAACTCATCTGTTACATAGGGATTTCAATTTTTAATAACTCATTTTAACTCCAGGCTTTTTGGGAGTTCAATATGCACCATTCAAAGGAACATCATGAATTTTCAACCCTTTCTTGACTTCATTTCATATTTTTCATGCATTTAATGATTTATTTTGAGCTAAATGACCCTAAAATTGAAAAGCACTACAAATGAACTCTAAAAAGGTTGAAACTTGGCATGGTATCATAATTTCACCCACATAGCATATGCTAAAAAGTTGAGATGCTTACGGCAAAAACTGGATGCACTTCGTGTAGAAACTGGACAATTCCTTTTGAAGTATGAGGGTTTCGGACGAAAACTCATCTGTTACAAAGGGATTTCAATTTTTAATAACTCATTTTAACTCCAGGCTTTTTGTGAGTTCAATATGCACCATTCAAAGGCACATCATGAATATTCAACCCTCTCCTGACTTCATTGATATTTTTCATGCATTTAATGATTTATTTTGAGCTAAATGTCCCAGAAATTGAAAAGCACGACAAATGAACTCTAAAAAGGTTGAAACTTGGCATGGTATCATAATTGCACCCACATAGCATATGCTAAAAAGTGGAGATGCTTACGGCAAAAACTGGATGCACTTCGTGTAGAAACTGGACAATTCCTTTTGAAGTATGAGGGTTTCGGACGAAAACTCATCTGTTACAAAGGGATTTCAATTTTTAATAACTCATTTTAACTCCAGGCTTTTTGTGAGTTCAATATGCACCATTCAAAGGCACATCATGAATTTTCAACCCTCTCCTGAATTCATTTGATATTTTTCATGCATTTAATGATTTATTTTGAGCTAAATGACTCTGAAATTGAAAAGCACTTCAAATGAACTCTGAAAAGGTTGAAACTTGGCGTGGTATCATAATTTCACCCACATAGCATGTGCTAAAAACTTGAGAGGGTTGCAGCAAAAACTGGATGCACTTCGTGTACAAACTGGACAATCCCTTTCGAAGTATCAGGGTTTCGGACGAAAACTCATCTGTTACAAAGGGATTTCAATTTTTAATAACTCATTTTACCTCCAGGCTTTTTGTGAGTTCAATATGCACCATTCAAGGCACATCAGGAATTCTCAACCCTCTCCTGATGTCATTTGATATTTTTCATGCATTTAATGATTTATTTTGAGCTAAATGACTCTGAAATAGAAAAGCACTACAAATGAACTCTGAAAAGGTTGAAACTTGGCATGGTATCATAATTTCACCCACATAGCATGTGCTAAAAACTTGAGAGGGCTGCGGCAAAAACTGGATGCACTTCGTGTAGAAACTGGACAATTCCTTTCGAAGTATCAGGGTTTCGGATGAAAACTCATCTGCTACATAGGGATTTCAATTTTTAATAACTCATTTTAACTCCAGGCTTTTTGTGAGTTCAATATGCACCATTCAAAGGCACATCATGAATTTTCAACCCTTTCTTGACTTCATTTCATATTTTTCATGCATTTAATGATTTATTTTGAGCTAAATGACCCTAAAATTGAAAAGCACTACAAATGAACTCTAAAAAGGTTGAAACTTGGCATGGTATCATAATTTCACCCACATAGCATATGCTAAAAAGTTGAGATGCTTACGGCAAAAACTGGATGCACTTCGTGTAGAAACTGGACAATTCCTTTTGAAGTATCAGGGTTTCGGACGAAAACTCATCTGTTACAAAGGGATTTCAATTTTTAATAACTCATTTTAACTCCAGGCTTTTTGTGAGTTCAATATGCACCATTCAAAGGCACATCATGAATATTCAACCCTCTCCTGACTTCATTGATATTTTTCATGCATTTAATGATTTATTTTGAGCTAAATGTCCCAGAAATTGAAAAGCACGACAAATGAACTCTAAAAAGGTTGAAACTTGGCATGGTATCATAATTTCACCCACATAGCATGTGCTAAAAAGTTAGGAGGGTTGCGGCAAAAACTGGATGCACTTCATGTACAAACTGGACAATCCCTTTCAAAGTATCAGGGTTTCGGACGAAAACTCATCTGTTACAAAGGGATTTCAATTTTTAATAACTCATTTTAACTCCAGGCTTTTTGTGAGTTCAATATGCACCATTCAAAGGCACATCATGAATTTTCAACCCTCTCCTGAATTCATTTGATAATTTTCATGCATTTAATGATTTATTTTGAGCTAAATGACTCTGAAATTGAAAAGCACTTCAAATGAACTCTGAAAAGGTTGAAACTTTGCGTGGTATCATAATTTCACCCACATAGCATGTGCTAAAAACTTGAGAGGGTTGCGGCAAAAACTGGATGCACTTCGTGTACAAACTGGACAATCCCTTTCGAAGTATCAGGGTTTCGGACGAAAACCCATCTGTTACAAAGGGATTTCAATTTTTAATAACTCATTTTACCTCCAGGCTTTTTGTGAGTTCAATATGCACCATTCAAGGCACATCAGGAATTCTCAACCCTCTCCTGATGTCATTTGATATTTTTCATGCATTTAATGATTTATTTTGAGCTAAATGACTCTGAAATAGAAAAGCACTACAAATGAACTCTAAAAATGTTGAAACTTGGCATGGTATCATAATTTCACCCACATAGCATGTGCTAAAAACTTGAGAGGGCTGCGGCAAAAACTGGATGCACTTCGTGTAGAAACTGGACAATTCCTTTCGAAGTATCAGGGTTTCGGATGAAAACTCATCTGCTACATAGGGATTTCAATTTTTAATAACTCATTTTAACTCCAGGCTTTTTGTGAGTTCAATATGCACCATTCAAAGGCACATCATGAATTTTCAACCCTGTCCTGACTTCATTTGATATTTTTCATGCATTTAATGATTTATTTTGAGCTAAATGACCCAGAAATTGAAAAGCACTACAAATGAACTCTCAAAAGGTTGAAACTTGGCATGGTATCATAATTTCACCCACATAGCATGTGCTAAAAAGTTGAGAGGCTTACGGCAAAAACTGGATGCACTTCGTGTACAAACTGGACAATCCCTTTCGAAATATGAGGGTTTCGGACGAAAACTCATCTGTTACATAGGGATTTCAATTTTTAATAACTCATTTTAACTCCAGGCTTTTTGGGAGTTCAATATGCACCATTCAAAGGAACATCATGAATTTTCAACCCTTTCTTGACTTCATTTCATATTTTTCATGCATTTAATGATTTATTTTGAGCTAAATGACCCTAAAATTGAAAAGCACTACAAATGAACTCTCAAAAGGTTGAAACTTGGCATGGTATCATAATTTCACCCACATAGCATGTGCTAAAAAGTTGAGAGGCTTACGGCAAAAACTGGATGCACTTCGTGTACAAACTGGACAATCCCTTTCGAAATATGAGGGTTTCGGACGAAAACTCATCTGTTACATAGGGATTTCAATTTTTAATAACTCATTTTAACTCCAGGCTTTTTGGGAGTTCAATATGCACCATTCAAAGGAACATCATGAATTTTCAACCCTTTCTTGACTTCATTTCATATTTTTCATGCATTTAATGATTTATTTTGAGCTAAATGACCCTAAAATTGAAAAGCACTACAAATGAACTCTAAAAAGGTTGAAACTTGGCATGGTATCATAATTTCACCCACATAGCATATGCTAAAAAGTTGAGATGCTTACGGCAAAAACTGGATGCACTTCGTGTAGAAACTGGACAATTCCTTTTGAAGTATGAGGGTTTCGGACGAAAACTCATCTGTTACAAAGGGATTTCAATTTTTAATAACTCATTTTAACTCCAGGCTTTTTGTGAGTTCAATATGCACCATTCAAAGGCACATCATGAATATTCAACCCTCTCCTGACTTCATTGATATTTTTCATGCATTTAATGATTTATTTTGAGCTAAATGTCCCAGAAATTGAAAAGCACGACAAATGAACTCTAAAAAGGTTGAAACTTGGCATGGTATCATAATTGCACCCACATAGCATATGCTAAAAAGTGGAGATGCTTACGGCAAAAACTGGATGCACTTCGTGTAGAAACTGGACAATTCCTTTTGAAGTATGAGGGTTTCGGACGAAAACTCATCTGTTACAAAGGGATTTCAATTTTTAATAACTCATTTTAACTCCAGGCTTTTTGTGAGTTCAATATGCACCATTCAAAGGCACATCATGAATTTTCAACCCTCTCCTGAATTCATTTGATATTTTTCATGCATTTAATGATTTATTTTGAGCTAAATGACTCTGAAATTGAAAAGCACTTCAAATGAACTCTGAAAAGGTTGAAACTTGGCGTGGTATCATAATTTCACCCACATAGCATGTGCTAAAAACTTGAGAGGGTTGCAGCAAAAACTGGATGCACTTCGTGTACAAACTGGACAATCCCTTTCGAAGTATCAGGGTTTCGGACGAAAACTCATCTGTTACAAAGGGATTTCAATTTTTAATAACTCATTTTACCTCCAGGCTTTTTGTGAGTTCAATATGCACCATTCAAGGCACATCAGGAATTCTCAACCCTCTCCTGATGTCATTTCATATTTTTCATGCATTTAATGATTTATTTTGAGCTAAATGACCCTAAAATTGAAAAGCACTACAAATGAACTCTCAAAAGGTTGAAACTTGGCATGGTATCATAATTTCACCCACATAGCATGTGCTAAAAAGTTGAGAGGCTTACGGCAAAAACTGGATGCACTTCGTGTACAAACTGGACAATCCCTTTCGAAATATGAGGGTTTCGGACGAAAACTCATCTGTTACATAGGGATTTCAATTTTTAATAACTCATTTTAACTCCAGGCTTTTTGGGAGTTCAATATGCACCATTCAAAGGAACATCATGAATTTTCAACCCTTTCTTGACTTCATTTCATATTTTTCATGCATTTAATGATTTATTTTGAGCTAAATGACCCTAAAATTGAAAAGCACTACAAATGAACTCTAAAAAGGTTGAAACTTGGCATGGTATCATAATTTCACCCACATAGCATATGCTAAAAAGTTGAGATGCTTACGGCAAAAACTGGATGCACTTCGTGTAGAAACTGGACAATTCCTTTTGAAGTATCAGGGTTTCGGACGAAAACTCATCTGTTACAAAGGGATTTCAATTTTTAATAACTCATTTTAACTCCAGGCTTTTTGTGAGTTCAATATGCACCATTCAAAGGCACATCATGAATATTCAACCCTCTCCTGACTTCATTGATATTTTTCATGCATTTAATGATTTATTTTGAGCTAAATGTCCCAGAAATTGAAAAGCACGACAAATGAACTCTAAAAAGGTTGAAACTTGGCATGGTATCATAATTTCACCCACATAGCATGTGCTAAAAAGTTAGGAGGGTTGCGGCAAAAACTGGATGCACTTCATGTACAAACTGGACAATCCCTTTCAAAGTATCAGGGTTTCGGACGAAAACTCATCTGTTACAAAGGGATTTCAATTTTTAATAACTCATTTTAACTCCAGGCTTTTTGTGAGTTCAATATGCACCATTCAAAGGCACATCATGAATTTTCAACCCTCTCCTGAATTCATTTGATAATTTTCATGCATTTAATGATTTATTTTGAGCTAAATGACTCTGAAATTGAAAAGCACTTCAAATGAACTCTGAAAAGGTTGAAACTTTGCGTGGTATCATAATTTCACCCACATAGCATGTGCTAAAAACTTGAGAGGGTTGCGGCAAAAACTGGATGCACTTCGTGTACAAACTGGACAATCCCTTTCGAAGTATCAGGGTTTCGGACGAAAACCCATCTGTTACAAAGGGATTTCAATTTTTAATAACTCATTTTACCTCCAGGCTTTTTGTGAGTTCAATATGCACCATTCAAGGCACATCAGGAATTCTCAACCCTCTCCTGATGTCATTTGATATTTTTCATGCATTTAATGATTTATTTTGAGCTAAATGACTCTGAAATAGAAAAGCACTACAAATGAACTCTGAAAAGGTTGAAACTTGGCATGGTATCATAATTTCACCCACATAGCATGTGCTAAAAACTTGAGAGGGCTGCGGCAAAAACTGGATGCACTTCGTGTAGAAACTGGACAATTCCTTTCGAAGTATCAGGGTTTCGGATGAAAACTCATCTGCTACATAGGGATTTCAATTTTTAATAACTCATTTTAACTCCAGGCTTTTTGTGAGTTCAATATGCACCATTCAAAGGCACATCATGAATTTTCAACCCTTTCTTGACTTCATTTCATATTTTTCATGCATTTAATGATTTATTTTGAGCTAAATGACCCTAAAATTGAAAAGCACTACAAATGAACTCTAAAAAGGTTGAAACTTGGCATGGTATCATAATTTCACCCACATAGCATATGCTAAAAAGTTGAGATGCTTACGGCAAAAACTGGATGCACTTCGTGTAGAAACTGGACAATTCCTTTTGAAGTATCAGGGTTTCGGACGAAAACTCATCTGTTAGAAAGGGATTTCAATTTTTAATAACTCATTTTAACTCCAGGCTTTTTGTGAGTTCAATATGCACCATTCAAAGGCACATCATGAATATTCAACCCTCTCCTGACTTCATTGATATTTTTCATGCATTTAATGATTTATTTTGAGCTAAATGTCCCAGAAATTGAAAAGCACGACAAATGAACTCTAAAAAGGTTGAAACTTGGCATGGTATCATAATTTCACCCACATAGCATGTGCTAAAAAGTTAGGAGGGTTGCGGCAAAAACTGGATGCACTTCATGTACAAACTGGACAATCCCTTTCAAAGTATCAGGGTTTCGGACGAAAACTCATCTGTTACAAAGGGATTTCAATTTTTAATAACTCATTTTAACTCCAGGCTTTTTGTGAGTTCAATATGCACCATTCAAAGGCACATCATGAATTTTCAACCCTCTCCTGAATTCATTTGATAATTTTCATGCATTTAATGATTTATTTTGAGCTAAATGACTCTGAAATTGAAAAGCACTTCAAATGAACTCTGAAAAGGTTGAAACTTTGCGTGGTATCATAATTTCACCCACATAGCATGTGCTAAAAACTTGAGAGGGTTGCGGCAAAAACTGGATGCACTTCGTGTACAAACTGGACAATCCCTTTCGAAGTATCAGGGTTTCGGACGAAAACCCATCTGTTACAAAGGGATTTCAATTTTTAATAACTCATTTTACCTCCAGGCTTTTTGTGAGTTCAATATGCACCATTCAAGGCACATCAGGAATTCTCAACCCTCTCCTGATGTCATTTGATATTTTTCATGCATTTAATGATTTATTTTGAGCTAAATGACTCTGAAATAGAAAAGCACTACAAATGAACTCTAAAAATGTTGAAACTTGGCATGGTATCATAATTTCACCCACATAGCATGTGCTAAAAACTTGAGAGGGCTGCGGCAAAAACTGGATGCACTTCGTGTAGAAACTGGACAATTCCTTTCGAAGTATCAGGGTTTCGGATGAAAACTCATCTGCTACATAGGGATTTCAATTTTTAATAACTCATTTTAACTCCAGGCTTTTTGTGAGTTCAATATGCACCATTCAAAGGCACATCATGAATTTTCAACCCTGTCCTGACTTCATTTGATATTTTTCATGCATTTAATGATTTATTTTGAGCTAAATGACCCAGAAATTGAAAAGCACTACAAATGAACTCTCAAAAGGTTGAAACTTGGCATGGTATCATAATTTCACCCACATAGCATGTGCTAAAAAGTTGAGAGGCTTACGGCAAAAACTGGATGCACTTCGTGTACAAACTGGACAATCCCTTTCGAAATATGAGGGTTTCGGACGAAAACTCATCTGTTACATAGGGATTTCAATTTTTAATAACTCATTTTAACTCCAGGCTTTTTGGGAGTTCAATATGCACCATTCAAAGGAACATCATGAATTTTCAACCCTTTCTTGACTTCATTTCATATTTTTCATGCATTTAATGATTTATTTTGAGCTAAATGACCCTAAAATTGAAAAGCACTACAAATGAACTCTAAAAAGGTTGAAACTTGGCATGGTATCATAATTTCACCCACATAGCATATGCTAAAAAGTTGAGATGCTTACGGCAAAAACTGGATGCACTTCGTGTAGAAACTGGACAATCCCTTTCAAAGTATCAGGGTTTCGGACGAAAACTCATCTGTTACAAAGGGATTTCAATTTTTAATAACTCATTTTAACTCCAGGCTTTTTGTGAGTTCAATATGCACCATTCAAAGGCACATCATGAATATTCAACCCTCTCCTGACTTCATTGATATTTTTCATGCATTTAATGATTTATTTTGAGCTAAATGTCCCAGAAATTGAAAAGCACGACAAATGAACTCTAAAAAGGTTGAAACTTGGCATGGTATCATAATTTCACCCACATAGCATGTGCTAAAAAGTTAGGAGGGTTGCGGCAAAAACTGGATGCACTTCATGTACAAACTGGACAATCCCTTTCAAAGTATCAGGGTTTCGGACGAGAACGCATCTGTTACAAAGGGATTTCAATTTTTAATAACTCATTTTAACTCCAGGCTTTTTGTGAGTTCAATATGCACCATTCAAAGGCACATCATGAATTCTCAACCCTCTCCTGAATTCATTTGATAATTTTCATGCATTTAATGATTTATTTTGAGCTAAATGACTCTGAAATTGAAAAGCACTTCAAATGAACTCTGAAAAGGTTGAAACTTTGCGTGGTATCATAATTTCACCCACATAGCATGTGCTAAAAACTTGAGAGGGTTGCAGCAAAAACTGGATGCACTTCGTGTACAAACTGGACAATCCCTTTCGAAGTATCAGGGTTTCGGACGAAAACTCATCTGTTACAAAGGGATTTCAATTTTTAATAACTCATTTTACCTCCAGGCTTTTTGTGAGTTCAATATGCACCATTCAAGGCACATCAGGAATTCTCAACCCTCTCCTGATGTCATTTGATATTTTTCATGCATTTAATGATTTATTTTGAGCTAAATGACTCTGAAATAGAAAAGCACTACAAATGAACTCTGAAAAGGTTGAAACTTGGCATGGTATCATAATTTCACCCACATAGCATGTGCTAAAAACTTGAGAGGGCTGCGGCAAAAACTGGATGCACTTCGTGTAGAAACTGGACAATTCCTTTCGAAGTATCAGGGTTTCGGATGAAAACTCATCTGCTACATAGGGATTTCAATTTTTAATAACTCATTTTAACTCCAGGCTTTTTGTGAGTTCAATATGCACCATTCAAAGGCACATCATGAATTTTCAACCCTTTCTTGACTTCATTTCATATTTTTCATGCATTTAATGATTTATTTTGAGCTAAATGACCCTAAAATTGAAAAGCACTACAAATGAACTCTAAAAAGGTTGAAACTTGGCATGGTATCATAATTTCACCCACATAGCATATGCTAAAAAGTTGAGATGCTTACGGCAAAAACTGGATGCACTTCGTGTAGAAACTGGACAATTCCTTTTGAAGTATCAGGGTTTCGGACGAAAACTCATCTGTTAGAAAGGGATTTCAATTTTTAATAACTCATTTTAACTCCAGGCTTTTTGTGAGTTCAATATGCACCATTCAAAGGCACATCATGAATATTCAACCCTCTCCTGACTTCATTGATATTTTTCATGCATTTAATGATTTATTTTGAGCTAAATGTCCCAGAAATTGAAAAGCACGACAAATGAACTCTAAAAAGGTTGAAACTTGGCATGGTATCATAATTTCACCCACATAGCATGTGCTAAAAAGTTAGGAGGGTTGCGGCAAAAACTGGATGCACTTCATGTACAAACTGGACAATCCCTTTCAAAGTATCAGGGTTTCGGACGAAAACTCATCTGTTACAAAGGGATTTCAATTTTTAATAACTCATTTTAACTCCAGGCTTTTTGTGAGTTCAATATGCACCATTCAAAGGCACATCATGAATTTTCAACCCTCTCCTGAATTCATTTGATAATTTTCATGCATTTAATGATTTATTTTGAGCTAAATGACTCTGAAATTGAAAAGCACTTCAAATGAACTCTGAAAAGGTTGAAACTTTGCGTGGTATCATAATTTCACCCACATAGCATGTGCTAAAAACTTGAGAGGGTTGCGGCAAAAACTGGATGCACTTCGTGTACAAACTGGACAATCCCTTTCGAAGTATCAGGGTTTCGGACGAAAACCCATCTGTTACAAAGGGATTTCAATTTTTAATAACTCATTTTACCTCCAGGCTTTTTGTGAGTTCAATATGCACCATTCAAGGCACATCAGGAATTCTCAACCCTCTCCTGATGTCATTTGATATTTTTCATGCATTTAATGATTTATTTTGAGCTAAATGACTCTGAAATAGAAAAGCACTACAAATGAACTCTGAAAAGGTTGAAACTTGGCATGGTATCATAATTTCACCCACATAGCATGTGCTAAAAACTTGAGAGGGCTGCGGCAAAAACTGGATGCACTTCGTGTAGAAACTGGACAATTCCTTTCGAAGTATCAGGGTTTCGGATGAAAACTCATCTGCTACATAGGGATTTCAATTTTTAATAACTCATTTTAACTCCAGGCTTTTTGTGAGTTCAATATGCACCATTCAAAGGCACATCATGAATTTTCAACCCTTTCTTGACTTCATTTCATATTTTTCATGCATTTAATGATTTATTTTGAGCTAAATGACCCTAAAATTGAAAAGCACTACAAATGAACTCTAAAAAGGTTGAAACTTGGCATGGTATCATAATTTCACCCACATAGCATATGCTAAAAAGTTGAGATGCTTACGGCAAAAACTGGATGCACTTCGTGTAGAAACTGGACAATTCCTTTTGAAGTATCAGGGTTTCGGACGAAAACTCATCTGTTAGAAAGGGATTTCAATTTTTAATAACTCATTTTAACTCCAGGCTTTTTGTGAGTTCAATATGCACCATTCAAAGGCACATCATGAATATTCAACCCTCTCCTGACTTCATTGATATTTTTCATGCATTTAATGATTTATTTTGAGCTAAATGTCCCAGAAATTGAAAAGCACGACAAATGAACTCTAAAAAGGTTGAAACTTGGCATGGTATCATAATTTCACCCACATAGCATGTGCTAAAAAGTTAGGAGGGTTGCGGCAAAAACTGGATGCACTTCATGTACAAACTGGACAATCCCTTTCAAAGTATCAGGGTTTCGGACGAAAACTCATCTGTTACAAAGGGATTTCAATTTTTAATAACTCATTTTAACTCCAGGCTTTTTGTGAGTTCAATATGCACCATTCAAAGGCACATCATGAATTTTCAACCCTCTCCTGAATTCATTTGATAATTTTCATGCATTTAATGATTTATTTTGAGCTAAATGACTCTGAAATTGAAAAGCACTTCAAATGAACTCTGAAAAGGTTGAAACTTTGCGTGGTATCATAATTTCACCCACATAGCATGTGCTAAAAACTTGAGAGGGTTGCGGCAAAAACTGGATGCACTTCGTGTACAAACTGGACAATCCCTTTCGAAGTATCAGGGTTTCGGACGAAAACCCATCTGTTACAAAGGGATTTCAATTTTTAATAACTCATTTTACCTCCAGGCTTTTTGTGAGTTCAATATGCACCATTCAAGGCACATCAGGAATTCTCAACCCTCTCCTGATGTCATTTGATATTTTTCATGCATTTAATGATTTATTTTGAGCTAAATGACTCTGAAATAGAAAAGCACTACAAATGAACTCTAAAAATGTTGAAACTTGGCATGGTATCATAATTTCACCCACATAGCATGTGCTAAAAACTTGAGAGGGCTGCGGCAAAAACTGGATGCACTTCGTGTAGAAACTGGACAATTCCTTTCGAAGTATCAGGGTTTCGGATGAAAACTCATCTGCTACATAGGGATTTCAATTTTTAATAACTCATTTTAACTCCAGGCTTTTTGTGAGTTCAATATGCACCATTCAAAGGCACATCATGAATTTTCAACCCTGTCCTGACTTCATTTGATATTTTTCATGCATTTAATGATTTATTTTGAGCTAAATGACCCAGAAATTGAAAAGCACTACAAATGAACTCTCAAAAGGTTGAAACTTGGCATGGTATCATAATTTCACCCACATAGCATGTGCTAAAAAGTTGAGAGGCTTACGGCAAAAACTGGATGCACTTCGTGTACAAACTGGACAATCCCTTTCGAAATATGAGGGTTTCGGACGAAAACTCATCTGTTACATAGGGATTTCAATTTTTAATAACTCATTTTAACTCCAGGCTTTTTGGGAGTTCAATATGCACCATTCAAAGGAACATCATGAATTTTCAACCCTTTCTTGACTTCATTTCATATTTTTCATGCATTTAATGATTTATTTTGAGCTAAATGACCCTAAAATTGAAAAGCACTACAAATGAACTCTAAAAAGGTTGAAACTTGGCATGGTATCATAATTTCACCCACATAGCATATGCTAAAAAGTTGAGATGCTTACGGCAAAAACTGGATGCACTTCGTGTAGAAACTGGACAATTCCTTTTGAAGTATCAGGGTTTCGGACGAAAACTCATCTGTTACAAAGGGATTTCAATTTTTAATAACTCATTTTAACTCCAGGCTTTTTGTGAGTTCAATATGCACCATTCAAAGGCACATCATGAATATTCAACCCTCTCCTGACTTCATTGATATTTTTCATGCATTTAATGATTTATTTTGAGCTAAATGTCCCAGAAATTGAAAAGCACGACAAATGAACTCTAAAAAGGTTGAAACTTGGCATGGTATCATAATTTCACCCACATAGCATGTGCTAAAAAGTTAGGAGGGTTGCGGCAAAAACTGGATGCACTTCATGTACAAACTGGACAATCCCTTTCAAAGTATCAGGGTTTCGGACGAGAACTCATCTGTTACAAAGGGATTTCAATTTTTAATAACTCATTTTAACTCCAGGCTTTTTGTGAGTTCAATATGCACCATTCAAAGGCACATCATGAATTTTCAACCCTCTCCTGAATTCATTTGATAATTTTCATGCATTTAATGATTTATTTTGAGCTAAATGACTCTGAAATTGAAAAGCACTTCAAATGAACTCTGAAAAGGTTGAAACTTTGCGTGGTATCATAATTTCACCCACATAGCATGTGCTAAAAACTTGAGAGGGTTGCGGCAAAAACTGGATGCACTTCGTGTACAAACTGGACAATCCCTTTCGAAGTATCAGGGTTTCGGACGAAAACCCATCTGTTACAAAGTGATTTCAATTTTTAATAACTCATTTTACCTCCAGGCTTTTTGTGAGTTCAATATGCACCATTCAAGGCACATCAGGAATTCTCAACCCTCTCCTGATGTCATTTGATATTTTTCATGCATTTAATGATTTATTTTGAGCTAAATGACTCTGAAATAGAAAAGCACTACAAATGAACTCTGAAAATGTTGAAACTTGGCATGGTATCATAATTTCACCCACATAGCATGTGCTAAAAACTTGAGAGGGCTGCGGCAAAAACTGGATGCACTTCGTGTAGAAACTGGACAATTCCTTTCGAAGTATCAGGGTTTCGGATGAAAACTCATCTGCTACATAGGGATTTCAATTTTTAATAACTCATTTTAACTCCAGGCTTTTTGTGAGTTCAATATGCACCATTCAAAGGCACATCATGAATTTTCAACCCTGTCCTGACTTCATTTGATATTTTTCATGCATTTAATGATTTATTTTGAGCTAAATGACCCAGAAATTGAAAAGCACTACAAATGAACTCTCAAAAGGTTGAAACTTGGCATGGTATCATAATTTCACCCACATAGCATGTGCTAAAAAGTTGAGAGGCTTACGGCAAAAACTGGATGCACTTCGTGTACAAACTGGACAATCCCTTTCGAAATATGAGGGTTTCGGACGAAAACTCATCTGTTACATAGGGATTTCAATTTTTAATAACTCATTTTAACTCCAGGCTTTTTGGGAGTTCAATATGCACCATTCAAAGGAACATCATGAATTTTCAACCCTTTCTTGACTTCATTTCATATTTTTCATGCATTTAATGATTTATTTTGAGCTAAATGACCCTAAAATTGAAAAGCACTACAAATGAACTCTAAAAAGGTTGAAACTTGGCATGGTATCATAATTTCACCCACATAGCATATGCTAAAAAGTTGAGATGCTTACGGCAAAAACTGGATGCACTTCGTGTAGAAACTGGACAATTCCTTTTGAAGTATCAGGGTTTCGGACGAAAACTCATCTGTTACAAAGGGATTTCAATTTTTAATAACTCATTTTAACTCCAGGCTTTTTGTGAGTTCAATATGCACCATTCAAAGGCACATCATGAATATTCAACCCTCTCCTGACTTCATTGATATTTTTCATGCATTTAATGATTTATTTTGAGCTAAATGTCCCAGAAATTGAAAAGCACGACAAATGAACTCTAAAAAGGTTGAAACTTGGCATGGTATCATAATTTCACCCACATAGCATGTGCTAAAAAGTTAGGAGGGTTGCGGCAAAAACTGGATGCACTTCATGTACAAACTGGACAATCCCTTTCAAAGTATCAGGGTTTCGGACGAAAACTCATCTGTTACAAAGGGATTTCAATTTTTAATAACTCATTTTAACTCCAGGCTTATTGTGAGTTCAATATGCACCATTCAAAGGCACATCATGAATTTTCAACCCTCTCCTGAATTCATTTGATATTTTTCATGCATTTAATGATTTATTTTGAGCTAAATGACTCTGAAATTGAAAAGCACTTCAAATGAACTCTGAAAAGGTTGAAACTTGGCGTGGTATCATAATTTCACCCACATAGCATGTGCTAAAAACTTGAGAGGGTTGCAGCAAAAACTGGATGCACTTCGTGTACAAACTGGACAATCCCTTTCGAAGTATCAGGGTTTCGGACGAAAACTCATCTGTTACAAAGGGATTTCAATTTTTAATAACTCATTTTACCTCCAGGCTTTTTGTGAGTTCAATATGCACCATTCAAGGCACATCAGGAATTCTCAACCCTCTCCTGATGTCATTTGATATTTTTCATGCATTTAATGATTTATTTTGAGCTAAATGACTCTGAAATAGAAAAGCACTACAAATGAACTCTGAAAAGGTTGAAACTTGGCATGGTATCATAATTTCACCCACATAGCATGTGCTAAAAACTTGAGAGGGCTGCGGCAAAAACTGGATGCACTTCGTGTAGAAACTGGACAATTCCTTTCGAAGTATCAGGGTTTCGGATGAAAACTCATCTGCTACATAGGGATTTCAATTTTTAATAACTCATTTTAACTCCAGGCTTTTTGTGAGTTCAATATGCACCATTCAAAGGCACATCATGAATTTTCAACCCTGTCCTGACTTCATTTGATATTTTTCATGCATTTAATGATTTATTTTGAGCTAAATGACCCAGAAATTGAAAAGCACTACAAATGAACTCTCAAAAGGTTGAAACTTGGCATGGTATCATAATTTCACCCACATAGCATGTGCTAAAAAGTTGAGAGGCTTACGGCAAAAACTGGATGCACTTCGTGTACAAACTGGACAATCCCTTTCGAAATATGAGGGTTTCGGACGAAAACTCATCTGTTACATAGGGATTTCAATTTTTAATAACTCATTTTAACTCCAGGCTTTTTGGGAGTTCAATATGCACCATTCAAAGGAACATCATGAATTTTCAACCCTTTCTTGACTTCATTTCATATTTTTCATGCATTTAATGATTTATTTTGAGCTAAATGACCCTAAAATTGAAAAGCACTACAAATGAACTCTAAAAAGGTTGAAACTTGGCATGGTATCATAATTTCACCCACATAGCATATGCTAAAAAGTTGAGATGCTTACGGCAAAAACTGGATGCACTTCGTGTAGAAACTGGACAATTCCTTTTGAAGTATGAGGGTTTCGGACGAAAACTCATCTGTTACAAAGGGATTTCAATTTTTAATAACTCATTTTAACTCCAGGCTTTTTGTGAGTTCAATATGCACCATTCAAAGGCACATCATGAATATTCAACCCTCTCCTGACTTCATTGATATTTTTCATGCATTTAATGATTTATTTTGAGCTAAATGTCCCAGAAATTGAAAAGCACGACAAATGAACTCTAAAAAGGTTGAAACTTGGCATGGTATCATAATTGCACCCACATAGCATATGCTAAAAAGTTGAGATGCTTACGGAAAAAACTGGATGCACTTCGTGTAGAAACTGGACAATTCCTTTTGAAGTATGAGGGTTTCGGACGAAAACTCATCTGTTACAAAGGGATTTGAATTTTTAATAACTCATTTTAACTCCAGGCTTTTTGTGAGTTCAATATGCACCATTCAAAGGCACATCATGAATTTTCAACCCTCTCCTGAATTCATTTGATATTTTTCATGCATTTAATGATTTATTTTGAGCTAAATGACTCTGAAATTGAAAAGCACTTCAAATGAACTCTGAAAAGGTTGAAACTTGGCGTGGTATCATAATTTCACCCACATAGCATGTGCTAAAAACTTGAGAGGGTTGCAGCAAAAACTGGATGCACTTCGTGTACAAACTGGACAATCCCTTTCGAAGTATCAGGGTTTCGGACGAAAACTCATCTGTTACAAAGGGATTTCAATTTTTAATAACTCATTTTACCTCCAGGCTTTTTGTGAGTTCAATATGCACCATTCAAGGCACATCAGGAATTCTCAACCCTCTCCTGATGTCATTTGATATTTTTCATGCATTTAATGATTTATTTTGAGCTAAATGACTCTGAAATAGAAAAGCACTACAAATGAACTCTGAAAAGGTTGAAACTTGGCATGGTATCATAATTTCACCCACATAGCATGTGCTAAAAACTTGAGAGGGCTGCGGCAAAAACTGGATGCACTTCGTGTAGAAACTGGACAATTCCTTTCGAAGTATCAGGGTTTCGGATGAAAACTCATCTGCTACATAGGGATTTCAATTTTTAATAACTCATTTTAACTCCAGGCTTTTTGTGAGTTCAATATGCACCATTCAAAGGCACATCATGAATTTTCAACCCTGTCCTGACTTCATTTGATATTTTTCATGCATTTAATGATTTATTTTGAGCTAAATGACCCAGAAATTGAAAAGCACTACAAATGAACTCTCAAAAGGTTGAAACTTGGCATGGTATCATAATTTCACCCACATAGCATGTGCTAAAAAGTTGAGAGGCTTACGGCAAAAACTGGATGCACTTCGTGTACAAACTGGACAATCCCTTTCGAAATATGAGGGTTTCGGACGAAAACTCATCTGTTACATAGGGATTTCAATTTTTAATAACTCATTTTAACTCCAGGCTTTTTGGGAGTTCAATATGCACCATTCAAAGGAACATCATGAATTTTCAACCCTTTCTTGACTTCATTTCATATTTTTCATGCATTTAATGATTTATTTTGAGCTAAATGACCCTAAAATTGAAAAGCACTACAAATGAACTCTAAAAAGGTTGAAACTTGGCATGGTATCATAATTTCACCCACATAGCATATGCTAAAAAGTTGAGATGCTTACGGCAAAAACTGGATGCACTTCGTGTAGAAACTGGACAATTCCTTTTGAAGTATCAGGGTTTCGGACGAAAACTCATCTGTTAGAAAGGGATTTCAATTTTTAATAACTCATTTTAACTCCAGGCTTTTTGTGAGTTCAATATGCACCATTCAAAGGCACATCATGAATATTCAACCCTCTCCTGACTTCATTGATATTTTTCATGCATTTAATGATTTATTTTGAGCTAAATGTCCCAGAAATTGAAAAGCACGACAAATGAACTCTAAAAAGGTTGAAACTTGGCATGGTATCATAATTTCACCCACATAGCATGTGCTAAAAAGTTAGGAGGGTTGCGGAAAAAACTGGATGCACTTCATGTACAAACTGGACAATCCCTTTCAAAGTATCAGGGTTTCGGACGAAAACTCATCCGTTACAAAGGGATTTCAATTTTTAATAACTCATTTTAACTCCAGGCTTTTTGTGAGTTCAATATGCACCATTCAAAGGCACATCATGAATTTTCAACCCTCTCCTGAATTCATTTGATAATTTTCATGCATTTAATGATTTATTTTGAGCTAAATGACTCTGAAATTGAAAAGCACTTCAAATGAACTCTGAAAAGGTTGAAACTTTGCGTGGTATCATAATTTCACCCACATAGCATGTGCTAAAAACTTGAGAGGGTTGCGGCAAAAACTGGATGCACTTCGTGTACAAACTGGACAATCCCTTTCGAAGTATCAGGGTTTCGGACGAAAACCCATCTGTTACAAAGGGATTTCAATTTTTAATAACTCATTTTACCTCCAGGCTTTTTGTGAGTTCAATATGCACCATTCAAGGCACATCAGGAATTCTCAACCCTCTCCTGATGTCATTTGATATTTTTCATGCATTTAATGATTTATTTTGAGCTAAATGACTCTGAAATAGAAAAGCACTACAAATGAACTCTGAAAATGTTGAAACTTGGCATGGTATCATAATTTCACCCACATAGCATGTGCTAAAAACTTGAGAGGGCTGCGGCAAAAACTGGATGCACTTCGTGTAGAAACTGGACAATTCCTTTCGAAGTATCAGGGTTTCGGATGAAAACTCATCTGCTACATAGGGATTTCAATTTTAATAACTCATTTTAACTCCAGGCTTTTTGTGAGTTCAATATGCACCATTCAAAGGCACATCATGAATTTTCAACCCTGTCCTGACTTCATTTGATATTTTTCATGCATTTAATGATTTATTTTGAGCTAAATGACCCAGAAATTGAAAAGCACTACAAATGAACTCTCAAAAGGTTGAAACTTGGCATGGTATCATAATTTCACCCACATAGCATGTGCTAAAAAGTTGAGAGGCTTACGGCAAAAACTGGATGCACTTCGTGTACAAACTGGACAATCCCTTTCGAAATATGAGGGTTTCGGACGAAAACTCATCTGTTACATAGGGATTTCAATTTTTAATAACTCATTTTAACTCCAGGCTTTTTGGGAGTTCAATATGCACCATTCAAAGGAACATCATGAATTTTCAACCCTTTCTTGACTTCATTTCATATTTTTCATGCATTTAATGATTTATTTTGAGCTAAATGACCCTAAAATTGAAAAGCACTACAAATGAACTCTAAAAAGGTTGAAACTTGGCATGGTATCATAATTTCACCCACATAGCATATGCTAAAAAGTTGAGATGCTTACGGCAAAAACTGGATGCACTTCGTGTAGAAACTGGACAATTCCTTTTGAAGTATCAGGGTTTCGGACGAAAACTCATCTGTTACAAAGGGATTTCAATTTTTAATAACTCATTTTAACTCCAGGCTTTTTGTGAGTTCAATATGCACCATTCAAAGGCACATCATGAATATTCAACCCTCTCCTGACTTCATTGATATTTTTCATGCATTTAATGATTTATTTTGAGCTAAATGTCCCAGAAATTGAAAAGCACGACAAATGAACTCTAAAAAGGTTGAAACTTGGCATGGTATCATAATTACACCCACATAGCATATGCTAAAAAGTTGAGATGCTTACGGCAAAAACTGGATGCACTTCGTGTAGAAACTGGACAATTCCTTTTGAAGTATGAGGGTTTCGGACGAAAACTCATCTGTTACAAAGGGATTTCAATTTTTAATAACTCATTTTAACTCCAGGCTTTTTGTGAGTTCAATATGCACCATTCAAAGGCACATCATGAATTTTCA
This sequence comes from Triticum urartu, assembly GCF_056163025.1. NCBI lineage: Eukaryota > Viridiplantae > Streptophyta > Magnoliopsida > Poales > Poaceae > Triticum > Triticum urartu. The sequence goes on from NC_141878.1 coordinate 605,676,192, forward strand.
ACCCTCTCCTGAATTCATTTGATAATTTTCATGCATTTAATGATTTATTTTGAGCTAAATGACTCTGAAATTGAAAAGCACTTCAAATGAACTCTGAAAAGGTTGAAACTTTGCGTGGTATCATAATTTCACCCACATAGCATGTGCTAAAAACTTGAGAGGGTTGCGGCAAAAACTGGATGCACTTCGTGTACAAACTGGACAATCCCTTTCGAAGTATCAGGGTTTCGGACGAAAACCCATCTGTTACAAAGGGATTTCAATTTTTAATAACTCATTTTACCTCCAGGCTTTTTGTGAGTTCAATATGCACCATTCAAGGCACATCAGGAATTCTCAACCCTCTCCTGATGTCATTTGATATTTTTCATGCATTTAATGATTTATTTTGAGCTAAATGACTCTGAAATAGAAAAGCACTACAAATGAACTCTGAAAATGTTGAAACTTGGCATGGTATCATAATTTCACCCACATAGCATGTGCTAAAAACTTGAGAGGGCTGCGGCAAAAACTGGATGCACTTCGTGTAGAAACTGGACAATTCCTTTCGAAGTATCAGGGTTTCGGATGAAAACTCATCTGCTACATAGGGATTTCAATTTTTAATAACTCATTTTAACTCCAGGCTTTTTGTGAGTTCAATATGCACCATTCAAAGGCACATCATGAATTTTCAACCCTGTCCTGACTTCATTTGATATTTTTCATGCATTTAATGATTTATTTTGAGCTAAATGACCCAGAAATTGAAAAGCACTACAAATGAACTCTCAAAAGGTTGAAACTTGGCATGGTATCATAATTTCACCCACATAGCATGTGCTAAAAAGTTGAGAGGCTTACGGCAAAAACTGGATGCACTTCGTGTACAAACTGGACAATCCCTTTCGAAATATGAGGGTTTCGGACGAAAACTCATCTGTTACATAGGGATTTCAATTTTTAATAACTCATTTTAACTCCAGGCTTTTTGGGAGTTCAATATGCACCATTCAAAGGAACATCATGAATTTTCAACCCTTTCTTGACTTCATTTCATATTTTTCATGCATTTAATGATTTATTTTGAGCTAAATGACCCTAAAATTGAAAAGCACTACAAATGAACTCTAAAAAGGTTGAAACTTGGCATGGTATCATAATTTCACCCACATAGCATATGCTAAAAAGTTGAGATGCTTACGGCAAAAACTGGATGCACTTCGTGTAGAAACTGGACAATTCCTTTTGAAGTATCAGGGTTTCGGACGAAAACTCATCTGTTATAAAGGGATTTCAATTTTTAATAACTCATTTTAACTCCAGGCTTTTTGTGAGTTCAATATGCACCATTCAAAGGCACATCATGAATATTCAACCCTCTCCTGACTTCATTGATATTTTTCATGCATTTAATGATTTATTTTGAGCTAAATGTCCCAGAAATTGAAAAGCACGACAAATGAACTCTAAAAAGGTTGAAACTTGGCATGGTATCATAATTTCACCCACATAGCATGTGCTAAAAAGTTAGGAGGGTTGCGGCAAAAACTGGATGCACTTCATGTACAAACTGGACAATCCCTTTCAAAGTATCAGGGTTTCGGACGAAAACTCATCTGTTACAAAGGGATTTCAATTTTTAATAACTCATTTTAACTCCAGGCTTTTTGTGAGTTCAATATGCACCATTCAAAGGCACATCATGAATTTTCAACCCTCTCCTGAATTCATTTGATAATTTTCATGCATTTAATGATTTATTTTGAGCTAAATGACTCTGAAATTGAAAAGCACTTCAAATGAACTCTGAAAAGGTTGAAACTTTGCGTGGTATCATAATTTCACCCACATAGCATGTGCTAAAAACTTGAGAGGGTTGCGGCAAAAACTGGATGCACTTCGTGTACAAACTGGACAATCCCTTTCGAAGTATCAGGGTTTCGGACGAAAACCCATCTGTTACAAAGGGATTTCAATTTTTAATAACTCATTTTACCTCCAGGCTTTTTGTGAGTTCAATATGCACCATTCAAGGCACATCAGGAATTCTCAACCCTCTCCTGATGTCATTTGATATTTTTCATGCATTTAATGATTTATTTTGAGCTAAATGACTCTGAAATAGAAAAGCACTACAAATGAACTCTGAAAATGTTGAAACTTGGCATGGTATCATAATTTCACCCACATAGCATGTGCTAAAAACTTGAGAGGGCTGCGGCAAAAACTGGATGCACTTCGTGTAGAAACTGGACAATTCCTTTCGAAGTATCAGGGTTTCGGATGAAAACTCATCTGCTACATAGGGATTTCAATTTTTAATAACTCATTTTAACTCCAGGCTTTTTGTGAGTTCAATATGCACCATTCAAAGGCACATCATGAATTTTCAACCCTGTCCTGACTTCATTTGATATTTTTCATGCATTTAATGATTTATTTTGAGCTAAATGACCCAGAAATTGAAAAGCACTACAAATGAACTCTCAAAAGGTTGAAACTTGGCATGGTATCATAATTTCACCCACATAGCATGTGCTAAAAAGTTGAGAGGCTTACGGCAAAAACTGGATGCACTTCGTGTACAAACTGGACAATCCCTTTCGAAATATGAGGGTTTCGGACGAAAACTCATCTGTTACATAGGGATTTCAATTTTTAATAACTCATTTTAACTCCATGCTTTTTGGGAGTTCAATATGCACCATTCAAAGGAACATCATGAATTTTCAACCCTTTCTTGACTTCATTTCATATTTTTCATGCATTTAATGATTTATTTTGAGCTAAATGACCCTAAAATTGAAAAGCACTACAAATGAACTCTAAAAAGGTTGAAACTTGGCATGGTATAATAATTTCACCCACATAGCATATGCTAAAAAGTTGAGATGCTTACGGCAAAAACTGGATGCACTTCGTGTAGAAACTGGACAATTCCTTTTGAAGTATCAGGGTTTCGGACGAAAACTCATCTGTTACAAAGGGATTTCAATTTTTAATAACTCATTTTAACTCCAGGCTTTTTGTGAGTTCAATATGCACCATTCAAAGGCACATCATGAATATTCAACCCTCTCGTGACTTCATTGATATTTTTCATGCATTTAATGATTTATTTTGAGCTAAATGTCCCAGAAATTGAAAAGCACGACAAATGAACTCTAAAAAGGTTGAAACTTGGCATGGTATCATAATTGCACCCACATAGCATATGCTAAAAAGTTGAGATGCTTACGGCAAAAACTGGATGCACTTCGTGTAGAAACTGGACAATTCCTTTTGAAGTATGAGGGTTTCGGACGAAAACTCATCTGTTACAAAGGGATTTCAATTTTTAATAACTCATTTTAACTCCAGGCTTTTTGTGAGTTCAATATGCACCATTCAAAGGCACATCATGAATTTTCAACCCTCTCCTGAATTCATTTGATAATTTTCATGCATTTAATGATTTATTTTGAGCTAAATGACTCTGAAATTGAAAAGCACTTCAAATGAACTCTGAAAAGGTTGAAACTTTGCGTGGTATCATAATTTCACCCACATAGCATGTGCTAAAAACTTGAGAGGGTTGCGGCAAAAACTGGATGCACTTCGTGTACAAACTGGACAATCCCTTTCGAAGTATCAGGGTTTCGGACGAAAACCCATCTGTTACAAAGGGATTTCAATTTTTAATAACTCATTTTACCTCCAGGCTTTTTGTGAGTTCAATATGCACCATTCAAGGCACATCAGGAATTCTCAACCCTCTCCTGATGTCATTTGATATTTTTCATGCATTTAATGATTTATTTTGAGCTAAATGACTCTGAAATAGAAAAGCACTACAAATGAACTCTGAAAATGTTGAAACTTGGCATGGTATCATAATTTCACCCACATAGCATGTGCTAAAAACTTGAGAGGGCTGCGGCAAAAACTGGATGCACTTCGTGTAGAAACTGGACAATTCCTTTCGAAGTATCAGGGTTTCGGATGAAAACTCATCTGCTACATAGGGATTTCAATTTTCAATAACTCATTTTAACTCCAGGCTTTTTGTGAGTTCAATATGCACCATTCAAAGGCACATCATGAATTTTCAACCCTGTCCTGACTTCATTTGATATTTTTCATGCATTTAATGATTTATTTTGAGCTAAATGACCCAGAAATTGAAAAGCACTACAAATGAACTCTCAAAAGGTTGAAACTTGGCATGGTATCATAATTTCACCCACATAGCATGTGCTAAAAAGTTGAGAGGCTTACGGCAAAAACTGGATGCACTTCGTGTACAAACTGGACAATCCCTTTCGAAATATGAGGGTTTCGGACGAAAACTCATCTGTTACATAGGGATT